>NW_024704744.1:80311587-80381587 GCF_018977255.1 Callorhinchus milii
CATCTTGAAAAAAACCTTCCCTGGACCCATCCCTCCTCTCCAATTACCACCCCATCTCTAACCTCCCATTCCTCTCCAAGGTTCTGGAACGAGTTGTCGCGTCCCAGCTCCACTCCTTTCTTTCTCGCCATTTCCTCTTTGAACCCTTCCAATCCGGCTTCCTCACTGCCCACAGCACGGAAACAGCCCTGGTCAAAGTCACTAATGACATTCTGAACATCTGTGATCAGGGCTTCCTCTGCTTCCTTGTCCTCCTCGACCTCTCTGCCGCCTTTTGACCCTGTCGACCACTCCATCCTCATACACTGCCTCTCCGCTTTACTTAATCTTAACGGACCTGCCTTAGTCTGGTTCAATTCCTATCTCTCTCATCGTCTCCACTTTGTTGCCTCTAACAGTTTCTCCTCCAGCCCCGCACTGTCACGTCTGGCGTCCCCCAGGGCTCTGTCCTTGGCCCTCTCCTCTTTAATATCTACATGCTCCCCCTTAGTGACATCATCCGCAGACATGGGGTCAACTTCCATATGTATGCAGATGACCCTCAACTCTATCTTTCTGCCTCCACCCTCAACTCCAGGACCACTGCTGTCCTGACAGACTGCCTGTCGGACATCAAGTCCTGGATGAGGGCAAATTTCCTACAGTTGAACGTGAACAAGACTGAGGCTCTTCTGATTGGCTCACACCAGCGCCTCAGCACCTCAAGCATCAACCTCCATGGTTGCACACTACAACTCACCAAGCCAGTCAGGAACCCAGGTGTCTTGTTCGACCCTCAACTGTCTTTTCTTCTCCACATCCAAGCCATGATGTGCTCTGCCATCCTTCACCTCTGTACTATCACTCGACTCCACTACTACCTCACCCCTCAGGCCGCTGAAACTCTTGTTCATGCCTTCATCACATCCAGGCTCAACTATGCAAATCCCTGCTTGTCGGCCTTCCAACTCCTCCCTCCACAGGCTTCAGATAATCCAGAACTCTGCAGCCCGTGTCCTCTCCTGCACCAAACTCTGTGACCCCAACTCCCCCATTCTCAACCGACTCCATTGGCTCCCTATCCTTCAGAGGATCCAGTTCAAAATCCTGGTCTTCACCTACAAAGCCCTCCATAGCCTCGCCCCACCTACCTCTGCGACCTCCTAACCCCCTATCAAGCCCCCCACTCCCTCCACTCAGCCGGCTTCGGATTGCTCCATGTCCCCGACCCACCATTGGCAGGAGAGCCTTCAGCCACTCTTCCCCCAACCTCTGGAATTCCATTCCCCAGTCACTCTGCCTCACCCCCTCCTTAGTCTCCTTCAAGTCCCGCCTCAAGACCCACCTCTTCGACCATCCCACCAGCCAACCCCCTTCCCCTCCCCTCCCTTCTCCCCCCTGACCCCAGCTCGGGTCTGAAATGCTGTACACTGTCCAGAGCCTTGGGACGTCCTCCCGACATGAAAGGCGCTATACAAATGTAATCTTGTTGTTGTTGTTGTTGTTAACTATTTTGACATCGAGAGGTTCGGTGAGTGTAAGCGACATCATTTTCATGGCATCATCAGTGTGGCATCTTCCATGACATGGATGGAATGAGGAGGCAAAATGCATCTCTGACAGCTTGTTTCAGTTCCTCTGTATTCTCGTATCACTGTATTGTACCGGGGAGGGGGTGGGGGGGGAAGAGGTGGTGATTTCCACCCCAGATTATTCCCTGCATTTCCATCCTCACCAACATGAGGTGCCACGTGTGGAGTCAATGACTGGAGAACAAAAACAACGTGCATTTATATAGCACCCCTCACGCAGGGTAGCAACCCAGAGCGCTTTACAGTGCCGGAGCCGGACGCCAAGCCGGGGGAAGGTGGCCAGAGGCACGGTGGAAGAGGAAGGTCTTTTAGCCATCCTCTTTGACCGCTGTGTGCGAGAACTAGCACACCGGGTGTGGATTCAGTGATGGGGACACCATGCGTGGAGTCAGTGATGGGGACACCACTTGTGTGGAATCAGACTCCCCCATTAAGGGAGCCGATGGCACAGTCTCACCTGACTAAAATGTAATTTAAAAGCTTGCTGATTACAGCCAAAGCTCACGTCCTCTGTCCCCTTTCTCTCTCCCGGTGCCTGTGTGATATTGTTTCTGTTCAAGAGTGGAAGATTGACCTTCCATTTTCTCATTAATTTAAAATAAATGAGCTGGAGTGTGCGCCTGGCAGAGCAGGCGATCAGAGCCCCCTTTCCTCCCTCTCCGAAGATGGATGGTGTAATAATGCAGCAAATTGTAGCCCAGTCGATAATGAAGTGCTGGAAAATAACAGTGGTGCCTGCATCATTCTCCCAACCAACCCGAGTGCCAGCTTAGCCAAGCCTTCTCTACCTTTGCTGGCTCTGAGAAATAAAAGCAAGCTGGAATCAACTCCAGGATCCCGCTCAAAATAGCCCAGAGAAAGTGCTCTCTGAGTCAAGTGATTTCCCTTTGTCTCTGGTGGTCAATTGCTAGTCTTAGGCTCTGCAGATACTGCTGCTGATGTGACAAGAGCACTAACCGACATGGGGTTGTGAACTACTACAGACCTGCACAGTCAGTCAGCAAATGCTTTGAGCAGTGGATAATAATAATAAATAATAATCCTTGCATTTGATATAGTGCCTTATAAAGTCTTCTAGACGTCTCAAAGTGCTTCACAGAATATAATGTAAAGTGAATTGACTGCATATTTTGTGGGCGAAACGCAGCAGCCAATTGCACACAGCAGTGTCCCATAAACAGTCGTGGATTGAAGTGGGACGTCTCAACAATATAAGGTGCTATATGAAATGCAAGGATTATTGTTATATAGCAGAGGGGGGAGTGTTGCGCCGGGAGAATCAAACATCACCAGAGATGACGGGTTAAATTGCCGTCTCTCTCAGAATGAATGTGTCTCATTGTATGCTGCCGAATTGCTCGGCTCCGAGCCCCCTGCGCAATGGGGTGGGGGGGGGGGTGTGCGCAGGGTGGGGCCGGGATGGTCTCGCAATTTCACCACCGAAACAGCCTGAGTCGCAGTTATTGAGGCTTTGCTGTCCGCAGTTTGTGGGAGTGAAGCTCAGCCAGATACCAATACCAATGGCAAGCTATGTGGTTTTAACTGATGAGACTCCAGCAGTTACCGTAAACACACTCTGGAGTCCCCAAGTTTTGGCTCTTGCCAACCTGCACATTATTCTTTCCAGAATTAGGTAAGCAGGATGCATCCCTACAGAGAGAGTGCATATTCCATTCCAACAATCTATGTTGGAAATTTCCATGTGTATGGGATGCATGGAATTCTCAGTTTGGTTTGGATACTCTCAAGCAAGTGTCAGACACCCAGCTGACCAACACAAAAGAAAAAAAACCTGGCAGCTTTGGCACTGAACCAGCCCGAGTCTCCGTGATTGAGGGTTTGCTCTCTGCAGGTTGCGAGAAGTGAATCGCAGACCAAACACAAACCCAATTATCGCTCGGCAGTTTGTTCTACAGCCGCATTTGCACGTCAGAAACGCTGACACCGGAGCTGCTGCCTATCAGTACATCGATCGCAGACGATGCAGCCTCTCTGCTGGCTAAAAGGTCACGGGGAGGTGCTGCTCATTTCATCTTGCTCGCTGCCTTCCCCGAGAAGCCGAATAATTAACTGTTCCCCAAATCTCCAGGCCGCCCGGGCTCAGACACGGCTTACAAATTGCTGTGTTTGAACATCAGTCGCCTGAGATTTGTCAGAGGCTGGCAAACAAGATTTAAATTTAATGGATTTTGTAACATGAACAGCTCCTGACCCAACAGTCAGACGTTTCACAGCCTGCGGTGGAGGGAACACTGGCAGAGGGTGTGTGTGTATTGGAGGGGGATTGTGACAAGAGTGGGTGGGGGGTGTGGGGTGTGAACGGTGGTATTGAAAGGGGGGGTAAAATGGTGGCAGTGAATGGGAGGGAAATGCTGGCATAGAGCGTGATGGGGGACGCTGGCAGCGAGTGTGTCGGGGGGCGCTGGCAGTGAATTTGTGTGTGTGGGGGGTGGCAGTGTGTGTGTGTGTGTGTGGGGGGGGTGGCAGTGTGTGTGTGTGTGGGGGGGGGGTGGCAGTGAGTGTGTGGGTAGGGAGGTGGTAGTGAATGTGTGTCTGTGGGGGGGAGTGGGGGGAGATGGCAGTGAATGGGATGAGGGAGGGAACCCCGACATAGAGTTGGATAGGTGTAAAGTGCAGTCCTGGGCAATTAAAGGAGATAGTAAACTTTTTATTTTTTTTATACAAAAATGATTCCAAAGCGAGATTGTGACCACAATTTTTTCTTAAATAAAATAAAATAAATTGTATTTCATATTTTCTGAGTTCTACCATGCTGTACATCCATCCTTATACTAAACAGATCACTTCACTCCCCACAGCAGTACTGTGGCCTAAATACAGCAACCAGCCAGAGGAGGAAACCACACCCAAGTGTGTGTGCGCGTGTGGTGTGTGCTATGCTGATGGTGTGTGTATGTGGTGTGGTATGTGCAGGGTGGACTGGCTATTGGGAAATTCCCCCCCCCCCCCATAAATACGTCTCCCAATTTTTTTCAACATATATAGGTGGTGGGTGGCTGGGGCTAGAGTAGGCTCAGCGCGCCCCCCACCCGCCCCCTTCCCCCAATCTATCTACAGAGTGAGTAGGAGACACAAAGCCGGTGTGAGCACCAGCTACACCATCGGCAAGTCCCTAGGAAATCAAGTGACATACACTTCCCCTTCTTGCAGCCCTCAGGGCCAGAAAGGCACTTTAAACTCCCTCCAGTCTTGCCCCCACCCTCACTCCATGACCTACTCAACTCACCGACCCGCTCCCGCTGCTCAGTGAGCACTGGCCTGCTTCATGTCCCCCGTTCTACCTGCCTCACCATCACCGTCGGGCTTTAAATCCATTTGCCCCCATTCTCTGGAACTCCACCCCAGAGACACTCTGACTCTACCTCTTCCCTCGCCTCTTTCAAGGTTTGTTTCAAGACCTTCCCCTTTTATCACACCCTCAATAATCTTCCCTCTCCCACCCATTCCCTTTGCCCACCTCAACCCTTGACCCCAGCTTGGGTGCAAATCCTGGCCTGTCTAGAGCCTTGGGATGTCCTCCTGCGGTGACAGGTGCTATGTAAAGGTATATTTCTTGTGCTTTATATAATGCATGTGGTGGTCTGTGTATTGTAGGGGCTGTTTCTATGTTGGTGTGGGCAATGTATGTGGGGCAGTGTATTTGGGCAGTGTACGTGGTATATTGTATGTGGTGTGAGGTGGAGTATAGTGGAGTGTGTGTGGTGTGTAGTGGAGTGTGTGTGGTGTGTAGTGGAGTGTATGTGGTGTGTGGTGGAGTGTATGTGGTGTGTGGTGGAGTGTATGTGGTGTGTGGTGGAGTGTATGTGGTGTGTGGTGGAGTGTATGTGGTGTGTGGTGGAGTGTATGTGGTGTGAGGTGGAGTGTATGTGGTGTGAGGTGGAGTGTATGTGGTGGGTGGTGGAGTTGTTAGATCAATACTGGTATCCATTGTCATAGAACAACAGTCTGTCATTTATGTCTGGCCACATTGTCATTGTCCTCGTCCTTCAGGCCACAGCTTACACAGACCATCAGCGAGCTCAGTCACTAGACTTCGTAGTAACTGCCTGTGTGAATCGTTTACAGACATCACAAGCTGATGAACTGCATGGATTCCTATCGTAACTCACCACTTGTGTGAACAACTGTGAGGCCACCAATAAGGTCTAATTTGCGCTAAGTTGCAAAATGGCTCATTGCAATTTCCAAAAGCACCAAATTGCGAATAAAGGTCAGAGAGGCGGACGCCAATTCCCCATAGCTGTGCATTGGAGCAGTTTCCTCAATATAACACATTCGCGAGGAGCCCGGGGCAATATCTTTATGAAACATTAACAATTATTTATCCTCATCATAAAAACTGAGAAAGGAATCAATGAAAAAGAGGAGTTTAATATTAATGGGGAATTGTAACTTCTTGGCATCAATCCCAACAGCCTGGTGTTAGCCTGGCTTAGTCACTCCAGTCTCTGAGTCAAAAGGTTGAGAATTCAAGCCCCATGTCGGGTCTATGAACTCTCAGTCTAGACTGACACTGAGTGCTTGCGTTATCAGATTTGTACTGTCCTTCAGATGGGATGTTAAACAAAAGTTCCGTCTGTCTGTTCAGGAGAACATTAGAGATCCCACGATACTATTTGAAAAGAAATGGGAGTTTCTCTCGGAGTCCTGGCCAACATTCCTCTAGATAAAATTAGTCTTTTACTTCATGGCTGTTTGTGCGGCATTAACTATGTGCAAATTGGCTTCAAAGTCGTGATAAGGCGCTATGTCAAATGCAAGTATTATTAACACCCAGGACTGGCTTGAGGCCCCCATTACCTCCATTCTTTGGATGGCTGTTGCTGGTTCCACAGCTGGGAATGGAAAGGGATGACATGAAGTGAGCCCTTGGATCTTCTACTCTGACAAGCCATAAAATTCCCACCGGGGCGTCCGATTCCCACTGGAGCTGCGCTGATTTGCAGCAGGTGAGGGAGCACCACACACTCACAAACAGCAGGTGAAAGGTTGAGGTTACAGCGCAATGCTACTTGAACAAGGCCTCGATCCCCCTTAGCCCTCACTGTAACTTGCCCACCGGTTCCCATCGGTGCCTGAATCCCTCCCCCCTGTCCCCAAGCCCCATCATTCTTTCCACCTCTCCACTCGTCTCCACCTCGATCCCTCCAGCTCTCCCAGTTTCCTGCCAGTGGCTCAGTGACCGGATTGGGGTCTGGTTTCCGACTGAGATGATGCTCCCGGAGATCGAATCTGCCTCAACCTTTTCTGCGGATCTCTCTGGCCAGAGCCCTGCTCGCTGGTTTCAGGATGCTGTGTTTGCACGCTGATCTGTGTCGGGCACTCAAAGTGCACACAGTGAAACACCTGGTACAGGGAGCGACAATATTAATACTTCACAGGGATATTAATACCTTCCTGTATGTGACCTTGATAAGTGCCGTCTCTGTGTTGTGGGCAGGGCGGAAACTGGAGGAGCTCGACACACTCCACACACTCACTGTGACATTACCCCCCACACACACTCACTGTGACATTACCCCCCACACACATTCACTGTGACATTATCCCCCACACACTCACTGCGACATTACACCCCCACACACTCTCACTGTGATATTACCCCTTACACACACTCACTGTGACATTACTCCCCCACACACTCACCGTGACATTACCTCCCCACACACACTCACCGTGACATTACCCCCCACACACTGACCGTGACATTACCCCCCCCACACACACTCACTGTGATATTACCCCACCACACATACTCACTGTGACATTAACCTCCCACACAAACTCACTGTGACATTAACCCCCCCCCCTCCACTCTCATTGCGACATTACCCCCCACAATCCCACTGTGACATTACCCCCCCACACTCACTGTGACATTACCCCCCCACACTCACTGTGTTACCTCCCCTCCCACTCACTGTGACATTATCCACCTCCACTCACATTGACATTACCTCCCCCCCGCACTCACTGTGACATTAACCGCCCCACACATTCATTGTCACAATAGCCACCCCCACACACTCACTGTGACATTACCCGCCCACTCACAGTGACATTACCCCCCCCCACACTCACTGTGACATTAACCGCCCCACACACTCATTGTCACAATACCCACCCCCACAAACACTCACTGTGACACTGATACACTCTCACTGTGACAGTAAGTGTATTGCAGTTACAGTGAGAGTGTATCACAGAGTGTTGTGACGGAGAATGGTATAGGATTATTTTCTACTTTGGTACATTCCCATGCACACTGCTCCCTTCTTGCGATGAACATGCTGGTTTCCTGTATATCCCAGCCCCAACTATTTTATTTCTGCAGTTATATGCGTACCTCATTAGCTGTGTTGTACGTGCCCACAATCCTGATGAACACCATGGGCTGTCGATCAAAGTTGATCGTTTGCCATGATCTAAAGCAAAAGCAAAGTATGGATTAACAGAAAGTAAATGACATTGCATTCTTATAATAACAAATTGCATTTAATTGCGCCCTTCACCCCGGGATGTCATCTCAAGCCACTGGACAGTTGAGGGTTTGGACCTGAGCTGTGGGATTGAATTCGGGGGAGGCGAGTCGAGGGTAGCAATAAAATAATAATGATTCTTGGATTTGATATAGCGCCTTATCACGCTGGGACACCGGAGAGGTGGGGGATGAGGGGGGGGGGTGCGGCACAGGGGGTGATGTGGTCCAGTGAACATGTCAAGCAAAAGTGCATGTGGATGACTCCCCCTCACAAAATACTGATCTGATTGTTGACAGAATACAATACGCTCCTCACTTGCATGTAACCTTTGTCCGATCCGCAACCATTGTCCATTTCTGCAGGTTGTTCGACACTTCGATATAGTAGCTGTAGCTTCGATCATCGCAGTCCCAGAGCAGGAGCCTGTGGGAACACAGAGCTTGTAGTGAGATTGTCGCGCACATCGCTGGCGACTATTGGGTAATTTCTTGTATTTCGTCCACAAAATAGAAGGTCAATACACCACTTTACAATACATTTGTGGAGTTCTGCAGAGTATTAGTTAGAGTACTCGCCTCGCAAGCGAGAGGACCTGGGTTCGATTCCCGGGCAGGGCAGAGCCTTACTCTACATGCCTCTGTTCACCTAACAGTAAGTAGGAACCCAATTGTCAGTGGATTGGCAGATCACTTTTCCAGAGGTAATAATCCCTCAAAAAAAAATTTGGTCACTCAATCCACAACTGTTTGTAATAATACCATAAAAAACAATTGGTCACTCAATCCACGCCAGTTTGAGGGACACCGCTGTGTGCAATTGGCTGCCGCATTTTGCCCACAAATATATAGTCAATTCACTTTATTCTGTGAAGCGCTTTGAGATGTCGCGAAGATGTGATTGGTGCTATAGTATATCAAATGCAAGGAATATGATTATTAGTGATTACCTCATGGATGCAATCATGAAGGGCTGAGCCAACTGCACCACAATGGCCCCGCTGCCGAGCTGGTGACAGGTGTAGCCCGAGTCCCAGTCGTAGTTCTTGGTGTCGCCATTGAGCAGAGCATTCCGGCTCCGGCTCACTCCCTCGATAACACTGGCGCTCTCAGAGATTGTCGCCACGTTCTCGGTAGGAACTGAAAAAACATACAGTGGATCTTATAACCACAAAGTCAGATGACAAGTAATGCCAGACAAGTAATGAGCAAACAGTACCTGGTTACTGGGTGTAATAACTTGGCCGCCACTCAGGTACTGAGAGAGAGGGTCAGAGATGGAGACGGAAAAAGGAGTCCCAAGACAGAGAGAGACAGACTGACAGACAGACAGAGAGAGGCAGACAGATAAAGACACACAGACAGGCAGGTAGGCAGACAAATGGAGGCAAGCACACACGCACACGCACACACGTGACTTTACCCAGGATTCCAGAGTCCAGTAGAAAGGGCTCATTGGTGAACAAACACTCCAACGAGACCAGATGGAAGACTTTGTTGACGGTGTTGTGTGTGCCAACGATGCGGATGTACCTGCATGGAAAGGAAGACGAACCATGATGTTGTGGAGTACTGGGGGGAGAGGGGGCACTGGGGGGGGGGGGCACTGGGGGGAAGAGGGGGCACCGGGGTGGGGGGGGTGCCCAGGGGAGGGGCCTGTGAGAGAGGCCCAGGGGTTGGGGGTACGGATGGGTGGGAGCAGGGGGTGGGAGATGGCACGGGGGAGATGGCACGGGGGAAGGGGCAGCACTGGTGGGGTAGGGGCGGCACCGAGCGGGATGGGGAGGGGGGTGGGGTGGCAACGGGGGGAGGGGATAACGGAGGAAGGGGGCAACAGGGGGAGGGGGCAACGGGGGGGAGGGAGCAATGGGGGGTGGGAGTGGGTGAGAGGCACCAGGGCCATTCCCACAGCACAGGACAACAACAACAAATCACATTTGTATAGCGCCTTTCACGTCAAGAGGGCGTCCCAAGGTGCTGGACAGTCAGGGATTTGGACCCCGAGCTGGGGGTTGGAATCAGGAGGGGTGGAGAGCAGGGAGTGTGGGGGCAGGCGGGTGACCGGAGAACATCTCTCGAGATCACTCACAGTTGCTGAATTCACCTTCACAGAAATCATAAGGAGTGCCACTGAATTGCCCAACAGCCCACCCCATCTGGCTCAGACCCACTCACCCCAGAACCCCTCATGTCACAAACGCTTGATACAGACTTTCCTGGCTTTACTTTCTTCAATCATACAAAGAGAAATAGCAGGAAAATGCACTGCTTCATTTCCTTTCTCTACACTTGGCTGCTTTTAATTGCAACCGAATGTAACTGGCTGTGTCACCTAATAGTTTGCATCGATTGTTTCAAAGCAATACATTCCTTCATTTAAGAGAAAATGAGATAGGGACACAGCACGTGAAGCAGCCAGCAACCCACATTCTCTCTCATTAACTCACCACCTATCTATCAATTGGCACCGGGGCTGTTGTGCTACACCAACCATCCATCTCCAGACAGCTATTAAACAGGGCAGAGAGAAAGCTTCGGGACATCAATACTGGGAACGCACAGCACATGCAACATTCAATCCATCTACAATGCATGGAAATATGCGCCACATCACAGCGCATTGAAACATACACCGAACCTGCTTCACAGCGCATTGAATAAGCGCAGGTGCATTACAGGGCACAGAAACATTCCCTGCACCTCAGGAGTTCGAGCCCTGTGCAAGCTTCCACAAGCTCCTGCCACAGAGGTAGGAGCCAGCGGATGAGCAGAGGAAATAATGGAAACCGAATGACTGTGGGAGACTTTGTGTCTATACACACTAAGTAATTTCTTGGTATGGCTATTTTTCAGGAGCTGAAGGTTTGAGCTGTTCTGTCGCTTGTTTGAATCAATTCTCCATTCAGTGACTCACTGACGATCGCTGCCGTTTAAGCACAGAGTTAAGAATTGTCTCAAAGGCTCCATCTGTGAGACTGAGTGTATCATAATAACAGTGACCTCTGCTGGAGGAAATTCTCTCAAACTGCAGTAAAATAACATGTAAGAGCATCTCTCCAGTCTGCTTTGAAGTGTGTAGCGGTGGTAGTGGAAGTGATGGTGGTGGTTGTAAGGGCTCAGGGGGCGGCCGCAAGGAATAATAAGAATCCTTGCATTTGATTTTAACGCCTTATCACGTTGTTGAGCTGCCTCAAAGCGCTTCACGGTCAAACTCACTACAAGTGAATTCACTGTATATTTTGTAGGCGAAAAGCGACAGCCATTGCGTACAGCAGTGTCCAATTTTTTTTGCTCTTTGGAAGGAATTATTACCCCCGGAAAACGATACACCAATCGACTAACAACTGGGTTAGGTAAACAGAGATGTGTGCGATAAGGAAATTTGACTAAAATTTCGCCCTACCTGGGAATGGAACCCCGGCCCTTTCGCTTGCAAGGAGAACGCACTAACTGATATGCTAAATCACTCCACAAGATAGATCCGATAAATACTGGAACACGCCCTTACTGATTTCAAACAGCCCCAAACCACCGAACCCCCCCCACCTACCTCACGCTACTGGACTCCACAAGAAGGCACCAAGATTAGTGGTAGAAAGCGCAGATGGATGGGGTAGTCAAAGGCTCCTGCGTAATGAACTCTCTGGGGTGAGAGGAGGCTTTGAGCAATGTATACAGTGAAGTAGCTCAGCTGAAATGCAGGAGGTGTCACACACAAAAAATAATTGGGAGTGCGGGCTGGTAGCACACTGAGGGAATAATAAACTCACTACAGCCATTGGAACGTTCACAGTGGCTGGAAGAATCAGAATTTATTGGTACAAATTTCAACACGTTTACCGAACAAAATTCTTTCACGTACCAGATAGGTCGCAGGGGAGGAATGTAGCTGGCAATAACTAGAGAAGAAAATTTAATCAGCACGTCTGCTGCGCACAATCCCCGACTGTTCAGAAAGAAAGAGTGCAAGACTGGCGCTTACTGAGCTACTCGTGTGCGGTTAACTCCTTACACTTCACACATAAACATGAGGAGCTCCTGATATAATGCACATTCCTCCCTCCCGTCCGCCAACCTGCCCCCACACAAATTCTGACCTGCAGACCCGTGGGGTGAAGTAGAGGTTCTGCCAAGATCGACATAGATATTTGCTGTGATCGATGACGCGAATCCAGTCCAGCTCATCCATCGACACTTCAATATAGTAGGAATAGGACCTGGCATAAGAGGAAGCAGTGAGGTCAAAGCTACGTGTTAACAGCCGCGACATGACACAGTGTGTAAAACAGCTGCAACCCCACAACATGTTTAAACTGCAGGGACACGATGCAGTATGGTGATGTGACACAGTGTTTAAAGGACTGTCACAGAATGCAGTGTGTAAACTGCTGTAACATGATGCAACGTGTAAAAGGTTGTGACACCCGCAGCGCGTAAATGGCTTGGGCACCACCCAGTGTGTAAACCATTCCACCACCACGCACGTGGAATCGACTGCAACATCACTCAGTGGAAATGGTTTTGACATGATGTGTAAATCGCTGAGACGTGACAGCTGAGGCATGCCGCCGAGTGCACAAGCAGGGTATAAGCAGCTGAGACACAATGCGGTATGTGAACGGCAACAACACAACCTAGTGTGTGAACGGACGGCTGCTCCGAGATGCGGTGTGTAACTGGTTACTATATGACACAAGTGCGTCATGACCTTAATCACTGTAATAAACAACAACAAATAGCATTTATATAGTGCTTTTCACATTAGGAGGATGTCACTGTTGGGCCATGATGCAGTGTGTAAACAGCTGAGATACAACGCAGTGTGTAAACGGGTACAACACAACAATGTGTAAACAACTGGCACACTGTGTAAACATGGTAACACAACATAGTGTGTAAATGGCTGTAACACAATAACAATAACATTGCCAGGGGAATCTCTCAAAACGCTTCGAAGAGCCAACTGGGAGTTGGGCAGCTGAGGAAGGAGGGGGAAAGGTTACCAAAGTTATAACAATAAAATAACAATCTTTGTATTTGATATTGCGCTTTCCAGGTCTTCTAGACGTCTCAAAGTGCTTCACAGAATGTACTGTAAAGTTGACTGTAAAATTGCCTGTATACTTGTGGGCGAAATGCAGCAGCCAATCCCGCAAACAGTTGTGGATTGAAGTGACCAATTTTATTATTCCTTATTTTCTTGAGGGATTATTTTCAGGCGTGTGGAGTAACGAAACTTCAAGGTTTCGCCTTGCTGGGAATCAAACCTAGGTCTCTCGCTTGCAAGGCGTGCTCTAACCACTGAGTGCTCTAACCACTGAGCTACAGGACTCCTGTATAGGTTCGATCACGACTTGGAACTCATACAGACTTGGCTGATATTCCAATGCAATGCTGGGGTGTGTGCTGTACGGTCGGAAGTGCCATTTTTAAGATGAGACATTAAACTGAGCTTCTATTCGTTTCTGTTCAGGTGAATGTTAAATATCCCATGGTACTTGCATTTGATATAGTGCCTTATCACATCTTTGAGATGTCTCAAAGCGCTTCACAGAATAAAGTGAATTGACTGTATATTTTGTAGATGAAACACAGCAGCCAATTGTGCACAGCAGTGTCCTCAAACAGTCATGGATTGAGCGACCAAGTTTTTTTAAGGAATTATTCCCCCTGGAAAAGTGATCCGCAAATCGACTAACATCTGGGTTTCTCCTTACTGCTAAGAAAACATAGGCGTGCGGAGTAAGGAAACTTTTCACTTAGCCAAAGTTTCGCCCTGCCGGGAATCAAACCCAGGTCTCTCGCTTGTGAGGCAAGTACTCTAACCACTGAGCTACAGGACTCCACAATCTCACTCAAACACTCCAAATAGAAAATCAGCTCAATCTTTTCATCCGATATAACTCATTCCTGAGCTGCCCCACACCTAGTGAGCTGTGTGAAGTCTATTATTACGATAATACACTTCCCTTAGTCAATGTCTTGTCCTAATGACTCATTCATGCTGTTAAGCACAGTACAATTTGTCAGTTTATGTCTTAAGATATAGAGCTGCCTCTGACCTGCTGTCACGGTCCCAGAGCAGAACACGAATGTGGTTGATGATGGACGGCTGCCCCAATTTCACACAAATCCCTGACCGACAATCATCATCAATGGGGTGGCGGGAGAATCCATGGTCTAGATCATAATTCTGTGTGTCACCATCGAGAAGCGAGGCTCTCAGCTCCCCAGTAATGATTTGCGCGCCATGTTTCAACGTGGCAATGTTCTCTTCGGGGACTGTAGGAACAAACAGCAGAAGTGAGGAGCTTTCAAATTGAATCATTTAACTGAGTCACTAAAAATACAGCTTGATGGGAGGTACCATTAGACCCAAATCAAACCACCCAAAGATCAGACTAGAGGTACAAGTTGCAAAATAATTATTAAATAATAATTCTTACATTTGGTGTTGCACCTTTCACATTGAGAGAATGTCCTAAAGCACTTCATAGGACATACTGTAAAGTGCAGTGACTGTGTGAATTATGGGTGAACGAGACAGCTTATTTGTGGACAGCAATGTCCCAGAAGCAGCCATGAACAATTTTTTTTGGAGGGGGGAGTATTGGTTAGGATAGCTGCCTTCCCTTTTCAACTACAGCCATGGGATCCTTAACATACACCTGAACAGGTACACGGGGCTTCAATTTAATGTTCTCAACCAAAGGGTGGATGGTCACAAGGGAGTCACAGGAGCAAAAGGAGAGCTTAAGAGAAATGTTTTCCTTCAGAGAGTAATTGGAATGTGGAATATCATGCCCAGTAAGGTGATAAAAGACAAAAGAGTTTCTCTCCTGGTGTCCTGGCCAACAATCCCTCAAATACAATTTGTCAATTACCTGTTACCGTTATCAATTAACAGCTGTTCGTGAGACATTGCTGTGCTCAAATTGCTGCCCCATTCACCAACAAAATACAGTCACTCCTCTTTACAGTGAATCCAGTAAATTGCTTTAAGATGTCCACCTGATTTGAAAGGCGCTGTATAAATGTAAGGATTTTCGCCCACAAAATATAATAATGATCTTTGCGTTTGATATCGCGTCTTATCATGTCTTTGAGACATCTCATAGCGCTTCACAGAATATATTGTAAGGTGAATTGACTATATATTTTGTGGGTGAAACACTGCTGCCCCGCTGAAAATATACAGTCAATTTACTTTACAGTATATTCTGTGAAGTGCTATGAAATGCCTCAGACATGATAAGGTGCTACATCAAACGGAAGGATTATTAATAATACTACTTTTATTATCATGTAAACTATTAGCGTGAACAAGAAAGGATGGCCGAAAGTACCTGTATATAGGCAGTGGGAACATGCAAAAAAAAAAAAGGTTCTCATTGCCAGTAACTGGGAAGGTTACAGGGATGTACTTACTCAGCATGCCTCTGTAGTTAAGTTCCATGTCTCGGCTCTCAGAGCGGATTTTGATTGCGTCTAAAATGGTGTCTGCAGAGAGCAGCGCTGCTGGCCTGACCACGTTCAGCAGTTCAGTCAGGCTCATCAGGGGCAGCCTAACTGCTTGGAGGATCTCAGGGTGTGTCTCATCCGGGTTCCGTTTACACCAATTCACCAGGGCCAGAAAAATGTCCTTTTCAGGAGCTGCAAAGGAATCTCGAGATACGATGCTCAGCAGAGCAGCCTGAAACAGAAAACACAGAGAAACGTACATTACAGCTTTCAATCAGAAGTGAAACATGTTCCTGGACTTCTCTTGCCAAGCTCAGTGACTCTGCCTTCCCTACAAAGGAGGTGGAGGCAGAGTAGGGCCAAAAAAATTGGGCAATCAAATCGGTGCGGGATGGGGGAAGAGAGTGTAGTTCAAGCCCCTTGTAGAACGTCAGAACTTTTGAGGTCACATCTAGGCTGTAGTGCTAGGGGAGCACTGCATTGTCCTTCAGAGAGTTAAACTGAGGTGTTGTTTGCCTGTTCAAATGGATGTTAAAGACTTTGCGGCTCAATTCACCATCAAAAAAAGGAGTTTCTCCCAGTGTACTGACTACCAGATAAAGTTGGTCACCCACTTCATGTTGTTTGTGGGATTATAATTAATAATAATCCTTACATCTGATGCAGCACCTTCACATTCGGAGAATGTCTCAAAGTGCTTCACAGGATTTACTGTAAAGTGTAGTGACTGTGTATTTGGTAAGTAACCTAGATCAGGATTGCCTGAACGATGGAGCGAAGGGAACGAGGGACAAGCAGGAGGCTGGCCGAGCAGATGCAGTAGGTAGTGGAGTGGGGTACAAGTAGCTCAGAGAGGTAGGGAAATGCCAGGGCATGAAGTGATTGGTAAACAAGTGTGAGGATGTTAAAATCAATCCGTTCTGTTATAGGGAGCCTGGCAAGGGCAGAGGTAATGGGGGTATGGTGTTTGGTGCAGGTAAGGATACGGGTGGCGGAGTTTTGAGTTAACTTCTTTTGTGAGACCAGCAATGAAGGCATTGGAATAATCAAGGAGGGAGGTGACAAATGCGTAGATGAGGGTTTCGGTTGCATTGGGTGGTACGATCGGAGGCAGGCAATGTGACAAAGGTGGAGGAAACGGGTCCTGGTTAGGGACCAATGTGGGGTAGGAAGGACAGCTGTGGATCGAACCCAACACCTAGCTTACTCTCAGGTTCAGTAAGTTTGAGGGATAGGCTGGGGAAGTGGAGGTCGGAGCCATGGGTGAGAAGACATTGATTGGAGCCAAAGAGGATGACTCCCATCTCGTGAACCTTCAGGCTGCAGAAAGGTGACGCTCATCCAGGCCTTGATGTCTGACCAGCAAGCTGACAGAACACCAGTGGACCTGGAGTCGCTGCGGGAGGAGAAGTAGATTTGAGTGTCGTCCTCATACACATGGAGACAACAAACAAGTTGTGCAGTTCATCCCAACGATCAACAAACCATGATGATCAATAGTGAACTCCACTGAAATCAGCAGCTGACATCAAGGGGTTTAGGAGAAAAACAAGATTACGTGCTGTATTTCAAAACAGAAATGATCGACTTCCAGATTGCTACAGTTAATCTTACCTTCGACACAGTGAGGAATCCATCACTGGTTAGAACTGCCTTGGCACTTCTATCCATATATAGACAGCAGGTGTTACTAAGTTTGGCCAGAGAGTAAAGACTGGCCACGTCATAAACCATGCACACGTTGTTAATGTTCAAGATTGTACAAAGGTAATCCGATGTGGCATCTTCTAGCTCAGGGAATCCATACTTATTGGAAAGACTAAGAAAATCCAGCAAGACTTCCTCCTTCTCGTTGCTCAGTGAGACTCGGCCCGTGTAGATGTACTTCAGCAGCATACTAAACGCTGCAGCCGTCGTATCTACCAGGGGAATCTCAGCCTGGGGATGTGACTCCCTCATTCCACCATACAGCAAAGCCCTGTAGAGGGAGAAATTCAACCATTACTTAGATTAGAAGTTACTCAACATCCACCTCCACTCCGCCACCCACGTCCGCGGTCACTCCCTCGACCTGGTCCATCACCGTCTCCGACCCCACCATCACCAACAAAAGCCATCTCGGGCAATCACTTAATCTTCCTTAACTCCTCAATCCCTCTCCCCACCGCCACGCAACCCACCTCCATCTCCTACCGCCCCTCGAAAAAAATCCTCCCCCCCCCCCCCGCTGCCCTGGAGTCATCTGAACTCCTCCTGCTCTGGGCTTCCTCCCGCAATAATCTATCCTCCTCCGTCACTCTTCTCCACAACTCCCCTTCCACCACTCTTGATGCCCTTGCTCCTCTCATTCCTGAACCGTCTCCTACTCATGAAAGTCACCCTGGTATACCAGCCACCTCTGCTCCCTTAAGGCACAGGTGCATGCCACTGAACGCACCTGGCTCAAATCCAACTTAACGGTCCATCGGCAGATCTGGCTGGATCTTATCAAATCCAACTGCTCCGCCCTCGCCTTCACTTAACCGTCGTTCTATTCCAAGACAATCTTGGAGGCCAAGGACAACACCAGGCTCCTCTTCTCCACCACCAACCAGCTCCTCCGCCCATCCTCTCCTCCAACGCCAACTGCGAGGTGATGCTGGGCTTCTTCAAAACCAAAGTCGAGGGGATCCACTCAGCTGCCTATGGCCTTCCGTCAAATGCACCCTCCCCATCTCCCCCTCACACCCTGGTCCCTAGACATCCCTCCCTCCCTCCACACCTTTAAACCTGTCTCCCACTCGTCTCTCATCACAACAACAACAAGATTCCATTTATAGAGCGCCTTTCACATCGGAAGGACGTCCCACTATATCACCACTATAACCCACATGAAACCGACCACCTGCTCCTTCATCCCCATCCTACCCCTCTCCTTGCCTCCCAGCTTCATGTCCTTGCCCCTCCACTCAGACATAAACCTCTCCCTGTCCACTGGCACCATCCCCACACCTTTAAAAATGCCGTCATCACTCCTATCCTTAAAAAACCCTCCCTGGACCCATCCCTGCTCTCAAACTACCGCCCCATCTCCAACCTCCCTTTCCTTTCCAAGGTCCTGGAATGAGTCATTGCATCCCCACTTCGCTCCTTTCTCTCTTGCCACTCCCTTCTCGAACTCCTCCGATCGGGTTTCCTGCTGCCCACAGCACAGGAACAGCTTTGGTCAAAGTGACAAATGACATTCTGTCCATCTGCGACAAGGGCTCCCTCTGCCTCCCCATCCCCCTTGACCTCTCTGCTGCCTTCAATACTGTTGACCACTCTATCCTCAACCACCGCTTCTCCTCTCACCTCAACCTTCGTAGTTCTGTCCTTGACTGGTTCAGATCGTACCTCCACACCGTATCCACTTCCTCTCCACAAATGGTTTCTCCTCTAGCCCCCAACTCTGTCTTGTGTGGCGTTCCTCAGGGCTCTGTCCTTCGTTCCCTCCTGTTCAATATCTATATGCTCCCTCTTGGTGAAATCATCCAGACGTGGGGTCAAATTCGCAGATGATAGCCAACTCTATCTCTCTGCCTCTGTCTCTTGACTTCAAGACCACTGCTGTCCTGACAGAATGTCTGCTTCACATCCCCCGCCTCGCCCACCTCACCATTGGCGGGCAGGCCTTCAGCCACTCTGGCCTCACCCTCCGGAACTCCATCCCGCAGACCCTCCGCCTCGCCCCCTCCTTTGCCTCCGACAAGACCCATCTCAAGTCCATCCTCTTTGACCGTGCTTTGCCCTCCACCCTCCCCGATCCCGACCCGAGGCTCCTTGGGACGTCCTCCCCATATGAAAGGCAAATGTAATTTTGTTGTTGTACTCAGCTTCAAAAGCTTCAATTGGAATTGCTAACTACCCAGGGTGTTGAACTACAAGTTTCCTTACTCGTCACACCTCTATTTACCTAGCAATAAGTAGGAACCCAGTTGTTAGTCAATTGGTGGATCGCTTTCTAGGGGTAATAGTCCTTCCAAAAAATCCAAACCAAACAAAAACAATGTGGTCACTCAATCCACAGCAGTCTCTGGGTGGATTGCTGTGTGCAATTGGATACCACGTTTCACCCACAAAATACACAGTCAATCCATTTTACAATACATTCTGTGAAGGGTTTTGAGACTTCTCAACAAGGTGATAAGGCGCCATATCAAATACAAGGATTATTATTATACCAAACCTGGCCTATTGCCATAGAGAGAAACCGCACCCCAGCACTGAACCCTGAAAGAAGGGACTGACCTAAAATACTGACATCTCGCTGCCAGGATCACACGGTGAGCAGGAAAGCGTTTCTTTTCCACCAGAAAGGTGACATCGCTGTACTCGCCATCATGGAGCAGAGCCCCCACGTGCTCTGACAGCATGTCCACATGGTCAATCTCCCCGGCTGACGTGCGTGGCCGTAACTGGTGGCTGTTACTCATGGTTCACCATAGATACGATAGGGATACACCGTCTGTCAGGGAATTTTACAATCATTAATACTATCAAGTGCTCAAAGCCTCATTCACTCCCTCTCTAACCCCCACCCCCAGTTTAGCCTCACTCACTCTCTCCCCGTCTATGACTTGTCTCTCTCTTTCTCTCTAACACACTCAGTCTCTCATATTCGCACAATCTGTCTCTCTCTCTCACATACTCCCTCTCTCGCACTCCCCCTCTCTCTCGCACTTCCTCCCATTCACACTCCCTCCCTTACACACTCCTTTTCTCTCTCTCTCACACACATCTCACTTTCTCTTGCACACTCCCTCCCTTTCTTTGGCAAACCCCGTCTCTCGCACACCCTTTCTCTCTCGCACCCTCCCTCTCGCTCTCCTGCACCCTCACTCTCGCTCTCCCGCACCCTCCCTCTCTCTCCCGCACCCTCCCTCTCTCTTGCATACTGTGTGCGTTTCTCTCTTTTGCATACTTCGTCTTTCTCTCTCTGTACTGTCTATTTACATCTCTATTCCCGTCAATGTCTATCTCCTGTCACACTCTCCTTCTCTCACTAACCCTTTCCTCCTCCCACTATCTACACTATGTATCTCACAGAGAGTGGCACACACTCTCTTTTTCTCTCTCAAGACATACTCCATTTCTTTCTCTCTCTACCGGTCTCCATCTGTAACCCCCTCCATATCTCCCTGCTATCTCCTATCAAACTCCCCCTCTCTCAATCTCTCTATTTCCCTCACTCTGCTCCCCCTCTGTAACTCTCACCCCCCCCATCTTACTCTCTCTATCTCTTCTTCTCTGTGTCCCCTCTCTATCTCTCCTACCCCTCGTCTCACGCTACCTCTTCCTCTCTCTGTTCCCCCACCCCCCTCTGAATCTCTCACAAACCCCTCCCACTCTCTCTATCCCTTCCTGTCTTTCTCCCCCTCTCTATCTCTCACCACAACTCCCCCACCTCCCACTCTCTCTATCTCTTCCTATTTCTGTCTCCCCCATTCTCTCTATCTCTTCCTCCCTCTGTCCCCTCCCTTTCTTTCACAGCCGCCCCCAATCTCTATCTTTCTCTCCCTGTTCCCCTCCCCCCCCACCCATCTCTCACACCCCCCCTCCCCATTCTCTCTGTCTCTGCCTCTCTCTGTCCCCCCATTCTATCTCTTCCTGTCTCTGTCTCCCCCTCTCTATCTCTAATTCCGCCCCCCCCGCCAGTCTCTATCTCTTCCTCTCTGTGTCTCCCCCCTCTCTGTGTCCCCCCTCCTTGTGTCTCCCCCCTCTCTCTGTCCCCCCCCGTCCCCCCCTCTCTGTGTCTCCCCCCCTCTCTCTGTCCCCCCCCGTCCCCCCTTCTCTGTGTCCCCCCCCTCTGTGTCCCCTCTCTGTGTCCCCCCCTCTCTGTGTGTCCCCTCTCTGTGTTCCCCCTCTCTGTGTCCCCCTCTCTCTGTTCCCCCCTCTCTCTGTGTCCCCCTCTCTCTGTGTCCCCCTCTCTCTGTGTCCCCCTCTCTGTTTCCCCCTCTCTCTGTTTCCCCCTCTCTCTGTCCCCCCTCTCTGTGTCCCCCCTCTCTGTGTCCCCCTCTCTGTGTCCCCCTCTGTGTCCCTCTCTGTGTCCCCCTCTGTGTCCCCCTCTGTGTCCCTCTCTGTGTCCCCCTCTCTGTGTCCCCCCTCTCTGGTCCCCCCTCTCTGTGTCCCCCTCTCTGTGTCCCCCTCTCTGTGTCCCCCCTCTCTGTGTCCCCCCTCTCTGTGTCCCCCCCTCTGTGTCCCCCCTCTCTGTGTCCCCCTCTCTGTGTCCCCCCCTCTCTGTGTCCCCCTCTCTGTGTCCCCCCCTCTCTGTGTCCCCCCTCTCTGTCCCCCCCTCTCTGTGTCCCCCTCTCTAGCCCTCACCACCCCCACACTCTCTCTATCTCTTTCTCTCTCTGTCACACTCCTCTCCCCCTCTCTCACACCCGCTATCCCCCCTCACTCTCCCTTTATCCCTCTCTTTATTTCTCTTTATCTATTCCCTCTCCACATAGTGTATATATATATATAATATATATATCTCTCTCTGTATTTTTCTGTCTGTATTACTCACCTCTCTCTCTCTCTCTCTCTCTGTCGGTGACCGGACGTCAGGTGGTTTGCGCGTCGTGACGTCACCACGTAGTGAGCGACTGACGTCACGGACGGGCGGTGAATATCGCGAGATCAGGACACACTGTATATACACACACACACATACACACAGTGCATTACACAGTATATCCACACACTGTACCAACACACACACAGGCTATACACACAGTGCATTACACAGTATATCCACACACACATACACAGGCCATACACACAGTGCATTACACAGTATATCCACACACTGTACCAACACACAGGCTATACACACAGTGCATGTACACAGTGTCGGAGTCCTGTAGCTCAGTGGTTAGAGCACTCGCTTTGCAAGTGAGAGACCGGAGTTCAATTCCAGGCAGAGGGCGAAACCTTGGGCAAGTTTCCTTACTCCACACAGAGCCTAATAATAATCCCTACAAAACAAAACAATAATAAATTGGTCATTTTCAATCCATGACTGTTTGTGGGACATTGCTGTGCGCAATTGGCTGCCGCGTTCGCCCACAAATATACAGTCAATTGTTCTGTGAAACGCTTTGGGACGTCCTCCTGACGTGAAAAGCGCTATATCAAATGCAAGGATTATTATTATTACTAGTATCAATACACACACAGTCTATACACACAGTACATGTATACAGTATATCTACACACTGTATCAGTACACACACAGCAATACAATAAAACTCACACAAGTCTGATCTGTATAAATCGTATAATCACCTACGTCATACATCTGCCCAAGCCCCATTCAAGAGTTTACAGTCTATGTAAGTTTGGTATAACTCATATTTCGGATAAGTCATAAATGTATGGTCCCAACTGATACAACTTATGTGAGGTTTACTGGTATACACACACAGTATAGTATCTATATATACAGTATAGACACAGTACACACACATTATACACACACACAATATATACATACATATATACACACTATATGCACAGTAAACAAACACACACTATATACGCAGAGTACATACAATACACAAACACCACAGTATTTGCAGTATACACACAATATATACACCACACACAATATACAAATACTATACACACAGTATTTTCAGTATACAAAGTCACATACACACAGTACATATACATACAATGGTTTGCCACAGTATACACATACACGCACAGCAAACAGACCAACAAAATTACATTTATATAGAGCCTTTCACGTCAGAAGGACGTATCAAACCCTGGACAGTTAAGGGTTTACACCCGAGCTAGGGGTTGGAATCAAGAGGGGTGAAGGGTAGAAGGGTGGAGGGTAGAGGGGTGGGAGAGTGGCTGAAAGCACAATCAAAGAGGAAAGTCTCAAGATGAACCTTGAAGGAGGTACGTAGGGTCTCTGGGGTAGAGTTCCAGAGGATGGGGCAGAAAAGCTGAAGGCCGGACCGCAAATGGTGGGGCAGGGACACAAAGCGGGCCAGTGCCCCCCAATGTAGACAGGTTGGTATGGTTTCAATAGGTCACAGAGGTACATCAACAAGTTCACTTATATAGCACCCCCCACGCAGGGTGGCGTCTCAGAGCCTTGAACAGTGGAGGAGCCTGACTCCGAGCCGGGGGAGTGGGGGGGGGGGAGGTGACCGTAAGCAAGATCGAAAAGGAGGGTTTTCAGGCGGGACTTGAAAATGGGGAGAGGGGGCAAGGCGGAGGGATTGAAGAAGAGTGTTCCAGAGTGTTCCGTGGCTGAATGCACGACCTTCAATGGTGGAGCGGAAGGAGTCCTGTGGAGTCCTGTAGCTCAGTGGTTAGACCACTCGCTTTGCAAGCGAGAGACCTGAGTTCAATTCCAGGCAGGGCAAAACCTTGGGCAAGTTTCCTTACTCCACACTCCTAATAATAATCCCTCCAAAACAAAAAACAATAATAAATTGGTCATTTTCAATCTACGACTGTTTGTGGGACATTGCTGTGCGCAATTGGCTGCCGCGTTCGCCCACAAATATACAGTCAATTCACTTTACAGTGTGTTCTGTGAAGCGCTTTGGGACGTCCTCCCGACGTGAAAAGCGGTATATCAAATGCAAGGATTATTATTATTAAGGAGTGAGGGAAAAGCAGGAGGCCGGTGCCAGTTGAGCAGATGCACCATGTGGTGGATCGAGGAGCAAGTAGGTAGGGAGGTGCCAGGGAGTGAAGGGATTTGAAAATGAATGTGAGGATCTTGAAGTCGATCCGTTCGGTGATTGGGAGCCAGTGGAGCCTGGCCAGAACTGGCGAGATGTGGGTACGGAGTTTGGTTCAGGTAAGTATGCCAGCGGCAGAGTTCTGAATGAGCTGGATTTTTTGAATATGGAGCTGGTAGGAAGGAGCAAACCCATGGAAGGGCTTTAAAATTGAGGACAAGGATTTTAAACTCGGTCCTCTGAGGAATGGGGAGCCAAGTGAGGATGGCAGTTCACAGAGCTTGGTACTGGAGAGGATCCGAGCTGCACAGTTCTGAATAAAACACAAAATGCAGCACACACAGCGCATAGCACACAACGCACACACACCACACGCACAAATACAGCAGAGCAAACAAACCGTGGGGCAGTCTGGTCAGCTCAGAGAGCAGCGGGCAGGTGATTACAGCTGTGTGGGCTGTGTAGTTTTGTAAGCACTGTGCTGTGTCCTCTGTGTTGAATGGACTGCTCCAAACAGCAGCTGACAGGTCATGAGGGCGGCTCAGAGAGCTTCTCCACATCACTATACTGACCAATTTTGTGTTCGGATATACTATGATAGATGTGTGCATGAGAGACACCAAAGGCAGAAGTCCATCTGATGAGGAAATTCTGAGGTTGGGATGAAAGCATTACCTGAAGTCTGGGTTTTTGAACATACGTTCATGTGTGATCATGCCCTTGGAATTCACCTTGTTTGGTTTGCAAACTCCTCTTCTCCAACAGGTGGAACTATTGCTCAGGAACTATTGCTTTAGAGTTGCGTGTCTGAGCTGTAGGCAGGAGGCCGGTTGCAATGCTCTAATGTGTTTCCTGCTCACCTGTGCTACTCACCCACAAGCTCATAGGGAGTTCTTGGTATCTGCCATCCACCCTCAGGCCATCAAACCGGTGCTTGTTGGATGTGAGATGACCAGACAGTGACTACCCTCTGGGGGGGGGGGGGGGGGGGGGGGGGAGAGATGAGTGGAGTATCCTTGGAGCTGAACTGTCTCCAAGGTAACATACTTGGCAATGGAATTTCGGAATTGAGTCAATCCTCCATAATGGTCTCTTGCTCAGTTCCTGAGCCAGGCGGGTCTGCAGTACTAAAAGGCATCAATTTAAGATAGTTAGTAAACAAGGGTTAGGAGAAATGTTTTCATGCAGAGTAGTTGGTATATGGGAATGATGATTGAGGCAGAGTCCACATTGATAGGGCAAAAACAGGTGTAGAAGTGAGAGAAGCACCAGAGTCTGACCCAGTTGAGATCAGCTGCTATTCTCACAACAGAAGTTTGTTTAAAGGGTCACGGTTGTGCTGCTGGGGAAAAGTTAATAAGTAAGCTAATGATTATACAAGGCAGCCATGCAGTAAAGCATAAACTGGCAATGTTGTGGAGGTTAAGTGCTGGACTCGATTGATGTATGTAACTCAAGCAGAATGGCAAGGTCGCGGACCACGTGATCCTGATTAGATAGTGGTCCAAAATGGCTTTATCACAGATGGTGACGTCCAAGATCGCAAGGCCACAGGTGATCACCAGGTCAAGGGGGAGGCCATGAATTTGGGTAGCAGAGTTGGTGTGGAGGGAGAGGTTGACAAAGAGCGATGAAATTGGCAGAACTGGAGCAAGAAAAGGAAGTAGAGGTTTCAAGTCACCCAGGAGGCAGTGTTCAGAGGAGCAGAGGCTGAGGGAAGATGGAAGGGAGGAGATGTCTGAGACAAAAGGGCTGGAAGATTTTGGGGGAATGTTAAATGAGAATTTTTAAGGAGAGGTTGGAAGATAAGGAAGTGGTTGTTACTTTGGTTGAAGGAATGAAAACATTTTGAAAGCGGTGTTGAAATGTTTTGAGATTCAGACGAATCAATATGCTGAAGCAACGTGAACAAGATGCAGGAGTTACACATTTGTTTACCCAGTCATTCCAAGAGATACCCTGAACAGCAACAAGGCAGCATGAAACCTTCCACATCACGGGAGGATCCGGGTAACATTACCTCTGACGACAAACAGGCTCCACCCAAAGTGAAAAGTGCTTATGTGTAAATTGTTGTGCATTGATTAGTGCGCAGCCTGAGGTTTGCAGGCAGGAGAGTGCACTCCTTGCTAGGGAGGAGCAAGGTGTTTCCAGGATAAAGGAAGAGGTGACATGGAGCTTTCTGCAATCGAGATCCCATGCCAGGAGATTCCCTCCACAGATGGGCATTTTGAGACAATCGTCTGACAGTGATCCATGCTGGAAGATCAATCCCAGGAGTGCCACAGGGACCACAATTTATCCATACATTTGTATGTAGCCTTTTTAACAATATAGCATTCACTCTACATCATCGATTTTGTTAAGCACAAATATAGTATTTATTTCAAGATCAACATTCCTTTGAGTCTTTGAACTCAGGTCCCATCTGCCATGTGATTCAGGTGATGTTAAGGGATCCCCCCCTGAATAGGCAGGTCAGTTTCCCATCCTATGTGCAGGGTGAGCTAACTTCATCACCAATAAAGCATTCCCACAGCACTGCACCAGAGTGTCAGAGAATTCAAAGTCCCGACGTGGGGGCTCAAACTGACTCAGACGAGAGTGCTATTGATTGAGACAGGCTGACACCTTCCTACATAAAAGCTTTCTGCAAAGTAACAACACTTGCATTTATAAAACACCTTTCACGTACAATACTGTGAGAACTTTACAGTGGTGGGAACAGACACTGAGAGGGTGTGGGGCGGGGTGAGAACAGAGAAGGTATAGAGGAGGTGCGGTTAAGAGATAGGTTTTAAGGCGGGTCTTCAAGATAGAGGAGGGGAGGGCGAGTTGCAGGGGGAAAGGGAAGAAGTTCCATAAGTTACGGAGGTAGAATTCAGAAAACCCATCCACCAATGGTGGCACCAAGAGGTAGACTAAGTTAGACGAGTACACTACATAAGTGTCAATTGTTGGCATGGACCAGATATTCAAGGGACCACAGTCAATAGCTCGTTAACAATAAGTTAGCTGATGTGCTACTTTAATCCAATAGTACAATTGAACTATTCCAGGATATTCCAAAAGTCTGGAGTGAAAAATATATTTTTAAAAAAATGATTAAGGTGCAATTCACTTGTCACATTTTGAATGTGTCAGTTTAGGGTGCTGGAAGACATAATTTTGACTATATTCAATTTTAAATCAAGGGTAAATGTTTGTACTAAACTGTTTAATTTACAGCTAAAATGAATCTAGTAATCTAGCATCAATATTAAACGTGGGATTCCCTGGCAATAAACCACATTAGCCGGCACATTTAGTGGAAAAAACGTTTATTGTAAAAATGCCTGTTACATCTCAATTGTCAATTTTGAAACACTCGGATCATTGCTTTAGAAAAAGCTGAATATTTAAGTAAAAGTGAATAAAAAATAACCTGCGCATCAACTAATGCCGTGACATGGCTTACTTTTTTTTAATATAAAAGTTGAATATAAATTAACAATGCAAACAAAATATTGCATCGGTCGATGAAATCCAAAATGAAAGTGAACGTCCGAGTAAGCTTCAGATAATCGATGATTTAAAAAAAAACAACCATACAACAATGAAAACACCGCAATTTTAAAAAAGTACTATTTTAACTCTTAAAATATTGTTACAGATATTAACTGTGCATCATATCCCACAGAATTGCCACATTGGAGTCCCAACAGAAAATACATCAGCTGTACCACAAGCAGCGAAGTGAAAGGGCCCTTAAATTATGAGGTCATCACGAGTAAAATTATGTAGTCTTTCTGAAACCTTTTAAAATTGGATAGATGTTTTCAAATGCTTCATAGATTTCTGCACGTACTTTTGCACCTAAAAATATTGTAGACTAATTAGAACACAGGGAAACACATAAGAAAAATGCATCAAATTGATTACAGGAATTCCTTTTTGTTCTAAAGAATTTTTTTTACAATTCTACAACCTGGAAGTAAGGCATGTTTAGTGCCAGAAGCCAAGTAACACACTTCTGGGCAGCGCCCACAGTCAGCAGCACTTTCAGAGTTCTCTTGCATTTCCTTTAACTATGCTACTTCCAATATTCACATTTTTCAACACTGAATTGCATCTCTCCACCCCCTCCTCCCCCCACTTGTGGAGTCCTGTAGCTCAGTGGTTAGAGCACTCGCCTTGCAAGCAGACACCTGGGTTCAATTCCAGGCAGGGCGAAGCCTTGGGCAAGTTTCCTTACTCCACACTCCTAATAATAATCCCTCCAAAACAAAAACAATAATAAATTGGTCATTTTCAATCTACGACTGTTTGTGGGACACTGCTGTGCGCAATTGGCTGCCGCATTTCGCCCACAAATATAGTCAATTCACTTTAGTTTATTCTGTGAAGTGCTTTGAGATGTCGAGAAGACGTGAAAAGTGCTATATCAAATGCAAGGGTTATTATTTATTATTATTACTAGCCTAATTTTGTCCTCCTGCATTCTTTCACAATCCTCATGACAATTTACCATCTTTGGTGAATTCCGAAGCATCTCTTGGAGGTTCTCTCTATCCATGGAGTATTTGTGCTTCCTTACTTTCGACATGCAGTGCCTTTCAATAGCAGCAGCCCACGTGCACACTTTATCAAGTTCTCTTTGCAGGACTTTTGCTGCCTCCTGATTTCACACTGCCCACCCAAGTTGGTGTCATCTGCAAATTCAACTCCCACCCCAACTCAGGTGCACAGCCAGTACCGTCAAAGCGCTTTGAGACATGCCTGAAGTGAATGGTACCATATAAATGTAAACTGTATTACCTTACATTGGGTCTGAGAATCCAGGTCATTAATATATACAAGGAACAAGAAGGGTCCCAGTAAAGACCCTACAAGGAACCACACTTAATACATTCCCCCAGTTTGACCTCTCTCTAACAGCAATCCTCTGCTTCCATCTTTTCAATCAAATTCAAATGTCCAGAACGTGAAATGTCATCTACTCTAAAGTCTATGAGGTGATGAGATCCATTCTGGCTGTTATTTATTAAGTTGTATTTATACAGGTAATATTTCATTTTTGATCATCATTCGAGCGTGAAAACAAAATTCTGATTAGCTATCAAAGTGACAGAACTTACCAGTTAATACAACTTTTCCAGACACAAATATTAGCAACACAATTCTTGGTTTGATCATTCGGTAGATTAATCCAGGAAATAACTCTGGCTCGTAACTACAAAGAAATAAAAACAAGTTTAACTGAATTATATGTCGAAAAATCAACACATTATATATCAAGTTAGGTTTTGAATTAGGATATGATCAACACATCTCATTACTTTGTGTTATATAAGATGATCTTTAGCTGAAAAAAGGTTTCAAAACTGGCAATCTCAGAAACAAAAGGATAGTTATGCCATGAAAAAGAAAATTTACAATGGTATGGAACAAGAGGCAAGATTCAGATTAAGAACCATTTTGCAAGGCACATTGTATTTCTAATTGTATTATTATTAATGATCTTTGCACTTTTGACTGTCCAGTTGGGTCAGTGTTAGCATTTTGTCCTCTGGGAGAAAAGGTTGTGGGTTCAAGACCGATGTCAAATCTTGAGCTCAGTGCCGAGCAATACTGATAAATACTTTGGGGCTTCCTCCCGACATGAATGGCAATATATAAAATAATGAAAATAATTTAATATAATGAATGGAATTGACAGTATCATTCATCAATGGATGTAAGAGGAAACTTGATACACACGAGGGAGAAGGGAAGAGGGGCAGTGGAAAAGCAGTGATAAGTGGAGGCTTACATGGAGGACAAACACCAGCACAGATGAGAGGTCTGTGCTACAGTATGCTATGCAAAACCATGATAGGTTAGTACAAATGTCTGCCAAAACATAATACAATATTAATCCTTGCTTTTTATACAGCACCTTATCAAACTGTCGAAACGTGTCAAAACACTTCAACAGGATTTTACTGTGAAGTGTAGTGACTGTATTTGAGGGCAAGCTGTAAAGTTCTTTGAGGTATCGATGAGATAAGATATGATAGAAATGCAAGTCAGTTCTTTCCTACAAAACAAAAATTTGTCATATCTATTTGAATTGAAATCCAATACCTAAATTTGTCCTGAAGCCTCTCTTTCTACAATATTTACCTGCTGAATTGCTGATGAGTAAGCACCAGGCCCTCCAGCCGAATAGGAAACTTCACATCACAGCTGCCCACCATGTTCTGAATCTTAAAATCCAGAAATTTAGCTGGGAATCCTAATTTCTGGACAACTCTGGCATACTTCCTCGCAGCTAACCGTGATTGTTCTTCACTGCAATATGAAACATGCTGTTAGTCTCTCACATTAAACTGATTAGCGATGCTACCAAACATTCACTGAGGGTGCGGTCAAATAAAATATCTTAGATAATATCAGACTCCCAACCATCAGGTAGTAAAATATTAAGTCGGACAAACCTGAATGGTAGATGTCAGGACTCTGTCCTCATTCAAAAATCAATTAATGCTGTGAGGGGAATTCTGGAGGGATGAGATCCAATGGCCTAAAAGCCTTATTCCATAAAGTTTCTGTGATTTTGTGTATCAAAACGCGCAATAAGAGCACAATATTCATGCAGTTGTGCATTAGGTATATTCATTGGGAAGTTTCATATAGCAGATTCAAATACAAATTCTTAGCAACTGACCTGGAGGACTTGAGCCAAGCTGATTTTTGGATGAGAACATGGATTCCTAGGAAAAACTAGTCTTACAGCACCAGAAAAAATATCCAACAAAAAGAAACTAAACGACTTAATGTATTGCCTGAAATTGATAAAGATGCCAGGATCAAATTCAAAACACCGTGAACTGAAAAGCAAACGACTTTACTGCCATAAGCCGACTGCTGACAGCACCTGTTCCCGATAGGTACTGCCATCTGGCGGGTTATGGCAGTATTACGTACACGAGAGTTGATTATCAAATACAATTTTATTCCAATGCATCAAAATAAAAAGGATTAAAATCCATTTTCTACCTCTTTGCACCAGTGCACACCATTTTTCCAGAGCTGAAAATAAGAGCAGTTGTACGAGGCTCTCGGATTCTCATGATGACAGCAGCAAAACGCTGAAACAAAGATATTTACACAGTTAAATGGCTTTTAAACTCATGATGATGCTTGCATTTGATACAGCGCCTTATCATGTTGTAAAATGTTCTGCACAGGATAGTGTAAAATGTAGTGACTGCATTTTGTGGGTGAATGTGAAAGTCAATTTGCATACAGCAATGTCTCACAAACAACCATGGAGTTGAGTGATCAATTTTATTTTATCACAATTCACATCTAAAATAATTCCTTCTCCAGAACTGGACTGAAAATGAGCACTGTTGAATTCAATTAACAAAAGCATTAATTCCCACACAGTATGTCAGATACAGTTCATTTCTTCCTTCCTGGTGTGACAGTTTAACACATTTGGATGACAACTATTGCTTTATTCGTACAATCACACGCCTAATAATAATCTCTCCAAAAAACAAAAACAATAATAAATTGATCATTTTCAATCTACGACTGTTTGTGGGACATTGCTGTGCGCAATTGGCTGCCGCGTTCGCCCACTAATATACAGTTAATTCACTTTACAGTATATTCTGTGAAGCGCTTTGGGACATCTAAAAGACGTGAAAATGCCAGATCAAATGCAAGGATTATTATTACTATTATCATCAAGATTTAGATCTCATAGCATACTCATGGGGAGAGGGTATTTACAACCAGCGTTTAAATGTTCTCATATTCCATAATTTATGCAAATTTACTCATACAGTTTGCAGTTTTAAAGTCCCAGTCTTAGATTAGCTTTCCTGCTACCTACTTTTCTTGAGTAATTAAAAAAATATTTCATGCACACTGTACAAAATATTTGCTATTCAATTCAATTGCTACACATAGCAGTTTCAGTGCTGCAAAAATGCTGGAATCAGCAGTTAATACCAGCTAAATACTGGTACTGCTGATTGGTTTTTTACTGTGCTGGTGAGTAGGAATAATAATCCTTGCAGCAGTGTTCACAGCATTAAAAAAAATCTCAAAAGGGTTTCACAATAAATTGGCATCAAATGCAGTGACTTACATGTAGTTAAATGTGGCAGCATTTCACACACAGCAAGGAAGGTGCCACAAAGAGTCATGAAGCTAATGACTAATTTTTTTAATGGACCGAGAGTCAAACTTCTCTCCTTTAACAACCGATCTGAAGGATGGCACTTCCAAAGGCGCTGTGCACTTCTAGATCAAGAGGTCGAGACCAAATTACCTTACGTCTTAAAAAGTAGTTGCCAAATCAAATAAAGCTTTGGTCAATGAATACACTTGTACTAAAACGCTTAAACTTTCCAGTATTTTACCAAAACTCGTGAAAAATATAATTGTTTTTGGTCATGTCAGGTGTCTGACACACACGGAAAACCAAAGCCATGTATCCAAATCAATCTGAGAACTATTGAATCTTTCATCAAAACTTAAATTGTGTTACAAAATGAAAACTTCTTAAAATCAGAGGACATTAATTCTTACCTTTGGATTATATTCAGCATTTCTGGCTCGAAGGGCAATTGTCTTCAAGTCCAGTTTACAGCCCAGATTAACTGTGGACACTATATTCCTAGATACAAAGTGTGCATATTAAAACATTACAGTAAACATTTTTTTTCAGGACAGGTAGCATTTTGCATTGAAATACTTTTTTTTAGTCAGCTGGGTGTTTGAGGCATGCAGAAACCCAACCCATGCTTAAGAGTATTCCAACCAGACAGAGTTCCCCATATTTACCTACAACTCTCACCCTGGAAAGACACAGTTTATAATAATACTTGCATTTGATATAGCACCTTATCACTTCTTCGAGATGTCTCAGCCTTCACAGAATATTCTGTAAAGTGAATTGAAAGTATAATTTTTTGCAGGCGATAGCTTGGTTACCTAATTCTGAAGCGTTTGGGATGCAGGCTGACAAGAGCCAAGGTTGTGTGTTGGGGTTCTGCTGGAATTCAACCAGCTAAAATCACATAGTTTGCCATTGAAAACACTGTCTAGCAACAGAGTTTGAGCTTACCTCCCGTATACCAAACAAGGTGGATTCTAAGTTCTCATTATGTGAACTTGTGTTCACGTTTTATTGCTGTGCGTATTTTGTGGGCAAACCCGGCAGCTAATGGCAATGTCAAAGTGTAAAATATCACTCAGCACCGACGTTGATTAGCCTGATCTGCACAAACATATCCAAACTAATGTTACTTACTGTAGTTGTGGCACAATTCCTGAACTCTCAGAAGCGGGAGTAGCTGGGGTTATTGGTGTCATAGGTGTCATTGGTGATGGATAAAAAGGCGTGTTGCCTGGTAAAGTGGTTGTGGTGGTCGTCTGTGAGTGAAAGAGCTGTGGTGGCTGGCTGGAGGACACTTGTGTTGATGGTTGAGATGTTGTAGACTGTTGTGCTGCTTGTTGTTGTCTTTGTTGTTCTTCCAAAAGTGGCAAACTATTGGAGCTCTGAACTGGTTGTGGAGTCAAGCCAGTGCCATATGGCATCATGGGACTGAAAATGTTTATTCCTGGCGTCACGGCACCCTGAGGAAAACAACCAAGAAATTTAAGTTGATGTAGTTTTGCTCCCGACACACAGCTAAATAAAAAGCAGGCACACAGATTGCTGAATATAGAAGAGAGACAATTGACCACACAAATTGGGGACAACCCTTTATGGATTAGCAAACAGTGCAGATAATTGGACCTCACACAAAATTCAAATCGACAACAGTCCTAACTAACCAAACTGTTCCATTGGGAGTTGTACTGTAGCTCCACACTGTACCAGCCCTTCTCTATTTGCACTTTGTCCCTTCCATTCTTTACCTCTACAATAGATCTCTAATCCTAAAGACTTACCTTTGCTATAGGCAAGAAAACTAAACTGTTGAGCGTGTGTGAAGTTGGGCATGCACATGAGGTGGCTTGGATCACGATGTGGCCGTAAGATCAGAGTTTTCCTGGCTAACCTTGTGTATGTATAACTTTGCATACCAGTATATTTGTCAGCATCTTGCAGCCCTTTCCGACTTCTGCTTCTGAGCCATGTGTGCGGATAACTGGCATTCTACTGTTTATAGTCACAGATACATTCCAGACATTTTGAAGTATTTATTGACACAAGAATGTATCAACTTGAACCAAACAAAATTGTCATAATACATTTCACTCTTTACACAAATATTTTTTACCCAAACTAGGTTCTACCTGTCCTATATCTGGCAGACACGATTCTCATGTGGCTGGAGACCATTAAGTTTTAAAACATCACAAAACAGAAACTGCCCAGTGGGCCCATTAAGTGTGCACCACAGCAGAATTTTGGTTACCTGCAAACCAGTTATCCACACAGGCCTCCAAAACCGGGATGTGAAACAGACACACAAAAACTCACCGTATGGCACTTCAAGCATATTATAACTCCTGGAGGAGGAAATAGCAAGACTTTGCACCTCACAGCTGTGTTTGGTTCCATCTGATATCAATTTGGGTGATCTCAATTTGATTTCTACTAACAGCACAAAACTGCCATCAAGACGCAACTATCTATCCCACTCATACTATACAGTGCAGCAGGTGCCTCTGAGAGTACTTAATGCCAATATTAGGCTCATCAGAAATGACATCTCAGCTTTATAATAATCCTTGCATTTGGTATAACTGTTTTTGACATCACTGAGATGTCTCAAAACACTTCACCGGATTTCGCTGTATAGTCGACTACATTTTAGGTGCATATATATGGTAGCCAATTTGCTCACAGCAATCCCACAAACAGCATGGAATGAGCTCCCAGTTTTATTTAGTGGACACTGGAAGAAACTCCCTCCTCTTTTCAAATAGTGCCATGGGATTTTTAACGTCCACCTGAACAAACAGGTGGTACCTCAGTTTAATGTCTCATCCAAAAGACACCGTCTCTAACAATGGAGCAACTGAGTGACAGCCAAGACTGTGCGAGTTCAAAGTGGGGCTTGATCACAACCTTCTGACTCAGAGGCAAGAATGCTACCAAATTAGCCAGACTGACAACTTTAGGCACACAAAAATTCATATAAACAAATCTATGTTATAGTGCCTTATCACATTGTCAAGACATCTCAAAGTGCTTCAGAGGATTTTGACTGTAAAGTGTATTGCCTGTACTTGCAGACTGACCAAGAAGCTATTTTGCACATAGCAGTGTCCACAAACAGCCATGAAGTGAACAACCAACTTTTGTCTAGGGAATTGTCAGCCAGGACAAACTGGGAGAAACTCCTTTCTCTTTTCAAATCATGCCATGCGATCTTAAATAAATAATAAAAAATATTGGTCACTTAATCTACAACTGTTTGTGGGACACTGTTGTGTGCAACTGTCTAGAGCTTTTCTCCCACAAAATAGTCAATTCACTTTACAGTATATTTTGCGAAGCGCTTTGAGACATCTCAACGATCTGATAAGGTTCTATATCAAATGCAAGGATTATTTTTATTATTATCTGTAACATTCACCTTGTTATGATCACATCACAGGTGAATTATAAAAACTGTTATTTTACTTAAGTTAAGTATGTTTATGCTGGTTAGCTAGTGTCAAGATGATTTGCAGAATTACAATCTTGATTATAAAATGTTTTGACTAAACTGAACTACAGAACTTCTCCCTAAGCGCCACAGTCGCTGGAATATCATAGAGAATAAAATGGTATGAAGAGTTGTCAATATTCAGTGCGTTCTACTTATTACAAATTATAATAGCTGAGGAAGAAGTGAAAGAAGTGAACATGTTTTCTGCAGTTTGTTATGTCTGTTGTGTCTTAAAATAGACCTGTAGTTTAATCAGTTAGTTGAGGCCAATTGATTAAAATAAATAATCAGGTTGTGAAAAGGTACTGACATGCAATGATCATTCTGAAGTAGATAACCAGGATACAGTATAAAGTATAGCTGGACTACACTTCAGTGGTTTGTGCGGTGGGGGTTGGGGGGGGGGGGAGAGAGATGTGTGGGAAAGAGTACATTTCGCTCACTCGTCCAGGAGGGCAGAACTTCTACCCAAGGTCCCGAGATTCAAGTAATATCAGAACAGACAATGATACAAGAACACATTTGCAAGAGATTCAGATTCCCGCAGTATCACCAGTGTTCTCAATCCAAGAGAATTTTGTCTGCTGGTCTGGCCACACAACAGCAAAATTGGATTTGTATAGTGCCTTTCAGGTTGGGAGGACATCCCAGGGAGCTGGGCAATCAGTGTTTCGTACCCGAGCTGAGGATCAGGAGCGGGTGGATGGAGAGGGGGAGTAGGTCGATGACCAAAGCCACGGTCGAAAAGGAGGGTCTTGAGACAAGTCTTGAAGGAGGCAAGGGAGGGGGAGAGGCAGAGGCACTGCGGGGTGCAGTTCCAGAGGTAGGGGGCAGAGTATCAGAAAGACTGCCTGCCAACGGTAGGATGGGTGAGGCGGGGGATGTGAAACAGGCCGAAGCCTGCTGAGTGGAGGGAGCGGGCAGGTTGGCAGGGGGTTAGAAGGTCGCAGAAGTAGGGGGGGAGCAAGGCCATGGAGGGCTTTGAAGGTGAGGACCAGCATCTTGAACTGTATCCTCTGTGTGATGGGAAGCCAGTGGAGTCGGGCGAGGATGGGGGTGGTAGGGTCAGGAAGCCCGGTGCGGGAGATCTGCAGCCTATGGAGGGAGGCAAAATCAAAATCACTTGCAAATCAGTGTGTTTATACGCTGCCCAATTGATAGGGGAAGCAGAGTGGTTAATTCCTCGCGGGCCATCCCTCTGAACCCAACAATCTGACCAGGCAGATGGGTCTTTGCTTTAATGGCTCAGTTGGCACCTCCAACGATGCAGCACTCCCCGGAGTGTCAGCCTACACTATGAGATCAAAGTCCCAGAGTGTGGGATATGGGGTTTAAACCAACAATCTTCGAGAAAGGAATTTCTCTGCCAATCGATTGCTCATATCTCCTCTATTCAGGGGTCAGCCTGGCTCAGTCAATGGCACTCTTGCATCTTTGTCACCCCCTTCCCCTCCCCTCCCTTCTCGCTCCGACCCCAGCTCAGGTCTGAAATGCTGTACACTGGCCAGCACCTTGGGACATCCTCCTGACGTGAAAGGCGCTATACAAATGTAATCTTGTTGCTGTTGTTGTTTGTCAAAGTTGTGAGTTCAAACCCCACGTCAGGACTTTGAACTTGATCAAGGCTGACACTCCAACACAGTACTGGGGGTTGCTGCAATGTCAGAGGTGGCGTCCTTCAGGTGAGGCATTAAGCCAAGGTCCTGTCTACCTGTTCCTGTGGATAGTAAAGATGCCATTGCACTATTCGAAAAAAGAGTTTCTCCTGGTGTTCTGCCCAACAATCATCCCCAGATAAAAAGGACTGTCACACTCACTTACAAAATACATCACTTCACAGTGACTGCTGTAAAGTGTAAACAGATACTGTGATGACATGATAAGGTCAGGCACAAGTATTGTTATTAATAAGGTCAAATACAAGTATTATTATTAATAATTACATAAAATAAGCTCCGATAAAGGATGTTGTTCAAGTATTGATGTAGATATGCAATGCGTTCATTTTAACAATGTTTATACACACACAAGAATCAAACATAAACAACTTATTTTACCCACAAACACCATTTTCTGCTTCATTCACTGCAATGGCCACAACCAACAAGAACAGGGTTAATGTGTTTTCAAATCCACTCAAAGTTAAGCCTACCACACCAATTGTTCAAAACAAAGTTATGTTTGCCTAAAAACTACATCCACTTCATTTACAATCTATTACATTTTAGAAAGCACTTTAGATATTTTCACATGAAATGTGCTGTAATAAATACAATTATCAGGATTACAACAACAATAATAATCCTTGCATTTGAAATCACATCGTTGATACATCTCAAAGCGTTTCACAGAATATACTGTAAAGCAAATTGACTGGATATTTTGTGGAGGAAACACGGCATATCTACATCAACTCTGCACGCAGCAGAGCTTGTATTTATACATTTTATTACATATATTTATATAGCACCTTTCACTTCCCAAGGCATTGGACAGTTGAGGGTTTGCACCTGAGCAGTGGGTCGCATTCAGGAGGGGTGGAGGTGAGGGAGATAACTGAAGGAAAGATCAAAGAGGAATGTCTTGAGTCAGACTTGGAAGCCGAGAGAAGGCATGAGGAAAAGGTTCTCTGGGACGGAGTTAATAATAAATAATAATCCTTGCATTTGATATAACGCCTTATCACATCTTCAAGAAGTCTCAAAGCGCTTCATACAATATACTGTAAAGTGAATTGACTGTATATTTTGTAGGCGAAACGCGACAACCAATTGCGCACAGCAGTGTCTCACAAACAGTTGTGGATTGAAGTAACCAATTTTTTTTTGAAGGAATTATTATCCCCAGAAAAGCAATCCGCCAATTGACTAACAACCAGGTTCTTACTTACTGCGTGTGGAGTAAGGAAACTTGCCCAACATTTCACCCTCCGGGAATCAAACCCAGGTCTCTCGCTCTCAAGGTGAGTGCTCTAACCACTGACCTACAGGTTCCAGAGAACGGGGACAGAAAGGCTGAAAGACCGACCACTGATGATGGTGCAGGAAGGGTGCGGGACATGAAGCGGGGCAGTGGCTGCCGACTGGAGGAAGTGGGCGGATTTGTAGAGTTTAAGATGGTTGCAGACGTGAGGTGGGGCAAGACCATAGAGAGATTTAAAACTGAGGAAAAGGACTTTGAAGTTTCTCTCTGGGGAATGGGGAGCCATGGAGCTGGGTGAGGATGGGGTGATAGCTCGCGTTGTCTAGCGCGGGAGAAGATATGAGCTGCAGTGTTCTGGACGGTCAGCAGCTTGTGGAGGGAAGAGTTGGGAAGTTCAGCGAGCAGAGTTGGTGTAGTCTAGCCGACATGGGGAAGGATAGTGGTGGAGGTGGAAGTGGGCAATATTACAGAGGTAGAGAAATGTAAGGTCAAGGCACAGGTGTGGAATTGAAGTACAGTCGAACAAAACAATGAGGTTCTGCAGCGACTCCACGAGGTGAAGGAACGTCCTCCGATGTGAAAGGCGCTATACAAATGTTGTTGAAGTGTGTATCCACGTGGATTGATAATGTCAGGAAGGCTTATCTTGTCAACATCCAACTGAAGAATGCTAACTCTCATCAGGCTGTCAGGACAGTGACCCTGGACTTGATGGTGGAGGCGGAGAGAGAGTTGGGTGTTATGCGTGTGAATGTGGAAGTTAACCCCATGCCTGTGGACGACATCAGGGAGCGGGAACTTGTGAACATTAAAGAGGAGAGGACTGAGGAAGTCTTCTCCCCACATTAAGAAATAAAAGATTTTTGGAGCGTACCGACTGTTCTGCCGTTTGTAGGTCACGTTCATCTACAAAACACAGTCACTGTAGTTGACAATAAATCCTATGAAGCGCTTTGAGACGTCCGCCTGGCATGAAAGGTGCTGTATCAGATATAATAATATTCATTATCACATGCGTTATTATTAATAAAAATAATAATCCCACGTCTGACTTGAGCATTAACACTGAGAAGCTGTGTATCTCATCGGTGTGAAACCACCTCTTTCCTGACGGGCTATCCCGCGCTCAGTGTGTACCGCCTCCCGGGAACCCCTCACAGTTGGTGTGAATTTAAGGCCTTCAGTGGAGAGACATTGAAACACACCCATCAGCCCCGGACTGACCTGCGGCGACGACAGCCCCTGGGCGTACGGGGGTAAGCCATTGTTAGACTGCTCCATGACGCCCGCTTCACGGCCACCGCTCAGCGCTGTGCCGGGGCCGGGCCCGGGCCCGGGAGACAGTGACGGGCGGAGGCCGGGGGCAGGAGGTTAGGCCGGGCCGGGCCGCGCGCCCCCCTCAGCAGGTCCGCGGCCACAGCTCAGCCCCCGGGGAGCGGGACAGAGACGGTCAGTAGCGGCGGCCGCCGGCCGGGCAGCTCACAGCCCCCGGTAACCACCAGCGGCTCTGGCGCCGGGAGCGGCGGAGGCTCTGCTGTCCGGTCACCGCCCGTTACCGCCGGTGCCACCGAGACTCGCGCTCACCACCATTCCCAGCAGTCTGTGCGGCGGCGCGCGCGCAGACCAGAGCACGTGACTGGAGCCCCGCCCCCCGTCATTGATTGATTGATTGATTATTATAATAATCCTTCCATTTGATATACACCTTATCATATAATAATAATCCTTCCATTTGATATACACCTTATCATAATAATAATAATAATCCTTCCATTTGATATACACCTTATCATATAATAATAATCCTTCCATTTGATATACACCTTATCATAATAATAATCCTTCCATTTGATATACACCTTATCATAATAATCCTTCCATTTGATATACACCTTATCATAATAATAATAATAATCCTTCCATTTGATATACACCTTATCATAATAATAATAATAATCCTTCCATTTGATATACAGTTTTTCACGTCTTCGAGACGTCTCAAACGCTTCACAGAATAGACTGTAAAGTGAATTGACTGTATTTTGTGGGCGAAACGCGGCAGCCAATTGCGCACAGCAGTGTCCCACAGACAGTCGTGGATTGTCGCCGGCGTTTACCCATCAGTAAGGGGGCATCGGGAGGGGGAAATCTGCCCCCCACCCCCAACATTCCACAAATCAGTTAGCGACAGGTGCAATTAAGTGACGTGAATATAGTTGAAAGGTATAGCGTCTTTCAAGTCTGGAGGATGTCCTGGAAGGTAAAAGCCCACAGAGGATTGAGGACAGAGAGGTGGCTGTGAACCCAGAATAAGGGTAAAACTTTTTCTAAGTTCAGAGGGTTGGCTCATTTCATTTGAGTTGTGTCACGGGGGAAAGCAGGGAGAGAGGGCACAGGGGGAAGGGATTTTAGGAGTTCCAGAGAGCAGGTGCAAAGTGGCTGAAAGTTCAGCTACTGATAATAAAACGGTTCAGTGGTTGAATGGTTTATCATCCGCAGACATGGGGTCAACTTCCATATGTATGCGGATGACCCCCAACTCTATCATCCTCAACTACAGGACCACTGCTGTCCTGACAGACTGCCTGTCGGACATCAAATCCTGGATGAGGGCAAACTTCCTACAGTTGAATGTGAACAAGACTGAGGCCCTCCTGATGGGCTTGCACCAGCGCCTCTGCACCTCAGCCTCTGGAAGCATCAACCTCCATGGTTACACACCAACTCACCAAGCCAGTCAGGAACCTAGATGTCTGGTTTCACTGTCTTTTCTTCCCCACATCCAAGCCATGACCCGCTCTGCCTTCCCTCACCTCCGTAACTTCGCCCGACTCCGCCACTTCCTTACCCCTCAGACCGCTGAAACTCTTGTTCATGCCTTCATCACCTCCAGGCTCAACTACGCAAACTCCCCGCTTGTCAGCCTTCCAAACCCTCCCTCCACAGGCTGCAGTTAAACCAGAACTCTGCAGCCCGTGTCCTCTCCCGCACCAAACTCCGCGACCCCATCTCCCCCATTCTCGCCTGACTCCATTGGCTCCCTATCCTTCAGAGGATCCAGTTCAAAATCCTAGTCCTCACCTACAAAGCCCTCCATGGCCTCGCCCCACCCTATCTCTGTGACCTCCTAACCCCCTACCAACCCGCCTGATCCCTCCGCTCTGCCGGCTCCAGCCTGCTCCACGTCCCGACCCACCCGCCCCACCATTGGCGGGAGAGCCTTCAGCCACTCTGCCCCCAACCTCTGGAACTCCATCCCTCGATCACTCCTCCTCGCCCCCTCCTTAGCATCCTTCAAGTCCCGCCCCAAAATCCTCCTCTTCGACCATTCCATTGGTCACCCCCCTTCCCCTCCCCTCTCCCCGACCCCAGCTCGGGACTGAAATGTGTACACTGTCCAGCGCCTTGGGACGTCCTCCCAACGTGAAAGGAGCTATACAAATGTAATCTTGTTGTTGTTCAGATCATACCTCTCACATTGCCTCCACTTTATCACCACAAACGGTTTCATTTGGCGTTCCTCAGGGCTTGTCCTTGGTCCCCTCCTCTTCAATATCCATATGCTCCTTCTTGGTGACATCATCCACAGACATGGGGTCAACTTCCACATGTATGCAGATGACACCCAACTATATCTCTCTGCTTTCACCCTTGACTCCAGGACCACTGCTGTCCTGACAGACTATTCGTCAGACATCAAGTCCTGGATGAGAGCTAACTTTCTTCAATTGAACATCAATAAGACCGAGGCCCTCCTGATTGGCTCCCATCACACCTCAGGGGTTGACAGCATCACCATCCATGGATGCACACTCCACCTTACTAAGCCAGTCCGGAACCTTGGTGTCTTGTTTGACCCTCAACTATTCTTTCTACCCCACATCTGTGCCATGACCCGCTCTGCCTTCCCTCACCTCTGCAACATCGCCCGGCTCCACTACTGTCTCACACCGCAGATCATCAGAAACTCTGCAGCCCGTGTCCACTCCCGCACCAGGCTCTGTGACTATCACCCTCATCCTTGCCTGACTCCATTGGCTTCCCATCACTCATCGAGGATTGAGGACAGAGGATTGAGTTCAAGATCCCTCCATGGCCTTGCTGCACGACCTTGCTCCCCCCCACCTCTGCAACCTCCTAACCCCCTACCATCCTGCTCGCTCCTTCCAGCTTCACGTCCCTCGCCTCGCCCACCCCATCATTGGTGGGCAGGCCTTCTGCCACTCTGCCCCTACCCTCTGGAACTCCATCCTGCAATCCATCCGCTTCACCGCTCCCTTGTCTCCTTCAAGATCTATCTCAAGACTCTCCTCTTCAACCGTGCTTTTGATCGGCCTGCTTCACTCCTACCCTCCACCCTCTCCAATCCTGACCTCCAGCTCGTGTCCGAAACACTGACTGTCCAGCGCCTTGAGACATCCTTCCAACGTGAAAGGTACTATACAAATGTAATTTTGCTGTAAAATACAAGGGTTCATGGAATGTGCAGCAGGTCTGAGTGGGATCCACCCACACTTTCTAGCTTATTTAACATTGATAGATAATCTTTAATTATAATTTAATTTGTTTTCCGTCTCATTTAGCCTAAAAGTGAACATTTTATCTCATCAACTGAACTGTCCTTCAAAGGCAACGTTAAACTGAGTTCCTATGGCACGATTCAAAAAGGAGAAGGGAGTTTCTCACAGTTGTTAGAATATACACGTTTTGTATGCTGCTAGAATCATAATAGATGTTGTGAATGGGTTAACTTTTAAGTTACGTGTGGGGGACAACTGGACTGACAGTCATGGGATAGGACACATCTGGTTTTCTCTGTTTTTGAAAGAATAACGGACAGGGGGTCACCTCTTATCAGTAAATGACAACAAGCCACAGAGGTAACGGTTCAAGGTACCAGTCGACACAGAATCTCGACTGAGCAATAAGTTGCTAGATTCTGACAGGGCCTGCCAAGCGACAGAAGGCAACCCTCAAGAATAGCAATTAATGAGCAAGTTGCTTAAACTAGAGGACCTTGGTACCATCCTGGGATACTGATAAGGAATAACCAGTCACTTAAAAGGAATGTACTAATGATCCCACACCACAAAATAATGAGCACCAGATACAGTCCTAAACTGATCAATCCTCTATCTTAGACAATTAGATCAGATAACAGGGGTCTTAAGGACAATGTGTATGTGGGCTGAGGCACGTACACCCCATGAGGTGTTCACGTACACCCAGCATGATTTTGACCGGGTGATCTAATGTCCACACCATGATTGGATGAACATTGGTATAAGAGTTCCGTTAACTTTGTGAACGGGGCCGTCCCGGGTCGCGGAGACAAGGATAAGAGAGATGGAGCCGTCCCGGGTCGCGGAGACAAGGATACGGTAGATGGGGCCGTCTTGGGTCGTGGAGACAAGGGTACAGGAGATGGAAGACTGAGAGCTGGAAACACTAAGACTGAGGATATCAGATGGAAGATTGAAAGCTGTAAGCAAGAAGACTGAAAGCATGAAGAATCAAGCTTGTGTGCTGGAAAGACACAGTGTTGAACTCTTGAACTCGAGATATCTATAGTGGTGTTATTCTGTTATAAGATCTGTTGATTGTACCGGCCTTTGGTCTGACCCATCGGGATATTGGGGAATAACGAACGAATAATAAGTCTGATATCTGGTTAGAGGAATTAGCGTTATTTCTTTACAGATTTGGCTGATTTTATTTTCTAACACAGTGTCCTGGCTGACAATCTCCCCTCCCAGATAAAATTTGTCATTCAATTCTTGCCTGTTTGTGGAACTTTGCTGTGTGCAAATTAGCTGCCGTATTCATTAATCCACTTCAAGGTAAAATCTTGAAGCTCTGAGAGACATCTTGATCACACGATAAGGCACAATATCAAATGCAAGGAATTCAGTAACCTTTGACGCACTAACTCATTCACTTAATGGCAATACTTAAGAAACAGCTAACTTCACACAAACAGAACGTAACAGATTGTGTAGAAAAGACATGCTTTTATTTTTTACCATTAGCAGAAATGAATGGGGTTCACAGAAATAACGCGTACTTTCCGAATTTGTTTAAACAGAACACAACACACCACTGCATGCAACGGTGCATACAATAGTTTTGCCTTCCAGAAGTACAACAAATTATTCCGAATATAAACCTCAAACAAAGACAGCAAATGTATTTTTGGTCCATTTTTACATGGCTCTTTTCTTCCTCAAAAGTTTGGGGCTTCATGTGTGCGATTCAAATAACATTGCATGAAACAAGAGAGGGAAGTTTCTTGAATGAAACTAAAAAAAGCAAGTTTTAATGACAACTGCAATACTGTAGCTGAAAATTATATAAAGTGTTCATTGCAGTTACAATGTAGAGTCTTTTTGGAATGAATGCAAGTTTTTTGGAAGCATCTACTTACCTTGTAAAGAGCCAAAGCCAAGCCAGACAACCTATACAAATTATAACACTTAACAGTACTTCTGCATTCATCCTATAAAAAGGTACACCACAACACCAATCTCACCAAATTGCAGAAGGTTGTTTAAAATGTATTCTCCGTCACTAATGGTGAGTAATAAATCCAGAAATAAATTCTGTACAAAAATAGTATATTTTTAAATTTCTGCCCCATATTTTATGATATCAAGTACTCCAAGATCAAATGCAAACCTGGCAAAAATTTTGTTAACAACAGCTAGAAATAGTCTTCAGCTTCATGCAAAAATTGAGTAATTAATTCATAAAAAAAGTGAAAGTTTTCAGTAGGTAGGGCAATAATAACATTGTAAATTGGAGGGTGAAGAGCTTTCAGTTTCTTTGTGGCTATAATTTTGTTGCCAACGGCTTTTAAGCCCGATCCACTGACCAATGAAATGCCTAATAATAATAATCCTTGCATTTGATATAGCACTTTTCAGGTCTTCTAGACGTCTCAAAGCGCTTTACAGAGTATACTGTAAAGTGAATTGACTGTATATTTGTGGGCGAAACACAGCAGCCAATTGCGCACAGCAGTGTCCCACAAACAGTCGTGCACTGAGTGACCAAATTTTTTTGTTGTTGTTTGGTATTATTATCATACCCGGAAAAGCGATCGGCCAATCGACTAACAACCAGGTCCCTACTTACTGCTCAGTAAACAGGGGCGTGTGGAGTAAGGAAACTTACACAACATTTTGCATTGCCGGGAATCAAACCCAGCTCTCTCACTTGCGATGCTCCAGACTCGTAATATGTTTCAGTTTCAAAAACTTTACCGACGAGGCACATCAGCCAGTCATTCCACGGAGTTGTGGTTACTTAAAGTCCACTTATACTCCTTTGAACACATGGTTTACACACAATGCTGAAAAGGAATACTGCTGAAATTTTTTTGGTTTCTGTCTATTGAAAGTATTTGGAATCTGTGCCATCTGCCATTTGTTCAAATGGAAAGCTACAATCATGGTCCATGTGAAGAAAATACTCTGGTGAAGAAAAAAAGCCATTTGGAGAACAGTAACAAACGTAAGAGAGAGTTCAAAAGATCAAATAAAAAGCAGAGTGTCAAATTGACAATATCATTCGTCAACGGGTTTAAGAGGGAACATGATACACACATGAGGGAAAAGGGCAGAGGTGTAGTGAAGGAGCAGAGACGAGCAGAAGTGGAGGCTTACATGGAGGACAAACACCAGCACAGATGAGAGGTCTGTGCTACAGTATTCTATGCAAATCTATGATAGGTTAGCACAAAAGGCTGCCAAGAACATAATACAGTAATATTTATCTTTGTATTTTATACAGCACCTGAGCAGCTGTCAAAACATCTCAAAGCACTTCAACAGAATTTTACTGTAAAGTTTAGTGACTGTAATTGGGCAAACTGTAAAGTTCTTTGAGGTATCAATGAGATAAGATACTATAAAAATGCAAGTCAGTTCTTTCCTACAAAACAAGAATTTGTCAAATCCATTTGAATTCAAATCCAATACCTAGGTTTGGCCTGAAACTCTCGCTTTCTACAATATTTACCTGCTGAATTGCTGACGGGTAAGCACCAGGCCCTCCAGCCGAATAGGAAACTTCACATCACAGCTGCCCATCATGTTCTGAATCTTAAATTCCAGAAATTTAGCTGGGAATCCTAATTTCTGGACAACTCTGGCATACTTTCTCGCAGCTAACCGTGATTGTTCTTCACTGCAATATGAAACATGCTGTTTGTCTCTTATATTAAACAGATTAGGGATGCTACCAAACATTCACTGAAACAAAATATCTTAGATAATATCAGACTCCCAACCACCAGGTAGTAAAATATTAAGTCGGAGAAACCTGAATGGTAGATGTCAGGACTCTGTCTTCATTCAAAATCAATTAATGCTGTGAGGGGAATTCTGGAGGGATGAGATCCAATGGCCTAAAAGCCTTATTCCATAAAGTTTCTGTGATTTTGTGTATCAAAACGCGCAATAAGAGCACAATATTCATGCAGTTGTGCATTAGGTATATTCATTGGGAAGTTTCATATAGCAGATTCAAATACAAATTCTTAGCAACTGACCTGGAGGACTTGAGCCAAGCTGATTTTTGGATGAGAACATGGATTCCTAGGAAAAACTAGTCTTTCAGCACCAGAAAAAAATCCAACAAAAAGAAACTAAACGACTTAATGTATTGCCTGAAATTGATAAAGATGCCAGGATCAAATTCAAAACACCGTGAACTGAAAAGCAAACGACTTTACTGCCATAAGCCGACTGCTGACAGCACCTGTTCCCGATAGGTACTGCCATCTGGCGGGTTATGGCAGTATTACGTACACAAGTGTTGATTATCAAATACAATTTTATTCCAATGCATCAAAATAAAAAGGATTAAAATCCATTTTCTACCTCTTTGCACCAGTGCACACCATTTTTCCACAACTGAAAATAAGAGCAGTTGTACGCGGCTCTCGGATTCTCATGATGACGGCAGCAAAACGCTGAAACAAAGACATTTACACAGTTAAATGGCTTTTAAACTCATGATGATGCTTGCATTTGATACAGCGCCTTATCATGTTGTAAAATGTTCTGCACAGGATAGTGTAAAATGTAGTGACTGCATTTTGTGGGTGAATGCGGAAGTCAATTTGCATACAGCAATGTCTCACAAACAACCATGGAGTTGAGTGATCAATTTTATTTTATCACAATTCACTTCTAAAATAATTCCCCTTCTCCAGAACTGGACTGAAAATGAGCACTGTTGAATTCAATTAACAAAAGTATTAATTCCCACACAGTATGCCTGATACAGTTCATTTCTTTCTTCCTGGTGTGACAGTTTTAACACATTTGGATGATAACTATTGCTTTATTCATGTAATCAAGATTTAGATCTCATAGCATACTCATGGGGAGAGGGTATTTATAACCAACGTTTAAAGGTTCTCATATTCCATAACTGATGCAAATTTACTCATACAGTTATGAAGTTTGAAGGTCCTAGTCTTAGATTAGCTTTCCTGCTACCAACATTTCTTGAGTAATTAAAAAAACTATTTCGTGCACACTGTACAAAATATTTGCTATTTCAATTAAATTGCTACACATAGTAGTTTCAGTGCTGCAAAAATGCTGGAATCAGCAGTTAATACCAGCTAAATACTGGTACTGCTGATTGTTTTTTTTACTGTGCTGGTGAGTAGGAATAATAATCCTTGCAGCAGTGTTCACAGCATTAAAAAAAACCTCAAAAGGGTTTCACAATAAATTGCCATCAAATGCAGTGACTACATGTAGTTAAATGTGGCAGCATTTGTGCCACAAAGAGTCATGAAGCTAATTACTAATTTTTTTTAATGGACCGAGAGTCAAACTTCTCTCCTTTAACAACCGATCTGAAGGATGGCACTTCCAAAGGTGCTGTGCACTTCTAGATCAAGAGGTCGAGACCAAATTACCTTACGTCTTAAAAAGTAGTTGCCAAATCAAATAAAGCTTTGGTCAATGAATACACTTGTACTAAAACACTTAAACTTTCCAGTATTTTACCAAAACCCGTGAAAAATATAATTGTTTTTGGTCATGTCAGGTGTCTGACACACACGGAAAACCAAAGCCATGTATCCAAATCAATCTGAGAACTATTGAATCTTTCATCAAAACTTAAATTGTGTTACAAAATGAAAACTTCTTAAAATCAGAGGACATTAATTCTTACCTTTGGATTATATTCAGCATTTCTGGCTCGAAGGGCAATTGTCTTCAAATCCAGTTTACAGCCCAGATTAACGGTGGACACTATATTCCTAGATACAAAGTGTGCATATTAAAACATTACAGTAAGCAATGTTTTTTTTCAGGACAGGTAGCATTTTGCATTGAAATACTTTTTTTTAAGTCAGCTGGGTGTTTGAGGCATGCAGAAACCCAACCCATACTTAAGAGTATTCCAACCAGACAGAGTTCCCCATATTTACCGACAACTCTCACCCTGGAGACAGAGTTTATAATAATACTTGCATTTGATATAGCGCCTTATCACGTCTTCGAGATGTCTCAGCCTTCACAGAATATTCTGTAAAGTGAATTGAAAGTATATTTTTTTGCAGGCGATAGCTTGGTTACCTAATTCTGAAGAAATTTAGATGCAAGCTGACAAGAGCCAAGGTTGTGTGTTGGGGTTCTGCTGGAATTCAACCAGCTAAAATCACATAGTTTGCCATTGAAAACACTGTCTAGCAACAGTCACTATTTGGTAATGTGACATTCAACAAGTCCAGGTTTGAGCCCTCGCAAGTTGAGCATTGAGCCCTCACTATGTGAATAAACCAATGTACCAAAAACTGCCTGTGAGTTTCCTGGTGAGGCAGCACAGCTCAGTATGACACGCAGAGTTTGAGCTTACCTCTCCGTATACCAAACAAGGTGGATTCTAAGTTCTCATTATATGAACTTGTGTTCACGTTTTATTGCTGTGCGTATTTTGTGGGCAAACGCAGCAGCTAATGGCAATGTCAAACGATCGTGAGGTGAGTTTGCGATATGCACAGGATTCCCTGCTGAAATGTTGTTTATACCAGCAATTTGGTAGTTTTGCCATTTGAGTGCTTTTCAATCCCAATGGCTGGTGCAAGTGGAACACCCTGGAAATCAAGATTATTGCCTATTGATTGGGTTGAGCACAACAAACCATTACTCAACATTGAATTCTACACACCTTATTTGAAAGCATTGTATTTTAACATAAAAGCAAAAGTGTAAAATATCACTCAGCACCGACGTTGATTAGCCTGATCTGCACAAACATATCCAAACTAATGTTACTTACTGTAGTTGTGGCACAATTCCTGAACTCTCAGAAGCGGGAGTAGCTGGGGTTATTGGTGTCATAGGTGTCATTGGTGATGGATAAAAAGGCGTGTTGCCTGGTAAAGTGGTTGTGGTGGTCGTCTGTGAGTGAAAGAGCTGTGGTGGCTGGCTGGAGGACACTTGTGTTGATGGTTGAGATGTTGTAGACTGTTGTGCTGCTTGTTGTTGTCTTTGTTGTTCTTCCAAAAGTGGCAAACTATTGGAGCTCTGAACTGGTTGTGGAGTCAAGCCAGTGCCATATGGCATCATGGGACTGAAAATGTTTATTCCTGGCGTCACGGCACCCTGAGGAAAACAACCAAGAAATTTAAGTTGATGTAGTTTTGCTCCCGACACACAGCTGAATAAAAAGCAGGCACACAGATTGCTGAATATAGAAGAGAGACAATTGACCACACAAATTGGGGACAGCCCTTTATGGATTAGCAAACAGTGCAGATAATTGGACCTCACACAAAATTCAAATCGACAACAGTCCTAACTAACCAAACTGTTCCATTGGGAGTTGTACTGTAGCTCCACACTGTACCAGCCCTTCTCTATTTGCACTTTGTCCCTTCCATTCTTTACCTCTACAATAGATCTCTAATCCTAAAGACTTACCTTTGCTATAGGCAAGAAAACTAAACTGTTGAGCGTGTGTGAAGTTGGGCATGCACATGAGGTGGCTTGGATCACGATGTGGCCGTAAGATCAGAGTTTTCCTGGTTAACCTTGTGTATGTATAACTTTGCATACCAGTATATTTGTCAGCATCTTGCAGCCCTTTCCGACTTCTGCTTCTGAGCCATGTGTGCGGATAACTGGCATTCTACTGTTTATAGTCACAGATACATTCCAGACATTTTGAAGTATTTATTGACACAAGAATGTATCAACTTGAACCAAACAAAATTGTCACAATACATTTCACTCTTTACACAAATGTTCTGTACCCAAACTAGCTTGTATATGTCCTATATCTGGCAGACATGATTTTCATGTGCCAGGACACCATTAAGTTACAGAACATCGCAAAACAGAAACTGCCCAGTGGGCCCATTAAGTGTGCACCTCACAGCTGTGTTTGGTTCCATCTGATATCGATTTGGGTGATCTCAATTTGATTTCTACTAACAGCACAAAACTGCCATCAAGATAACTGTCAATACCACTGATACTATACAGTGCAGCAGGTGCCTCTGAGAGTACTTAATGCCAATATTAGGCTCATCAGAAATGACATCTCAGCTTTATAATAATCCTTGCATTTGGTATAACTGTTTATGACATCACTGAGATGTCTCAAAACACTTCACTGGAAATGGGAAATCCAGAGGAGAAACAACAAGAAATGGGAAATCAGTGTTTCGGACCTGAGCTGGGGATTGGAAGCGGGGTGGGTGGGTAGAGAGCAGGTGGGGGGTTGGTGGGTGACCGAAAGCATCGTCGAAAAGGAGGGTCTTGAGACAGGTCTTGAAAGAGGCAAGGGAGGAGAAACGAGAAGAAATGGGGAACTCCAGCGGAGAAACGAGAAGAAATGGGGAACTCCAGCGGAGAAACGAGAAGAAATGGGGAACTCCAGCGGCGAACGAGAACGAGAAGAAATGGGGAACTCCAGCGGAGAAACGAGAAGAAATGGGGAACTCCAGCGGAGAAACGAGAAGAAATGGGGAACTCCAGCGGAGAAACGAGAAGAAATGGGGAACTCCAGCGGAGAAACGAGAAGAAATGGGGAACTCCAGCGGAGAAACGAGAAGAAATGGGGAACTCCAGCGGAGAAACGAGAAGAAATGGGGAACTCCAGCGGAGAAACGAGAAGAAATGGGGAACTCCAGCGGAGAAACGAGAAGAAATGGGGAACTCCAGCGGAGAAACGAGAAGAAATGGGGAACTCCAGCGGAGAAACGAGAAGAAATGGGGAACTCCAGCGGAGAAACGAGAAGAAATGGGGAACTCCAGCGGGAGAAACGAGAAGAAATGGGGAACTCCAGCGGAGAAACGAGAAGAAATGGGGAACTCCAGCGGAGAAACGAGAAGAAATGGGGAACTCCAGCGGAGAAACGAGAAGAAATGGGGAACTCCAGCGGAGAAACGAGAAGAAATGGGGAACTCCAGCGGAGAAACGAGAAGAAATGGGGAACTCCAGCGGAGAAACGAGAAGAAATGGGGAACTCCAGCGGAGAAACGAGAAGAAATGGGGAACTCCAGCGGAGAAACGAGAAGAAATGGGGAACTCCAGCGGAGAAACGAGAAGAAATGGGGAACTCCAGCGGAGAAACGAGAAGAAATGGGGAACTCCAGCGGAGAAACGAGAAGAAATGGGGAACTCCAGAGGAGAAACGAGAAGAAATGGAAAATCCAGAGGAGAAACGAGAAGAAATGGAAAATCCAGAGGAGAAACGAGAAGAAATGGATAATCCAGAGGAGAAACGAGAAGAAATGGATAATCCAGAGGAGAAACGAGAAGAAATGGATAATCCAGAGGAGAAACGAGAAGAAATGGAAAATCCAGTGGAGAAACTGGAAGAAATGGATAATCCAGAGGAGAAACTGGAAGAATTGGGAAATCCAGAGGAGAAATTGGAAGAAATGGAAAATCCAGAGGAGAAACGGGAAATGGGAAATCCAGAGGAGAGAGGCGGAGGCACTGTGGGGTGCAGTTCCAGATGGTGGGGGCAGAGTAGCAGAAGGACCACCCGCCAATGGGGGGACGTGAAGCAGGCCGAAGCCTGCTGAGTGGAGGGAGCGGGCAGGTTGGCAGGGGGTTAGAAGGTCGCAGAAGTAGGGGGGGAGCAAGGCCATGGAGGGCTTTGAAGGTGAGGACCAGCATCTTGAACTGTATCCTCTGTGTGATGGGAAGCCAGTGGAGTCGGGCGAGGATGGGGGTGGTAGGGTCACGAAGCCCGGTGCGGGAGATCTACAGCCTATGGAGGGAGACAAAATCAAAATCACTTGCAAATCAGTGTGTTTATACGCTGCCCAATTGATAGGGGAAGCAGAGTGGTTAATTCCTCGCGGGCCATCCCTCTGAACCCAACAATCTGACCAGGCAGATGGGTCTTTGCTTTAATGGCTCAGTTGGCACCTCCAACGATGCAGCACTCCCCGGAGTGTCAGCCTACACTATGAGATCAAAGTCCCAGAGTGTGGGATATGGGGTTTAAACCAACAATCTTCGAGAAAGGAATTTCTCTGCCAATCGATTGATCATATCTCCTCTATTCAGGGGTCAGCCTGGCTCAGTCAATGGCACTCTTGCATCTTTGTCACCCCCTTCCCCTCCCCTCCCTTCTCGTTCCCTGACCCCAGCTCAGGTCTGAAATGCTGTACACTGGCCAGCACCTTGGGACATCCTCCTGACGTGAAAGGCGCTATACAAATGTAATCTTGTTGCTGTTGTTGTTTGTCAAAGTTGTGAGTTCAAACCCCACGTCAGGACTTTGAACTTGATCAAGGCTGACACTCCAACACAGTACTGGGGGTTGCTGCAATGTCAGAGGTGGCGTCCTTCAGGTGAGGCATTAAGCCAAGGTCCTGTCTACCTGTTCGTGTGGATAGTAAAGATGCCATTGCACTATTCGAAAAAAGAGTTTCTCCCGGTGTTCTGCCCAACAATCATCCCCAGATAAAAAGGACTGTCACACTCACTTACAAAATACATCACTTCACAGTGACTGCTGTAAAGTGTAAACAGATACTGTGATGACATGATAAGGTCAGGCACAAGTATTGTTATTAATAAGGTCAAATACAAGTATTATTATTAATAATTACATAAAATAAGCTCCGATAAAGGATGTTGTTCAAGTATTGATGTAGATATGCAATGCGTTCATTTTAACAATGTTTATACACACACAAGAATCAAACATAAACAACTTATTTTACCCACAAACACCATTTTCTGCTTCATTCACTGCAATGGCCACAACCAACAAGAACAGGGTTAATGTGTTTTCAAATCCACTCAAAGTTAAGCCTACCACACCAATTGTTCAAAACAAAGTTATGTTTGCCTAAAAACTACATCCACTTCATTCACAATCTATTACATTTTAGAAAGCACTTTAAGATATTTTCACATGAAATGTGCTGTAATAAATACAATTATCAGGATTACAACAACAATAATCCTTGCATTTGAAATCACATCGTTGATACATCTCAAAGCGTTTCACAGAATATACTGTAAAGCAAATTGACTGGATATTTTGTGGAGGAAACACGGCATATCTACATCAACTCTGCACGCAGCAGAGCTTGTATTTAAACATTTTATTATATATATTTATATAGCACCTTTCACTTCCCAAGGCATTGGACAGTTGAGGGTTTGCACCTGAGCAGTGGGTCGCATTCAGGAGGGGTGGAGGTGAGGGAGATAACTGAAGGAAAGATCAAAGAGGAATGTCTTGAGTCAGACTTGGAAGCCGAGAGAAGGCATGAGGAAAAGGTTCTCTGGGACGGAGTTAATAATAAATAATAATCCTTGCATTTGATATAACGCCTTATCACGTCTTCGAGATGTCTCAAAGCGCTTCATACAATATACTGTAAAGTGAATTGACTGTATATTTCGTAGGCGAAACGCGACAACCAATTGCGCACAGCAGTGTCTCACAAACAGTCGTGGATCGAAGTAACCAATTTGTTTTGAAGGAATTATTATCCCCAGAAAAGCAATCCGCCAATTGACTAACAACCAGGTTCTTACTTTGGAGTCCTGTAGCTCAGTGGTTAGAGCACTCGCTTTGCAAGTGAGAGACCTGAGTTCAATTCCAGGCAGAGGGCGAAACCTTGGGGAAGTTTCCTTACTCCACACAGAGCCTAATAATAATCCCTCCAAAACCCAAAACAATAATAAATTGGTCATTTTCAATCTACGACTGTGTGTGGGACATTGCTGTGCGCAATTGGCTGCCGCGTTCGCCGACAAATATACAGTCAATTCACTTTACAGTGTGTTCTGTGAAGCGCTTTGGGACGTCCTCCTGACGTGAAAAGCGCTATATCAAATGCAAGGATTATTATTATTATTATTATTATTACTGCGTGTGGAGTAAGGAAACTTGCCCAACATTTCACCCTCCGGGAATCAAACCCAGGTCTCTCGCTCTCAAGGTGAGTGCTCTAACCACTGACCTACAGGTTCCAGAGAACGGGGACAGAAAGGCTGAAAGACCGACCACTGATGATGGTGCAGGAAGGGTGCGGGACATGAAGCGGGGCAGTGGCTGCCGACTGGAGGAAGTGGGCGGATTGCTGGGAGTTTAAGACCTCTTTCCTGACGGGCTATCCCGCGCTCAGTGTGTACCGCCTCCCGGGAACCCCTCACAGTTGGTGTGAATTTAAGGCCTTCAGTGGAGAGACATTGAAACACACCCATCAGCCCCGGACTGACCTGCGGCGACGACAGCCCCTGGGCGTACGGGGTAAGCCATTGTTAGACTGCTCCATGACGCCCGCTTCACGGCCACCGCTCAGCGCTGTGCCGGGGCCGGGCCCGGGCCCGGGAGACAGTGACGGGCGGAGGCCGGGGGCAGGAGGTTAGGCCGGGCCGGGCCGCGCGCCCCCCTCAGCAGGTCCGCGGCCACAGCTCAGCCCCCGGGGAGCGGGACAGAGACGGTCAGTCGCGGCGGCCGCCGGCCGGGCAGCTCACAGCCCCCGGTAACCACCAGCGGCTCTGGCGCCGGGAGCGGCGGAGGCTCTGCTGTCCGGTCACCGCCCGTTACCGCCGGTGCCACCGAGACTCGCGCTCACCACCATTCCCAGCAGTCTGTGCGGCGGCGCGCGCGCAGACTAGAGCACGTGACTGGAGCCCCGCCCCCCGTCATTGATTGATTGATTGATTATTATAATAATCCTTCCATTTGATATACACCTTATCATAATAATAATAATAATCCTTCCATTTGATATACACCTTATCATAATAATAATAATCCTTCCATTTGATATACAGTTTTTCACGTCTTCGAGACGTCTCAAACGCTTCACAGAATAGACTGTAAAGTGAATTGACTGTGTATTTTGTGGGCGAAACGCGGCAGCCAATTGCGCACAGCAGTGTCCCACAGACAGTCGTGGTTAGAAATGACCAATTTATTATTGGTTTTTTTTCTTGAGGGATTATTAATAAGGCGTTCTTATCATGCGGTGACACGTCTCAAAGCTCATCACAGTATACTGTAAAGTAGATTAACTACATATTCTGCGGGCAAAGCGTTCAGCCAATTGCACATAACAAATGTCCCACAAACAGTCGTGGATTGTCGCCAGCATTTACCCATCAGTAAGGGGGCATCCGGAGGGGGAAATCTGCCCCCCACCCCCAACATTCCACAAATCAGGTACAATTAAGTGACGTGAATGTAGTAGAAAGGTATAGCGCCTTTCAAGTCAGGAGGGTAAAAGCCCACAGAGGATTGAGGACAGAGAGGTGGCTGTGAACCCAGCATAAGGGTAAAACTTTTTCCAAGTTCAGAGCATTTGCTCATTTTATTTGAGTGGTGTCACAGGAGAAAGCAGTGAGAGAGGGCACAGGGGGAACGGATTTTAGGAGTTCCAGAGAGCAGGTGCATAAAGGCTGAAAGTTCAGCTACCGATTGTAAAATACAAGGGGTCAGGGAATGTGCAGCAGATCTGAGTTGTATTCACCCTCACTTTCTAGTCTGTCTAACATTGATAATCTTTAATTATAATTTTTCTTCCGTCTCATTTAGCCTAAGAATTAACATCTTATTTCATCAACTGAACCAACCTTGAAATGTGACATTAAACTGAGTTCCTGTGGCAAGTCTCAAAAAGGAGAAGAGTGTTTCTCCCAGTGTCCTGGCTGACAATCTCCCACTCCCAGATAAAATTGGTCATTCATTTCTTGCCTGTTTGTGGGACTGTGCTGTGTGCACGTTAGCTGCCGTATTCATTAATCCACTTCACAGTAAAATCTTGAAGCTCTACGAGACATCTTGACCACGTGCTAAGGCACAATATCAAATGCAAGGAATTCACTAACCTTTGACGCACTAACTCATTCGCTTAACGGCAATGCTCCAACCTTAAAAAACAGCTAACTTCACACAAACAGAACGTAACAGATTGTGTAGAAAAGACATGCTTTTATTTTTTACCATTAATAGAAATGAATGGGGTTTACAGAAATAACGCGTACTTTGCGAACTTGTTTAATCAGAACATAATGCACCACTGCATGCAACGGTGCATACAATAGTTTTGCCTTCCATAAGTACAATAATTTATTCTGAATATAAACCTCAAACATAAAGACAGCAAATGTATTTTTGGTCCATTTTTACATGGCTCTTTTTTCTTTCTCAAAAGTTTGGGGCCTCAAGTGTGCGATTCAAATAACATTGCAAGAGAGGGAAGTTTCTTGAATAAAACTAAAAAAAGCAAGTTTTAATGACAACTGCAATACTGTAGCTGAAAAATATATAAAGTATTCATTGCAGTTACAATGTAGAGTCTTTTTGAATGAATGCAAGTTTTTTGGAAGCATCTACTTACCTTGTAAAGAGCCAAAGCCAAGCCAGACAACCTATACAAAATATAACACGTAACAGTACTTTTGCATTCATCCTATAAAAAGGTACACCCCAACACCAATCTCACCAAATTGCGAAAGGTTGTTTAAAATGTATTCTCCCTCACCAATGTTGAGTAATAAATCCAGAAATAAATTCTGTACAAAAATAGTATATTTTTAAATTTCAGCCCCATATTTTATGATACCGAGTACTCCAAGATCAAATGCAAACCTGGCAAAAATTTTGTTAATAACAGCTAGAAATAGTCTTCAGCTTCATGCAAAAATTGTTGAGATATTAATTCATAAAAAAGTGAACGTTTTCGGTAGGTAGGGCAATAATGATATTGTAAATTGGAGGGTGAAGAGCTTTCTGTTTCTTTGCTGCTGTAATTCTATTGCCTCCAACAGCTTTTAGCCCGATTCAGTGACCAGCGAAACATCTGATGCTGCAGACTTGCAATATGTTTTTGTTTCAAAAACTTTTATCAACGAGGCAAATCAACCAGTCATTCCAGAGTCATGATTATTTAAAAGCCCCTTATATTCCTTTGAACACATGGTTTACACACAATGCTGAAAAGGAATACTGCTGAAATACTTTTTGGTTTCTGTCTATTGAAAGTATTTGGAATCTGTGCCATTTGTTCAAATGGAAAGTTACAATCATTGTCCATGTGAAGGAAATACTCTGGTGAAGAATTCTGGTGTTTCACAATTTTGGAGAATTGTGTCAGTCAAAAATACCCAGATCTGGATGGGGAATTCACTTGAATTTCATTAGAAAAATGCCCAGGCTCAATGTACAGGATTTACAAAAGCTGAACGCCGCTAAAATAAAAAAAATCATTTTGTTCAAACCACGCCTCTTGCAGTGCAAGGGGAATGACTGAGGCCCTGTTATTCTGGCTGTCGTAACGTTGGCAATAATGTAGGGAATTTGTGACGTACCCAGAATTCCGACTTGCGCTCTAGGTTCCCACTAAGACTGACTGCTTGGGTGTGGAACTGAGCGAGAAACTAATCACCCCAGCAAGAGCCGGGGGGCTTGAGGAAAAGAGGAGAAAGACCGGAACAGGCAATTTAGCTTGTGATTGTCCGTCATGAACAAGACAATGTTAATGCAAATGCAACCAAGTCCCTACAAGTTGAAACGGAAGAGTGTGCAGAGATGTACACACTCAATTCTTTGGTCTGATTTCGGTTTGTTTTTTAAAAAAAATCAAAACGTATTTGTTGACAGTTACAAATTCTCTATCGTTTTGCGTTTTCTGACTGATGTCTCCTCTTCGCTGTCCGACGACGGTTGATTGAGATTCGTAGATTCTTTTCCTCTTGAGGCATCTTCCCCAGAACAGACATTTTCCTCAGGAGAGGCCTCCTCCTGAGGAGAATCATCTCCCGAGTTGTTGTCGCTCAAATTATTCCCCTCGGCTGTTCTCAAATCCCAATCCAAATCTGTTTCCTCCTGGGGATGGTTGGACTCCTCATCTTCCATATCTTCATCATCTTTCTCTGTGGTCTCTGTCAGAACACGGAGCAGAGATAAGACGCAATGATGGAAAAATTACAAATATATGTAGAAGATACAACAAGCCTCACATAAGTCACATGACAGTGAAATTATTATATTATCATCAATTGGAATCATACATTTTATATGACTAATGCGAAGTATGAGTTATGTCAAACTTGCATAGAATATAAACTCCTGAACGGGATTTGGGCAGATGTACAGATGAGATTTACTGCACAATGAAATGTCACAAAAGGTGACCGCCAGCCTGGCTCAGTTGGTAGCACTCTCGCCTCCGAGTCAGTAGGCTGTGAGATGAAAGGAGATGAGATGAGTCAAGCAAGGTTGGGGCCAAGGCATCGGGCAAGACGGAAAGAGTAATTGCACAGGCCACAGTGGCCAGAAGAAAATCTGCTGCATGACGTCACAAGATAGGTTTATATTTTTAAAAAAGCCAAGTATAATTTTCTTTTTATACTGTATTTTCCTGTTTACCACTAATACCTCACTCAACCCATCTAACTAACACATGCCTAAATCAATAGATAATTTAAATTCTGAGCACTACTTCCAGCAATTCATAAGACTCTCACCCCTGCCCCACCCCACACACACATACAACACAGTCTCCCCAAGTCACCTCCAAGCCAGCGAGCCTGAGCCATGTCGCACTGATACCTCGTTCGTAGTCTTAACATGAAAGGTTTTAGTTGCCACCACTGACTTGAGCTAATGGCCCTACTTCTGTGCCCCCAACCTTCCCTTCACTCCTCTCCTACAACCCTCCCCAGCTTCTCTTCCCTCCACACCTCTAACTGATGGAACCAAGTGGGTAGAGATGTGTGTTCAAGCTGTGGGCAGGAAGATAAAATGCTCTCACGCATTTCATGCTGAGCTGTGCTGCTTATCAGGAAACTCCTGGTACCTACCATCCACCTAATGAGGGCTCAAACCTGTGCTGGTTGGATGTCAAATGACCAACTAGTGGAGTCCTGTAGCTCAGTGATTAGAGCACTCGCTTTGCAAGTGAGAGACCTGAGTTCATTTCCAGGCAGGGCGAAACCTTGGGCAAGTTTCCTTACTCCACACACCTAATAATAATCTCTCCAAAAAACAAAACAATAATAAATTGGTCATTTTCAATCCATGACTGTTTGTGGGACATTGCTATGCCCAATTGGCTGTCGCGTTCGCCCACAAATATACAGTCAATTCACTTTACAGTATATTCTGTGAAGCGCTTTGGGACATCTAGCAGACGTGAAAAGCGCTATATCAAATGCAAGGATTATTATTACTATTATTATCCTCTGGGGAGAGCGGACATAAGTGTCCTGGTAACAGCATAGCCAGTCTGCCTCATCGGTACAACTAGGAAAGACAGAATATTCACTAGGGGCAGGGATTCTCTCCACTCAACTCCTTTGAACCCTGAAAATCAAAGCCCTCGGGTTGAGTCCTTGCTGCTCAACACCAACACATTTATATAGAGTGCAGATTGGCATCTCAACAAGCAGCAGAAAGCTTGCCAGGCACTGCTTTCGAAAGCAAGTTATGTAGATTTCACTTGCAGTTACCCAACACACAGTCTGGGGTCTACAAACCGTGACTGTTGCCAACCTGCGTCTATTGCTCCCGCAGCGCGAGTCCTTCCAGCGACAGAGTGCGTATTCCGTTCCAGACACAGGAATTCTCATTTGTAGGTGGTATACGTGGAATTTTGTTTGGTTTGGATTCTCTGAAGCATGGTGTCAGATCTAACGAAAAAACCCTACAAATACAAAGATTATCCTCCCCACTGTCCCTCTCTTTCATCAGATATTTCCTCACTGTCTCGCTCTCTCTCTCTTGTCTTCAGTTATTTCCTCAATGTGTGTATCTTTCTCTCTATCTCCTTAGTTATTTTCTCACTGTCTCATCAATTACATCCTCACTGTCTCTCCCTGGGCAGCTACACTTGACAACAATTACCTATGAAGCACTTTGAAACATTGAACATTATAGGCACTGTTTGAAATACAAACATCAGAGCACATTACCATGGAATGAAATAACAGTGTCATTCTTACCGGTCACCTGGGATTTATATTTAGACTTGGTTGGACATAAACAGTCAGCAATAAGCACCAGAATCTGAAATGACAAGATGGAAGTCAAAACTGAGTGATTAAGAATTTTTAAAAAAATCTTGGATGATTTATTCAGAAAGGGTGATTTATGCAAACCAAATTGATATGCAAAAATATCTGGAATTATAGCACACCTGAAATCTGGGCCCACAAACTGTGAACAGTGGCAGCCTATTTGCACACAGCAAAGTCCCACAAGCATCCATGAAATCAATGGTCGAAAGTTGGTCCGGATATTGGGACAAACTCTCTTTGAATAGTGCCATGGGATCTTTAAAATCCACCTGAACTAACATATGGGACTTCAAGTTTAATGTCTCAAACGAAGGACAGCATCTCTGACAGTGCAGTGCTATCCCAGTGTTTGTGTCGAAGTGTCAGCCTAGACTACCAGTGCAAAGTCCTGATGTGGTTCATGAACCCACATCCTTCTGACTTAGAAGCAAGAGAACTATTGACTGAGCCAGGCTGACACCTGAATAGAGGAGATGTGAGCAATCAGCAATGGGCGAGTAGAAGACTGGATGCCGAGACAATGACAGACTGGCTCAATGGCTGTTTCTTAATCAAGATTCAATTAATATTAAACCCAATGAAAGTCAATATTGTCTGGTCCCAGCTCAGCTCCAGGAATAACACTGATCAGGATATCCCATGACTGACCAGAGGTAAATCGAGAGACATGCGAAGGGTCTTCATCTTACCAAGCCAAGGATGAGACCAGCCAGCAGTGTAACCATAGCAAAGGCAATGTAAGACCCCCAAACCGGAATTCCGAGGGTCTCAGTCAAGTAACTGTGTACTTCCTGTGTAAAAAAAAAGCATCACGTTTTCAATCACACACAGGCACAACAAACAAGCCATTTGACTGACTGTTAAATCTATTGCAATGCTCTTTCTTTTTTACTCATTTTTTACCTTGAGGGACAGACCAGTCACTCAGCTCCTGTTAACCCTCCAACGGCCTGATGGGTAGGGCGGGAAGCCCAATGTTACCCCAATACACACTCTGGGATCCCCAAGCCTTGGCCCTTGCCAACCTGTGCCTAATACCCTCCGGAATTAGGTAAGCAGGATGCACCCTTCCAGGAAGAGAGTGCGCATCCCATTCCAATAAATAATAATACTAATCCTTGCATTTGATATAGTGCCTTATCACAGCTTCTAGATGTCTCAAAGGGCTTCATAGAATATACTTTTGAATGTTCCCATGTGTAGATAGGATGCATGGAGCTCTGACTAGTTTGGATACTCTTAAGCATGGTGATAGTATTCCGCATGTGTCATAAACCCCCCAAAAATCCTATCTGCCACCTTCTGAACAATTCTTTTATTTCCTCACACTACTTTGAAGCATCAGTAATAAATATATTTTAACAGCATAGTTAACAGATTAGGCTATAGTTTGTAGGAAATAAAAGCGTACTTTGAAGAAAACTACTCCACTGGGATGTCTCTACCCGTTTTAACTTTGATTACCTTTCACTGCACTTGATTTCAGATTGTGCAACAAGATTTATATACAAGAGGATTTCACTGCATTAATGTCACCAAATTATATCTGCAAAGAAATTCTCAAGAGAAGCCGCATGGCGAGTCCAGTTCACACTTACTCTAATCCACACTGATAGTCGGAAAAGACCTGCCATCCCGGACATGCTACAGAAAGATTTCAAAAAGACAAAAATTAATAAATCTTACGCAGGCTTCATTAAAGCTAAATACCAGGTAATAGGGAAAACTGGCAAAATTCACAAAACTGTTCAGTAAAGTTCATGAGATGAAAAGGTGATCAGTTCAAGCATCTGTCATTAGGTTTTCAAAAAATTATTAAATGCAGAACTATCTCTGTGAGAATCAAGTCAATCTTCTGTGACGGGTTTACATTACTCCAGGACACTCCTGATGACAGCACAGCCAGCCTTGCTCACCAGCAGGACTTAAGAGAAGCAAACCAGTCACTGGAAGCAGGGAATCCTCCTACTCAGCTCCTGGTAACCCTGCGAGCCAAAGCTCTAAAGGGTAGGGTGGTCCTAGCTGGACAAGCAGCAGGAAAGCTTGCCAAACAGTGCTCTCGATATCAAGATATGCGGTTTAGCTAGTTAAAACTCCAACAGCTGCACCTTGGAGTCCCCAAACCATGACTCTGGCCAACCTGTGCCTATTACTCCCCAGAATTAGGTAAGCAGGATGCGTTCCTCCGGGAGAGAGTGTACGTTCCATTCCAGACATGGGAATTTCCACCTGTAGATGACATACATGGAGCTCAGTCTGGCTTAGAAACTCAAGCAAATGATGTGTTTCCACTTGTCAGACACCAATCAGAAAAAAAGCTTCCTTCTGAATCAGTCACGTTACATCATATCTTGCCTCTCTCCACAGGACTGGACCTCGGTTTAATAGCTCATCTGAAGGACTGTATCTTTGACAATGCAGCGCTCCTCCAACATTGCACTGGAGTGTCAGCTGAGACTATATTAGTGTACAGACAATACAAGTACACATACCACTTCACAATGTAAGTTAGTCAAAAGGACCCTTTTATATGTTAGAATGGAATGAAGTAGTTACGCGAAAGATGATGGAGATTTCCATCCACTGATTGACTCCAACGTCTCCCACTTCTTCTCTGTTACGAAGCTCTGAAAATCCTGGAGCACTCTTGAACCATGGTATTTCCGGAAGACACCGTCTTTGGCACTGTTCAGAGTAAAATAAAGCAAGAGTCAATCAAACTTATTTTAAACAGGATCAAAATTCTGTCCATCACCATGGGCTGGGGCAAGGTAGTCCTAGCTGGACAAGGAGGTAGGTAAGTATTTCTTAGGTCAGAGTATTAAGGGATATGGGGCAAGGGCGGGTAACTGGACTTGAGGTATAGATCAGCCATGATCTTATAAAATGGCAAAACAAGCTTGAGGGGCTGAATAGCCTACTCCTGTTTCTATGTCTATGTATCTATGCAAGGAGAGGGAAGCTTGCCAGACCATGCTCTTAATGGCAAGCTGTGTTTTTTGCCGATTAAACCCCAGCAGTTACCCGAGCACACACATCTGGTGTCCCCCAAGCCTTAGCTCTTGCCAATCTGCACCTAATACTCTCCAGAATTAGGGGAGCAGAAGAGTGCATCCACCTGAACACGCGCAGACAGGCTGTCTCATCCGAAGGAAATACCTTTGACAATGCAGCACTCTCCCATCACTACACTGGAGTGTTAGCGGAGACTGTATTATTGTATATACACATATACACTTTACCGCCACGGCAGAACATTACATTACACTGGCATTGACGTGATTTCAGACAAAGTGTCACAGGCCCACCGTTCGCAGTCTTGGAAATGATTTGCCCGAATGCTTTTTAATGACGCAGAGCCCCTTTAAGCAAGCCACACTCTCTCTAGTCAGTCATTATACTTACTGGTAAATGGTTGGCAAAGTGGTCACAAAGAAACGGCCGCTCAAACCTAAGATAGAAATGCAGCATTAAGTCCAATTTCAGACACCGTTACAGACAAGATTCTTTAAAATATTCTTTAAAATGCACTTTATTTCCATTCTATAGTTCATTCTCAGAATAACTCAGGTGTCAGGGCCAGCTGTGTGCTTGAATTTTCTTTTAAAAAATGATGCTAGCCACAGATGGTGATAACTTTTGCATTTGATAAAAGTACCTTACCACATCATCGAGATGTCTCAAAGCTCTTCACAGGATTTTACTAGGAAATGTATTGAATGTGTATTTTCTAGGCAAACATGGCAACCAATCCGCAATTAGCACATCCCACAAATAGCCGTGAAATGAATGACCAACGTTATCATATTATACTGTATAATTGATACGTGAAGTGAAATGGATCAAAAAGTCAACAATCCCCCAGATAAAATTGGTCACTGACTGCAAGGCTGTATGCAGGGCAGTGCTGTGTACATACTAGCTTCCATGTTTGCCCACAAAATACAGTCACACCACTTCAGAGCAAAATCCTGTGAAGCGGTTTGAAATGTTGCGACGACTTGATGAGGCCACTTTATCAAATGAAAGGATTAATATAAATTAAATCACAGTACAAAAAAAACATAAATCACAAGTTTTATGATATTTTAAAACAATATGAATGTTTAGCTGCAGTAAGAACATGTCAGCGAACCTGGTTCACGAGTCACATCCACTTTTCCCACACGAATGCCAATTGTTTCACTCAACTTCCCAAGCTTCTCCCAATCAGCCTGGATTTGCTGACACGCTGGGCACCATGGGGCATGACTGCGGAGAGAAGAACTATTGTGACCAAGGTGTGCCATAGGAACACAGGAAGCCATACAGTCCATCATCAACAACAACTAAGTTACATTTGTATAGTGCATTTCACGTGTGGAGTTCACCAGCTAATTAGATCTTTTTGAACATCCCTATTATCCAGAGAACAGAACCAGAGGACACGGCCTGCAAATGAAGGAGGGGTAAATTCAGAACAAATCTGCGGAAACACTATTTCAGCTAGCGAGTAGTAAACTTATGGAACAGGCTCCCTCGGGAGACAGTGGAAGCAGAAAATGTAATTTGTTTCAAGAATAAATTAGATAGATTTCTGCTAGAAAATCATATCTCAGGAAACAGCATATAGTTTGGGACGCAACATGTCAAACGACTGTCAGGTTTGGTGGAAGGCAAACTAGATGGTCTTCTTTCGCCCAGCAAATTCTTATGTTCTTATGTTGTTATTAGCCCTCACTCTTTCTCCTCCACTATCCTCACCATCGCTCACTCTCTCTCCTCCCTCCACTATCCTCACCATCACTCACTCTCTCTCCTCCCTCCACTATCCTCACCATCACTCACTCTCTCTCCTCCCTCCACTATCTTCACCATCACTCACTCTCTCTCCTCCTTCCACTATCTTCACCATCACTCAACTTTCCTCCCTCCACTATCCTCTCCATCATTCTTATTCTCAATCTTTAAGTAACAACTAGTCAAACACCATGCTCAGTGAAAATGATTTGTTTCCTTCCTTGGTTAATGAACCTGAGCCATGTATACAAACATCATCTATATGAACATTTTAAAATAGTTTAGAGGGAAATGTGAATGCATCGGATGACTTCATTATGTTTGAATACATAAGTTTGGTGCCTCTGAATCAGGTTGTGGGTTCAAGCCCCACATCTAGACTATGAATTCATGTAACTATGCTGACACTCCAATGCAGTGGTTTGGGGAGGGATTGCTGCATTGTTGCAGGTGCCGTCCTTTCGATGAGATGTTAAACCGAGATCCTGTCTGCCCTTTCGAGGTGGAAGTTAAAGATCCCATGGCAGAACTCAAAAAGAGAAGGGAATTTCTCAGTGTCCTGGCCAACAATTCCCCAGATAAAATTGGTCACTCACTTCATGGGCGTTTGTGGGACATTACTTTGCACAAACTGGCTGCCGTGTTCGCCTCCAATTACACAATCACTACACTTTACATTGTATCCTGTAAACTACTTTGAGACGTCAATGACATAAAATGCTATAACAAATGTAAAAAATATTATTTTTAGGATATTGTTATCTTGGACTTCAGTTTCATGTTGGGAGAAAGACTTCAGGAGAAAGACTGAGTGCTTACAAACAAATTATCATGCCTTTCGGATCAATGTAGAAAGGCAGATCTATGGAAGCATGAAATTACATACAGAAGGTTAACTGTATGAAAGCTTTTACGGGTGCTATACTAAAGCACCAATTTTGAACAAACAGTGAAGAGTAGGTTATAAGAACCTAGTCCTTTATCACCCACTCCACAAACACAGTAAGTTTTAAAAATGTCCCAGTGCTTCAAAAACTATATTGGCTCAGATTTATTTAGCTGTATAAGTTGCCTTTGGCGCACGATCCTTTGACCCTTCAAAATATCAAAGTGCCATCTTTTGCCCCCACTCAACCCCTAGCTCAGGTGCAAACCCTTAATTGTCCAGCTCCTTGGGACATCCTCTCAATATGAAAGGTCCAATATAAATGCAAATTGTTGTTGTTGTTGATAAGTTTCTTTTTGGTGAAACAGATAGCAACATAATTCTGAACTTCATCACAGTGCATGAAAGACCTCCAGAAACTAGTTAATGCATCAGACACAGCATTAAAATGTCAGAACTAATGAGGACAAAGCAATGGAAGAGGAAGTAACAACCAGCCTGTGGTTTGCTAGAGGCTGTGCCCAGAAACATTAGCAGACATGTACATTAAAAGGCAAACGTATTAATAAGTTCAAAGCCATCAAGGAAGTAAACGGAGATTGATACACAATTTGTGAATACAAAAGTACAGAAGTCACGATGGAATTGCATAAAACATTATTTTGGCTGAAATGGAGTGGTTTATTCAGTTTTGGCTATGTCATTACAGGAAGGATATCATTGCAGGAAGGATGTCAGAGACAGAAAGATTGCAGTGCAGATTCTCTAAAATGGTGCTAGGAATGAGGCAATACATGCATGAAGCTGGCAAAGTACTCCGAGACCCTGTCCCTCGTATAAATGCAAGTTGATGTTGTAAATTGGGGCTATTTACACTAGGCCAGAGGAGATTGAGAGGGGATTTGTGTTAAAGATTCCTAAGGAGCCTAAATAGGAAAAACTATTCCCTCATACATGCATTCATAACATCACTCGTCTCCACTGGCTTCCCATCACACAGAGGACAGAATTCAAGATCCTGGTCCTCACCTTCAAAGCCCTCCATGGTCTTGCTCCCCTCTACTTCTGCGACCTCATACCCCCTTACTATCCTGCCTGCTCCCTCCGCTCAACTGGCTCTGGCCTGCTCCACGTCCCTTGCCTTGCCCACCCCACCATTGGCAGGCGGGACTTCTGCCACTCTGCTTCCACGCTTTGGAACTCCATCTCGCAGTCGCTCCACCTTGCACCCTTCCTTGCCACCTTCAAGACCCATCTCTTCGACTGTGCTTTCGATCACCCTGCTTTCCACCTGCCCTCCACCCTCCCCAATCCCGACCCCCAGCTCGGGTCCGAAACACTGACTGTCCAGCGCCTTGGGACATCCTCTCAACGTGAAAGGGGCTATACAAATGCAATTTTGTTGTTGTTCCATTGAGGTTGGAGTCAGATAGCCACAGTGTCGGCAGTTGCAGAGTGTTTTGAGTAGAGAGAGAAAAACCTGAATGAGCAGAGAAGGGACTGCATGTGAGGAAGGGCAGGAAACTGCACGTGTGGGAAGCATCCCAGAACAGCTCAACGTTCATAAGAGGACACATACTCTAAAGTGTAGTAACTGTATATTTGAAGGCAATCAAGGCAGCCAATTATAGACCTATAAGATCCTGGTGTCCTGGTCAACAATCCATCTGATAATATTAGTCGCTCACTTTATGGGCTGTTTGTGGGAATTTGCTGTGTGCAAATTGTCTGCTAGGTTTGTCTACAAAATAGACAATTTCCTTATGAAGTGTTTCACGATACTTTGATGTTACAGATGCTAAATCAAATGCATAGATTATTATCATCTCTCAGCCTAGCAAGATCCTAGATAAATGACACTCTGAAACACAGTTCTGAGCTTTGGTACTGCCCCATAATAATAATAATCTTTGCTTTTGATATAGCGCTTTTCATGTCTTCTAGACGTCTCAAAGCGCTTCACAGAATATGCTGTAAAGTGAATTGACTGTAGATTTGTGGGCGAAACGCAGCAGCCAATTGTGCACAGCAGTGACCCACAAACAGTCGAGGATTGAAAATGACCAAATTATTATTGTTTTTGGTTTTGGAGGGATTATTATTAGGCTCTGTGTGGAGTAAGGAAACTTGCCCAAGGTTTCGCTCTCTGCCTGGAATTGAACCCAGGTGTCTTGCTTGCAAGGCGAGTGCTCTCACCACTGAGCTACAGGAATCCTTCATAATTGAAGGGGAACAGGAAAAGGCAATAAAACACTCTCCAAGCAAACTAAAAAAGATAGAGATGATTCACTTGACAGCAAAAGTGACCAGAGGATTAGGATGAAAGGATGGAGCAAGGCCGTGGAGGCACTTGAAGGCTGAACATTTTATATTATATATTGTATATTCGAAAAAGCATTTGAACACCTTCTACCTTGCCTCTTTCAAGGCCCGTTTCAAGACCTTCATTTTTGAAAGTGCCTTTGGTCATCTTCCCACCCCCAACCTCGTTGACCTCACCCCTCTTAATTCCAATCCCCAGCTTGGGCACAAACCCTTGTCTGTTCAGCACTTTGGGATCTCCTCTTGACGTGAAAGGTGCTACACAGGAGTATCATCCCAGATTGTGAGCAAAATGTCCTGCCCCACTACCTTTTGAATGAGAGGCAAGAAAGCTATCAAATGAAACCTAAACAGGACACTAGATTATTGGTCTCCCTACTCACTGCCTATTGGTTTACAAAGATTTCGTAAGGTTTGCAGAGTTGAAGACAAGTCTATACCTTCAGTGTTCTTGATCAGCTAAACAGGCTGGTCAGCCCCCAACAGTTTACATGAGCCCTGCCTGGTCGCCCCTGAGCCACGTCAACAATAAGGAGACAACAATTAGCAAATTGTTACACTATTAGGATATTTTTAGAAGTGGTATTAATTTCCTGGATCTCAGTTACATAGAATATTACTGCACGGAAAAAGGCTATTCAGCCTAATTAGTCTGGGCCCGT
>NW_024704744.1:80386587-80821587 GCF_018977255.1 Callorhinchus milii
GAATACTCACAATTGCACCATCCACTCTCCGCTCAGGATCACCGTCCAGTTGGCGTCTCCCACCTGCTGCACAGCGGCCTCCAGCCCCGGCCCCGGCCCCGCGGCCCCCAGCCCCGGCCCCGCGGCCCCCAGCCCCGGCCCCGCGGCCCCGAGCCCCGGCTCCCCGCGGCCTCCCGGCGCCAACAGCAGCCACACAGCCAGAGCCACAGCCACAGCCATGTCCCCAGTCAGAGGGTGAGAGGGAGAGTTAACGTGAGTGAAGGAGTGAGAGAGACAGAGACTGAAGATGAGACACACTGTGTGGGAGGAGACTGACTGGAGTTGTGAGAGTGAGGAGGAGGAGGAGTGAAGGGGGAGAGAAGGGGTGGAGAGTAGCGGGAGGGGTGTGGAGAGAAGGGGGAGGGAGAGAAGGGGGAGGAGGGGAGAGGTGGAAAGAAGGGGTGGGGGGGGGTGGAGAGAAGGCGTAGGGGGGGGTGGAGAGAAGGGGTGGGGGGGGAGTGGAGAGAAGGGGTGGGGGGGGTGGAGAGAAGGGTGGGGGGTGGAGAGAAGGGGTGGGGGGGGTGCAGAGAAGGGGCGGGGGGGTGCAGAGAAGGGGCGGGGGGGGGGTGGAGAGAAGGGGCGGGGGGGTGGAGAGAAGGGGCGGGGGGGTGGAGAGCAGTGGTGGGGAGGGTGGAGAGCAGTGGTGGGGGGGGGTGGAGAGCAGTGGTGGGGGGGGTGGAGAGCAGTGGTGGGGGGGTGGAGAGCAGTGGTGGGGGGGGGTGGAGAGCAGTGGTGGGGGGGGTGGAGAGCAGTGGTGGGGGGGTGGAGAGCAGTGGTGTGGGGGGGTGGGGAGCAGTGGTGGGGGGGGTGGAAAGCAGTGGTGGGGTGTTGGAGAGAAGCAGAGAAGGTGTGGGGGGGTGGAGAGCAGTGGTGGGGGGGGTGGAGAGCAGTGGTGGGGGGGGTGGGGAGCAGTGGTGGGGGGGTGGGGAGCAGTGGTGGGGGGGTGGGGAGCAGTGGTGGGGGGGTGGGGAGCAGTGGTGGGGGGGTGGGGAGCAGTGGTGGGGGGGTGGGTGGAGAGAAGGGGTGGGGGTGGGTGGAGAGGAGGGGTGGGGGGGGGGTGGAGAGGAGGGGTGGGGGGGGGTGGAGAGGAGGGGTGGGGGGGGGTGGAGAGGAGGGGTGGAGGGGGGTGGAGAGGAGGGGTGGAGAGGAGGGGTGGGGGGGGTGGAGAGGAGGGGTGGAGGGGGGTGGAGAGGAGAGGTGCGGGGGGGTGGAGAGGAGGGGTGCGGGGGGGTGGAGAGAAGGGGTGGGGGGGGTGGAGAGAAGGGGTGGGGGGGTGGAGAGGAGGGGTGGGGGGGTGGAGAGGAGGGGTGGGGGGGGTGAGAGGAGGGGGGGTGGAGAGGAGGGGTGCGGGGGGTGGAGAGAAGGGGTGGGGGGGGGTGGAGAGAAGGGGTGGGGGGGGGTGGAGAGAAGGGTGGGGGGGGTGGAGAGAAGGGGTGGGGGGGTGGAGAGAAGGGGTGGGGGGGGTGGAGAGAAGGGGTGGGGGGGGGGTGGAGAGAAGGGGTGGGGGGGTGGAGAGAAGGGGTGGGGGGGTGGAGAGAAGGGTGGGGGGGGGTGGAGAGAAGGGGTGGGGGGGGTGGAGAGAAGGGGTGGGGGGGGGGAGAGAAGGGGTGGGGGGGGTGGAGAGAGGGGGGGGGGGGGTGGAGAGAGGGTGGGGGGGTGGAGAGAAGGGGTGGGGGGGGGTGGAGAGAAGGGGTGGGGGGGGTGGAGAGAAGGGTGGGGGGGGGTGGAGAGAAGGGGTGGGGGGGGGGGGGGGGGGTGGAGAGAAGGGGTGGGGGGGTGGAGAGAAGGGGTGGGGGGGGTGGAGAGAAGGGGTGGGGGGGTGGAGAGAAGGGGTGGGGGGGGTGGAGAGAAGGGGTGGGGGGGGGGTGGTGGAGGAAGGGAAGTTTATTTGTTCATTGCTTTCAGAAAGACCAACTTGGATGAGATGGAACTTGGGGAACTGGTGTACATGGACAGTCGTGTGATCCTACAGTCAGTCGCTGAGACTTTGAACTTCAATTCATCTTTTTTTTATTCAATTCAACTTCAATTCATCTGCCTGGTGCCGTTCTACACATTCTGGGTTCGAAATAGGCAGCCGCTGAAGGGCAACAGAATATCCATGTACTTTTAATATACTACAAACGAATGGTTCCACCCACTCGAATAAAAGAAAAGTGTTGACAAAGAGAATGAAATAGGATTAGACTAAATATAGCTCCTTCGAGAAGTTGATAGACATGCAAAATAGCAACCAAGAGCACCTGTGCTGACATTTCTAATCATTTTGCTTCACCTGATGGGTGTTGAATTTTGCAGAAATATTCCAGAATAAAACCTTACTACAGCAGCACTTTGAGACTTCTCCACCAAGGCACTATATCAAATGCAAGGATTATTATTAACAATTTGCATTTATATAGCATCCTTCATGTGGGGTTACAAGTCAGAAAACTTTATCATTGAATATGCATTTATAGTTGGCAATTAGTGCATTTTTCTTCAATACCTTTACTGTTGAGGAGCAGGAACCCTGAACATTATAGAGGCTGTGAAGACTGAAGGGTAATAAAGAGGATGGTATAATAATTATAATCCTTGCATTTGATATAGCGCCTTCTCATATTTTTAACATGTCTCAAAGCGCTTAACAGGATATATATGGTTTTAATATGAAACTTTAATACAGCAGAATAGCTCAAAGCAATGAGTGCTTTGAAACAGTGAATGTAATACTTTCCTATCAGAAAGTTTGCACATTGGATTACAGAACAGATTGGGGATACCAGGCTAGTTGCTGTACCCTAAGCAATGAGAGAGGGATGAATGTTTCTGAGATCCTGCAATTCCTGCCTGGACGTACTTTGTTTGGCGGCCAAACAGTGGAGTGGAGGCCCCACAGGGCAAAGGACAGGGGAAAAAAAGTGACCGGTTAGAAGCAGATCGATTTTACCCCCATCCTTTCAGCAGTGTGAGGAGGCTAATTGTGGTGCAAACAACTACTTCCCTGGCAGTGGTAAGCTATTGGATCTGCAACCTTTGGTTGTTAATGCTGCAGTCGATGTTACACTTACCTAATTTCCGAGGACGTGTGAATCAGAACCCCTATCGAGCACACGACCACAAGGGGGCATCAGAATTGTGCTACATATCCAATCCTCATCCAGTAAAAGATTTGCGTGGCTTTAACTTATTCAAGTTGCAAAGTTAGTATTAGACTTGTACACTTTTAATAAGTCAGATGAGGTTTTTCTGTTCAAGTCTTCTTACAGAGAGAATTCCAGGTGTAAATCGGTCTTTCTTACAACCCCGATGACAACAACAAGATTGCATTTGTAGAGCGCTTTTCACGTCGGGAGGACGTCCCAAGGCGCTGGACAGTTGGGTCGGGACCCGAGCAGGGGGGAAATGGTCAGGGTGAGGGGATGACCTTAAGTTAATAACATGGAAGGCAAAATTTACTGCTAACAGAGCTTCAACAGGTAATACAATGGCCACAGAACATACATCACTGAAGGAAGGTTCACACAACAATGTCAACCAGCCTAGAATCTCCTCTCACCTTTCTCTAAAGGATGTGATAGATAAACTGTTATTCAATTGGTAAATGTTTGACAAAATTTTTAGGTGTTTATTCTTGGCATATTGGAATAATTTTAATATTTGCAAATAAATACCTTTTGGAAATATGTGGACAGATTGTAATTCATTTATAGGCAATACAATGAAAATAAAAAGCTGAACAAATATGAGTGAGAGACTAAGAGGATAATGGGAGGGGGGAGGGAGGGTACAAGTAAAAAGGTAAGTTGGAGCTGACAGCCAAAGAAACATGCCTGGAAAAGTATTGTTAATAGCTGACGAGCACATCAATGAAACTTAGTAGGGTACACATTTCCTAAACTTTGTATTCCACATGTCCCAGCTATCCAAATGCTGTGAATCATGCCATATGCTTAGTACTGATAAGCTAAGCAGTTACTAGGTACATGGGATATTTTTAAAAAGTTCACATTCATTCTTGTTGCGAAATAAAAAATGCACACAAAGTCCTTTCTTTTTTTTATTATTTCTGTATGCTAAAAGTAAATTTACATACTACAATCGCAAAAGAACCTGGGCATGCACATCAACCTTTTCAGGTTCTTCCATGTATCAGAGTATTTCCATAGGAATTTCACCAACATTTACAATCCATAGTTATTGTACACAGTCTGAACCAGAGCAATCTATGATTATGTCCACCTTATCTTTACACTGTGCAAAATCCTCAATAAACACGTAGGTATAGTGGTAAAACAAAGCAGAAATAATCAGTGAAATATCAGTTTCACCCTAAGGGTCTGTATAAGACATCTAACTATTGGTCCCTCATTCCCCAGGCTCAATGAAATACAGCATCTTTATTCACAAACGTGCTCAATTGATATATGCACAGTTATTTGATAGTGGCTTCCTAAATAAACTTTTCAACTCGCTGATGGCCTTAATGGTATTTGCCTTAATCCTGTTTTGAGCAGTTTCATATCGTTCTGTTGAAAAGTGACAAACAAAAAAACAGAACCAGGAAAGCCTGAAGCTGATGAGTATTTTTTTTTTTTTTTTTTTAAAGTGAATTTTCAAAAACGCCCAACAACAAAAAAATTCTTATTTGTATCAGAACAAAATTAACATGAAACAAAATCTGAAAATATTCACTAGAATTTTACAGTCAGTGTGGATCTGAATAGGATTAGTCCGGTTTTCAAATCTTCTATGGAGATCACTGCCAGAATAGCCTACAAAGAAATTTATACACCCCAGCACAGCAAGAGAAAGGGAAAGACAATCAATCTGCAAAAAATTTCACCCCATATTTACAGATTTGTTTTTTCCTAATATAAACATACTTCAATGGCTTTAGTATAAATAAATATACAACACTATTTTATTATCTGTACTAGATCTCTTCAGATCTGCTCACCACCAACAAATCATCTCAGTGTGTGATTAGTTTTTATACCGTTTTATTTTGAGAAAGCCAAAAAGAAAATTTATTTTAAATATTCATAAAATTAAGCAGTGATGCATCCATCAGTCTGCCTTTTCTTGCGATCTTACCAAAGGTGTTAATGTGGCTGGAAACATCAACACCTTGGCGTGCATGAACAACAGGTCGGGAAGGTTGGCTATCACCTTCGCGGCCTCCGTACTGAGGACTTCATCCTTTTTCGGCTTCCTATAAAGGGGAAAAAATGGAAAGATGAGAAAAAAGTCCTGACTTTCTACTTTTCAGCCCAAAGAGGTGGTTTACCGATTATAAGAACACACGAAAATGCTGAATAAGCAAGAGGTGGGAGAAATTTATCGGTGACGAAAGGGCCTTTTTTTGTGAAGATTTTTGTAATAAGAATTAATAATCGTTGCATTTAATATAGCGCCTTATCACATCATTGAGACGTCTCAAAACACTAAAGTGGATTGACTGTATATTTTGTAATAAGGGAGAGAAGCAGGATATTTTTTTAAAAATTTTGGGGTCAGCTGAGTATCTGGCACATGCAGAAACTCATCACAGTGACTTTTGGAAGAGCGTTCCAGAAGCCAGGGGATGTGGAGGCTTAAGGCCAGAGTCAAAATAGTGGAGCATAAGCTGGGATACATGGCTGGAAAAGATGGGTTGACATTAGGAACTCAGGTTGCAGAGTTCTGCATGGATTTATGATGATTGAAGCTAGGAGAGGCCTGGAGAAATCCATCTCTAGAGGCAATGAAGACACGGACAAAGCATTATTGTAGCAATTATGGTAAATTACGTGCAACAAGGTTGGTACAGTATCTGGCAAAACTTAATTGACTGAAGTACAGTATACTTTTAGCAAACCTAGCTTTAGAGTAGGAATTATGTTTTAAAATTCTATCAAGAGTTAAGTCACGTTACCTAGATAAAACACTGATGCATTTAATTTTTAATCAGAAGCCCAACACACGTCTGGGTGAAATCTCTTTGGCAGTTACCCGAGCCTAGAGTGTAAGATTTCAAGAGGTCAGGTTTCTCACCGAGTGGACGTGCTCGTTTTCTCTGCCGTTGACATGAGGCGAGCAAATGCATCAGTCATTCGATTGACTGTGCTGGAGCTTTCCAGCTTAGATGTCGTCAACTCATACAGTTCTGGGTCAACACCTAGAGAGATATACAAGAATCAAATCAGCTCGCAAACTCTTATTCAGCAACGATAAACCACATGGCGACAACTACACCAAACGTCCAAAGCTCTGATTTCTGTAAACATCTGAAATATTTATACAAACCCATGGAATAAAGGCCATGATCCAAATCCATCCTGAATGGATTGTAATATAACCTATCTGATGTTCCCTTTAGCATTATTCCCTTTAGCATTATTAGCATATTTTTAAAGTGGAAACATTTTGCTGTCGAGCAAGTGCAACAAATTCTCTGTGAAACTAAGATTACACTAAAACTTCCCATAAAACAAAACTCTCTCCCAGCTCCAGATTACAAACTAATTCTTCTTTGGAAACATTACCCTGGCACATGACAATTTTAACCTAAAACCCCAATCTTTTCTGCTTATTGTCAGGGATTAAGCATTTAACAAACATTTGAAATCCAGGAAGCTGGTGCTGCTCACCTTTTCCATATTCCTGCACTAGGAGTGAGAATGGCACAGGGAACAAGACTGAAACAGGGATCAGTTTTACAGCTATACACAAGAAAAACGGTAATCTTAAAATCAGTTTTTTTTAAAAATCGCCTTTGTGGCCTAAACTAAGCAAAGGTTGGAGGAACTGTTTTTTGTACAATAGTAAATTAGAAAACAGTAAAATGGTAAATAAATTGACTAATGAACTGTATAGAAAATTTTGATCTGGTGAATATAAAAGGAAGTGAGTTTACAGAGCAATTGAATAATTTCTCAAATAATCCCCAATTCCAGTTTTACCCTGCGGAGTGGGGGGTGCACTTTCTTACAGAAATGCGAAAGGGAAATTGATGGCACGTAAAATTGGACCGCCCTCATATACATCTTACTACTTGACTGAGGTGCTGAGCAGGTCAGCTTTCTTGCCTATCTTCACACTCAAGAGATTATAAACAATGACCAAACACAAAGTGAACAGTTTAAAAACAGTAATTGAGGCAGTTTGCAACCCAGTAATTCTGAAAAAAATACACTCAGCATACCTTTAGTTAGGGGAATATCATTAATGCAAAATAATAGGATATATTCTGCCATTTGCAAATATGACAAATGTCAATGAAATGAGGTTTGCTGTACGGAGACATTTTGCAATAATTTGCTACAGATTAAAAAGCGTTGATCGGAAACCTACACACCTGGAGTTCAAACATTTTAAAGAATTTGTGCCCTTTATATTATTCATCAAACCCCCAAATATTCCTGCTGTTATTTTTCCCCTAAGACTTTTAGTCCAGTTTCCAGACTTTGCAGATGCACAAATATTTCTTTCAATTATTAGTTTAATACCTTATGAAAAGATTATAATTGCAGATCTAAGCTCCTTGACCTCCCTGGGCTCTCCCTTAGACTCAACGAACCAGTGCACAACCTAGTTCAACCCCCAGTTCGACCCCCATCTGTCCTTCCTCCCCCACATCCGGTCCCTGACCAGGACTGCTTTCTTCCACCTACACCACATAGCACACCTCCGACCGTACCCCAAATGCAGCCGAAACCCTCGTGCGTTTGTCACCTCCCACCTGATTACTCCAATGCACTTCTCACTGGTCTCCCCAACTCCACCATTCACAAGAGCCAGCTCATTCAAAATTCTGCTGCCCACATATTGGACCAAACTCTGTACCCACATCTCACCAGTTTTGGCCAGACTCCATTGGCTCCCCATCACCGAACGGATCAACTTCAAGATCCTCACATTCATTTTCAAATCCCTTCACTCTCTGGCACCTCCCTACCTCTCCGACCTCCTCACTGAGCCAATCCACCACCCGGCGCCTCTGCTCGACTGGCACCAGTCTCCTGCTCACCTCTCGCACCATTCGCCCCACCATCGGAAGTCATGCTTTCAGCCATTACGCCCCAACACTCTACCTCAATCCCTCCACCTTGACCCCTCTCTCCTCTCTTTTAAGTCCCGCCTGAAAACTTTCCTGTTCAACCGTGCTTATGGGCACCTCCCCCTCCCCCCAGCTCAGAGTCAGGCTCTACCACCGTTAAGCACTCTAAGACCGTACCCTGTGTGGAGGGCGCTATATAAGTGCAAGTTGCTGTTGTTTTAATTGGGTTGCACTATGGTTTCAACTCAGCTGAAGCTATCGGTTTAAGGAAAAATGTTAATATACATTTTTTAAAAATCCAGTTTTACCACAAACACAAGTAGAAATGTGAGCACCAAGATATTGATCGTGAAAGCTGTGGATTTTTTTTTTAAAAAGCAATCAAACAGTTATCGGAAGAAAGTCATCACAAAATATTCTCTTATATAAAAAAGAACCAGCCCCAATTTTCAGCATACAGTATGTTTGGGCTTTTTTTTTAAAAAAAAATCTTTTGGCAAATCTCCAACATCTGCATGACATCAAGATCTGGTGTAACCGAATTGGAAAATAAACTGTCCTAGATTGAGCCCTTAGCTTGTGCTAAGTAAGCTTATTTTAGGCAGCGATGCATTCAAGACAAACATTCTCTTAGCATGGGCTTGCAGGTGGAAAACTAGTTAACATTTCTGCTCCTGATTTGTTTCCTACTCGTCTCCACTGCAAAGCATACATGATGCAGGTCAGGCGAGGACAGGGTCTGGTTCCTCAGCTGTGACACCCCCCATCCCACTTGCCAGATTCACATCTCACTAGTGGTCACTTGGGTCAGGAATCAGAGGGTTGCTGCTGGTTCACCAGGGTGGTCACTGCCTTCAGAATGATAACACATGAAAAACAGGATAGCAAGAAAAAATTGTTTCAGCTACTTTAGGGGCTGTTCCAGACAATTCACAAAATGTAAAACAAATTATGTGGCAATCTAATGCTTTCCTTTATAAATAAAACAGCTCAATGATTAAGTCACTTATGTGCAAGGTCACGATGGTTTAATATTTCTCTTCTCCCCTCCTCTACTCTCTTCATTAGTTGTTTCAGTGCAAAAGGGTTGGGAGCTATTCTGCTTAGAAAGCATAACAAGAACTCTGATCATCCCAGTACAACTGTGTCGCACTGCGTGTGTCAAAGCTTTGAGACGTTCTCTCAATCTGAAAGGTGCTATGTAAACGGTATGGTATATAGTATTGGTCATTAATACTAATTTATTTCCCAATTACATGGAAACTACTTAATAATAATAATAATCCTTGCATTTGATATTGCGCTTTTCACGTCGGGAGGACGTCCCAAAGCGCTTCACAGAACACACTGTAAAGTGAATTGACTGTATATTTGTGGGCGAACGGCAGCCAATTGCGCACAGCAATTTCCCACAAACAGTCGTAGATTGAAAATGACCAATTTATTATTGTTTTTGGAGGGATTATTATTAGGCGTGTGGAGTAAGGAAACTTGCCCAAGGTTTCGCCCTGACCTGCCTGGAATTGAACTCAGGTCTCTCGCTTGCAAAGCGAGTGCTCCAACCACTGAGCTACAGGACTCCGAAATTCAGTATGGGAAAATTCTGAGTGCCTATGGCACTCAAAGCACCAGATCTTGGTTTGCATCAAAGCAGCTTCTGTTGATATCTTAAAAGGAGAACACAGAAATAATGTGACTTTATGACTAAGTGCAGAGTGAAGCATAAAGCTGCTGTTTCAGCGCAAGGTCTCATCCAGGAGTCAATCATCCATCAGTAAAATGATTCAGACTTCACTAGGCTTCAGCATAAATGGATCATAATCTTGGGCTGCTGAGCACATCCATCCAAGCAGCTAAAGAGTTATTAGCTTTAGTTTAATGAAAGATGTGGAGTAGGATTTGCGATGAAGCAGAAATACTTTGGCAGATGGTGGTGGTGAGAAGAAAACAATAATCAGGAATCAAAAATGGCAGGGAAACTCATGCAGTGTCCAAATACTACAATACCCAACCATTAGCATGCTCAAGGTACAAGGAGCAAACTCGTATGTGTTCAAGGTAATCTCTCATCTTCCATGATTGTCACATGCGTAAACTTGAGAAAAATACACAAACCCAATTCTAATAGAATTAATTCCCTTCAAATATCTCATCCCTCTGATAAGGTAGAAGTTGTTTAACCAGGTTTGTCATCGGGGGTTGGGAAAGAAAGTCATAAAATCCAAGGTCAGGCAATAGAAGTTGAAGTACACAACTGTTCCACTAGATCATTTCTGGTTTGTCATCAAAGATGGTGGGGGGAAAGAAAAACAGCAGAAATAAAAGAGCAAGAAGGAAAGTCAATCAGAGCGGTGAATCCAGATTGTCATCCCTTTACCATTGTGGACATCAGGTGAGAATAGGATTGAATTTGCTTAACCTGTGCGCAAAGAACTTGCTATCCAGACTTACACATGAAGAATGGCCATTTGCCCAAGATCAATTCCAACATTTACAATGTTAGGTGTGCATAGGCGTTAGTCTAGCTCTGTTGGAAACACTCTTGCCTCTGAGTGGCAAGACTATGGGTTCAAATTTACATCAGGACTTTTGAACTCACAAGTCTGGGTTGACACTACCAATGCAATTCTGGGGGCATGCAGCATTGTTGAATGCTGTTCTGGTGGTTGTTAAAGAACCCTCTACACTATTTGAAAACTGAACGCAGTCTCTCCCGGTGTGCTCAACAATCCCCCAAATGAAATTGGTCATTCATTTCTTGGCTGTTTGTGCGACATTTATTTCTGTCTAAATTGGCTGCCTTGATCATCTACAAAATACAGTGACTACCCTTTAAAGTATATCCTGTGAACCAGATCGAGATGTCCTCCAGATGTGAAAGGTATAATATTAAACTAAGAACTATATTATAATGTTTAGCAACATAAAATTCCCTGTTAAATACTAATCATCGGAATCTCTGAAACGGCTTACTCCAAGGTTCTAAAAAGGCAAGTTGTATCATCATGAACCTTTTAATACTCAGTCAAAATAGAAAAAGATTATTGGGATCTTAAATGAGTTTGCAAACCAAAACTATTTGGAAGAGTTGTATTCCAGTGCTGCTCCAGACAGCAGCCTGTCTCCAGCAACAATAGAAGTGGAGTACTGCTTCCTGAGACAATTATCACTACCTACCAGGATAAGTTTTCATCCTGCCCAACAGCAAAGCAAGCAGCCAGACAACACACACCATGTTTTTTTTGACAACATAAATCTCACCTCAAGAGTGTCTAGTAATGGGGCTTTGTCTTGTATATTTATCTTGTCTTTGCATATTTCGCCCACAAATTAGTCAATCCACTTTACAATATATTCTGTGAAGTGATTTGAGACGTCTCAACGACATGATAAGGCACTATATTAAATGCAAGGATTATTAGTGGCCAGTATGGATCACCCAATAAAACAGAACAGAAAAATGCAATGTTTTGCAAGGCTTTCATTTTTAAAAAGAGATGGCCTGAATTTATTTTGCGATTAGTGGGGGAACGATTTTAGTAATACTTTACAGAAAAATGTAATTCAATCCAAAAGCACATGGAAAGACTGTAGCTCTGATACAGATACACTGACAACACATACAGCACTCCCAGAAATCAGTACATTAAAATAATCTAAAAAGCTAGATATGTTGTACATTGGTAATTTTATACTGGTGTTTGGACTGAGATACCTATTCTAAGATAAAACATGCTGAAGTATTCATAAGCATTCATGGACAATGGCTGCAGGCATTTTTGCTACCCACCCATCAATACCCAGTGAATTAAAAAGGCAAAATACAAGCAGCATGCAATCCATAACTAGTTCAATTAGTTAGATACAATTTGACATTAAAAGTATAGCAATGTTCATTAGGTACTTTCAGTTTTCCTGATGGCAAGGAGGGGCTGTTTTGAAGAGATATAATAATAATAATAATAATAATAATCCTTGCATTTGATATAGCGCTTTTCACGTCAGGAGGACGTCCCAAAGCGCTTCACAGAACACACTGTAAAGTGAATTGACTGTATATTTGTGGGCGAACGCGGCAGCCAATTGCGCACAGCAATGTCCCACAAACAGTCGTAGATTGAAAATGACCAATTTAATTATTGTTTTGGGTTTTTGGAGGGATTATTATTAGGCGTGTGGAGTAAGGAAACTTGCCCAAGGTTTCGCCCTGCCTGGAATTGAACTCAGGTCTCTCGCTTGCAAAGCGAGTGCTCTAACCACTGAGCTACAGGACTCCACAATATTAAGATTGGCACTGTGTGTCAGGAGGCTATTTGGCTAAATTTGCACTTGGGTGCAAACCCTGGACTTGGATATAAATGGTGTATTTGTATTGTAAATTACACAAGGGAAAAAAAATATTAGCTACGATAGAAAATTCCTGCAATACACATCCATAAAGGCACTCAATGACTTCACCCTCCCTCTGCTAACAATGCCGACTCAAACTCGCGTGTGGTTCCAGATGCGACAGGTCTAGAATCTCGACAAAATGGCCATTCGTCATGTGTACTCCTTTGCTGGTAGGGGTTCACTCAGGGATAGCATCACACCAAGGCTAATTCTATCCTCACCACCTGACTGAATTTCACTTCCCCACAACCTCAGGAATGATGATGAGTCCAACTGCTGAGATCAGCTAACTCCTCACAGAATGGGATTTAAACCAGCAATTCTGTGATTTGGATGGTCTAAGTCTTCATCTACTGGTGCATTTCCTTTCCCTTTAAATGGAAAGTAGAAAGAGTAGATCTTGGTCTGTTGGATTTCTTTACAAACTAATATTCCTTCCTCACCAACAGGATCTGGAATTTACTTTCATCATTTCATTCCACAACAGAACTTCTAAATATATTCAATACTCAAAAGACATGAAGATGCTTTTTTCTACTGGTTACCAAAATCACTAAAAGAAGAATTTCAGAGTTTGTAAGCCTACTTATTTGGAGAGGAGCTGAATTATGTTTTAAAAAATGTAAATTCAACTGTCAAATAATTAGTGTGTTTCTTAGTTTAGAAGCATTCTGACTGAATTTTGTTATAATATCATCTTGCTGTGGAAGAACTCATTGACCTCTTCCTCTCCCCCCCGTCCCCCCAACACAGATGTTTACAGAATATTATCACCACCACCAGAGCTGTAACAAAATTTGGAGGGTTTTTTCATTCTACAGGGCTTCGCGGCTCAAACTTCAAATTCAAATCCCCCACACCACACTGCATCTCAGTTCAAATCGGATAAACACTGCCTTAAACCCAGCATCTACAGGCCACAGGTTTACTCCCAACAATATTTCTCCCAGCCCATGACCATTTGTATTCAAAACCTCAATCTAATGCTTTGAATATTTACCATTCTGTGGCAATTAAGCAAATTCAAGGTTTATAAAACCCTACTTTGTCACAGCTCTAACAAAGTGATGATAAACCATTAATATATACACAAGCTGCCAAATTAAATGCTGCAAGCCAAGCACTGCACTATTTGACAAATGGAAGCTCCCGCACTACATCTAAAAACTACTACAAAGCCACCGATACATGGGGTTTAAAAGATAAAGGGAATCTGCATGCAAGCAGGACCATAACCAAACAAGCCTGTAAGCTGTGGCAAACAGAATGATGTGACACATGACTTCCCATGAAACTATTGTGTATTAGAACATTTAAAGTGCACGAGTAGAATAAAACAATTGGAGCTGTGCTATCAATTTTCTTGTTCCTGTGTCAAACAGAACTTTTTAAATATTTAGAATTCACTCAGCATCTCAACAGAGAGAAGGGGGCCACAAGAAACACTTGTTAAAATAATCAGATGAAACAACTACAAACACAATTTAATATTTTAAAAAAGCTTTCAGTCAGAGCCCTTTGATTACAGCATTAGCTTTTACCCCAAAATCTCTGACACACAGAATTATGTATATTTTAAGACATTATCATTCATTTTTTTTTCCCTTCGCATTATCCTGAATCATGGATAGCAAAAAGATATGGATTATAGAGGGGTTCTTTCACTGTTACTAAATTTCACCTGAGAGGTAAAGCTCAGGTCATGGAGCATGCTACTCCATTTAAAGGCTCTTCCAGGAACTAACTGGTCATGCAATCGAGGCGAATGAGCAGCAGTGTCTAGAGACTATATTTGGTACTGAGCCCAAACTCTTGAATTACCAAGGCACGCATCCCATTGAACATTCAGTAATGATCTTGCACGTATTTTGGTAGATGTATATGATGGCAGCAGAGATGGAGTGCTTTCTAAGCAGGTGGCCTTGTGCTCGGATCCTGTGGTTGCCGCTGAGCAAACCAGTTATCCACCATTAAAAGGTACCAGTTTTATCTTCATCCACTAAAAACTGCTCTGTTTCTAATCTTTGTCAAAGTGCAATCAACCCCAACTTTTTCACAAGCAAGCTGGCCATGGGGTACATGTCGTTACAGTGTAGTTAAGGGGGAAATGATTTAAAGTAAATCAACCTTAAAACTGAGATTTTCACAACCACCGTGCAAGCTTTTTTTAAAAAAAGAGAGTGAAGGTACTTAGCCATAAATTTGTAATGCCAACTCCAATCAGCTGTCAACCATCGTCTGTTGAACTCTACTAAATTACATCAGTGAAAGTGATGGACAGTTGTGTGAACCATTCAATAAATCTGCAAATCATGAAAGCTGAGGCATCCAACATAATTTTATCACTTTCACTAAGTCACTAAACTCACTGTTAACCCTGAAACACAATCAAATAATTTCTAATCCACGTATTTTGACGTGCACACACAGCTAGAGTTAAACATCTGGAAAGATGAAATAGATGGAATACAGCTACGGTTTCGATTCAAAAAAAAATCAGAAGCACTTTAAATCCCGTGTATACATAAAGAAAATTGGCAGAGTTCTCTCACACTGCTTCAAGTAATCAGGTTCATGGGAAGGGAGTCATGTGACCACATTTTTCAGACTATAACAGGCTGCAGGTAACATATTCTGCTGACCTGGGATAGTGGCACTGTTGCTAGAGCTAGTGTCGTCCATGGGCCCAAAGAAATCAAGGTTCAGAACAGTGGAACCTCCGTTAGCTTGGAATTCAGTGACCGTGTTGGTAGGTAGTCACACAGAGGGTAAGCCAAGGGAGGGGGGGTTGATGTGTGAGAAGGGGGTAAGACACAAACTTCAACATGCAGGTTATCATTACTACACATTATAAAGATTTGCATCCAGAAATAGTTTTAAGGATTTGTAAAGAAATATCTAAGTTAATTAACAAGTCAACTAGCTATACAGTCAACATTTACAGCACACGCATAATACAGAATCCTTAATTTTGTAATTAAATAGCAAGAGGGAAATGTACTTGTTGCAATGACATACTTGCCACTAAAAGATTTCTTTTAAGAAAGGAAGATTTCATACTTGAAAGACTGACAAACAAGGTACAAGCATAAAGAATCAATTGCAAAAATAAACAGGAAGATTTGATTGGAGTAGTTAATGAACACTGAACAATAAAGAGGCTCATCCAGGCTTTCCTTCTATCTACACAAGAAATTTGTGGGAAGGGGCTTACTGAACTGAATTATGTCATTAACCCTTGTAGTACTGAAAGACCATGAAATAAAATATTTTTCTCCTTAATTTTACTTTAATATTAATAATCCTTGCATTTGATATAGGGCCTTATCACGTCTTCTAGGCATCTCAAAGCACTTCACAGAAACATACTATAAAGTGAATTGACTGTAAACAGTATTGTAAATTCACGTGCTACAGATCTTCATATTTCTCAATTTTATAAACGATAGAAACTTATCATCAGTTCATATAGATGGTAGAACTATAAATTGCCTATAAGAGCGTTTTGAAACCTGTGAAGACTCAGTACTCAAAGGGTTAAAAGACCATGACTGATGTACTTATTTGTAGGCATTTTAGATTAATTTACTGAGTTGAGCATGCTTCACTATGTACACATCATATATATGCACAAAAAAACTCCATTTGCTTCTTTAAATGTAGAAAATATTGTATAGCCAATATGTCAAGTAACACATGCAACAGTTAAAGTAAATACCATTTTAGCAAACTGGTTAGCTAAATTCTTCCACTTGCGGAAGCAGATTTTACAAGTTTTTATTTCAATGGCTGTGCAAGTTTTTTTTAAAAAAATAAGAAAACAGGAAAAAACGAGTCCCAGGGAGAAGAGATAGACTGCTAATGATAATTTTAATACTGTATTTTGTTCATTCAGAAGAACATGTTAAGAAATATTAGAAATCGAAATTGAGCCCAATACAGATGTAATGGTTTATGCCTTACTGCAGAATGTAATTACTTTATGCCTTCCTGCAAAATGTATTGAAAATACATCACATTTCACAAAAATAGAAGTTATTTTAAAATACATACTGTGACTACCCACACTAAAAGTAGGCACCATGAGGAAATGTTTGCATCAAGACAACCTTTAAAATCCAAGGACATGGTTCGATAATTAATACATTTACAATTAAAAAAACACCACTAGTCATGTGCAATTTCATAATATTAGTGCAGTTAATAAAGGAAAAGTTAATAGATTAGCACACACCAGTCAGTATGGATTATAGAGGATACACGATTAGCTGTTCGATGCTCACCTACTCTCATTTACATTTGTGAAGCTGTGCTTTAAGCAAAAATCCTTTATGCAAGAGAAAGGAGCACAGGTCAGCAAAGCAATGTTGAAAGAAAGCCTGGATTTCCACAATGAGAGAAAGAAATGGAAAGAGAAATCAGCAGAGAGATGTCTGTCTGAACTTGGTAGGTTTCTTAACTCTAGCTCTGGTGCTAGAGGCTCTACGCAGTGACGTACCATCAAGAGGATTAGTAAGGCCACTGCTACTCCAGTCAAACTGGACAGGCGGGACGTGTTCCTAAGAGAAAAGAAAACATTACATTATGCTACACTGCGACTCCCAAGTGATTTTTATACTTGCGTTAATACCGACTGCTGGTGCAGAAATGTTTTAGTTACAAAATAAACATTAGAGATTTACTGCCCAATATGCCAACTGGAATTATCACTCTGACATACAGAAAAGGTAATCGAAATCTGTCCTCCAAAGCAGTCATGGAGAATAAAAATATAGCAATGACTATGGGTGCTTTGGGAGAAAAACATTTCAGAGCAGGAATGCATCAGAACACAGAGCACAACCCACCCTCACCCCGTGCTTTATATCCACAATATCTCTCCATTCCTCATAACATGGTGTGGGGGATGGGGGTGGGGGATGGGGGCGGGATGCAGGGAGGGGTGGAGGCGTGAGGGGCTGCGGATTAGCAGAGCACAGGTAGGAAGAAACAAGGCTACGGAGGGCCTTGAAGGCGAGGATTTTGAACTCTATCCTTTGGGGGAAGGGGAGCCGGTGGAGCCAGGTGAGGGTGGTGCTGATAAGGTCATGGAGTCTGGTGCGGGAAGAGGACGAGACTATAGCAAACCAAATCCTGCAAATTAGTTTACTGCACATCCTGTGAAGAGCTTTGAGACATCCTCCTGACATGAATAGCACTATATCAAATGTGACTTATTATTTAGTCAATGAGCATAGAGCTCTGCTAATCAATGGCAAACACTTTTTTCAACAATGTTTTCTAAATGTTATTACAGAGGTTAATGCCGTTAGCTCTTTAGAAGCATTAAAACCGGAAGGATGGACTATCCTTTTTTTTATTAAAAATGGGAAAATTAAAATCCTTTGAATATTGCTAGAGAGTAAACCTCATTTATATTACAGCCAATTTACACTGATTCTATTTAGAAACCAGGAAACGGTTTCAGAAGCTGGCTCCAAATTGAAGTGTTGTGAACTCAAAAGCAACTGTAAATGAATAGAGCACTAAAACCATAGAAGACAGCCATTCGGCCCATCATATTTTTGCTGGCTCCTTTTAGAGCAAACCTTTCATTCCTATTTACCTGCCCTTTCCCTGTAGTTTACACTATGTATCAATGGAATGGGTTGAGAAACTATTGGTTGGTGATTTAGAACGCATGAATTAGTATACATGGTTATTTGATGTTCAAGTCAGCCGGTCAAATTGAAAGACACACGAGTGCTCCTTATGGTTCACTGTGCAAATGCCTGGTTTGGCAGAGAGTCATACAGGTTCCAGGTTCAAATTCTGCTGAATTAGATTATCGTCATCTGGGCCATTTGCAGTAGCACATGCTAGGGAGGACAAAAAAATAACAGCTAGATCATTGCCGAATGACTCCTGCTGGGAAGCAAACTTGCATGGACATATATAGTGAGAATAGGAATGGTGTCATCTGTGATATTTTCATAGGCTCAAAGCCTACCAGCGCTTATCTGAATTTACCCAAGAACAGGAGATATACAGCAGATGGAACTTTTAATTTATGTCCAAAAATCAGCATATTTCAAATGTCAGTGCATTGTTCATTTTCATGTACTTACCTCTCCTTTCAAGTGGCATAAAAATGCAACTTAAATTATGAATCAGTCACTGAAATAAATGCTTTGTAGCATTAAAAACTACTGTACATATTAAAGTGCAGATTGTCTAAGCAGTTTCCTGTAGTTGACACACGAGAGTGGCTCCCCTATGGGAGGTTTCCAAGCACCACAAAAACTAGCAATATAATCTAGCAAACAGGAGATTTTTAAAAAAAAAACACATTTAAGAGTAACTGAGTGTGAATGTACTTCATAATTGAAATTACTTTTACCCCCACCTCCTCCGTGCTTCTACTTTCAAGTAGTGTATTTCCAAAGCCAACAGTGCTATTTCCAAAGTCAAAGTGTTAGGACACTCTTGTAGAGATACTTGAAAATGGATTTCAGTAGCATATAGTGAACCCTCATTGAGATTTTAAATCTTGGCATTTACCTGGGTTTGATCAGATGTGCAAGTACTCATCTCTGAGGATGAGGCACTCGCAGTCGGAGTTTGACCTATTGAAGCGATCTTTTCTGCTGCAGATATTGGTTTTAGGGGTTCTTTGGTGGGTTCCAACATACCCTGAAAAACACACAAAATAAAAGTACCTAGAACACAATAAAACTCAATCTGTTAACGATGAATGGGATAAAGCCCCCTCTAGCCATAGCCATCCGCCACCTATGCAGACAAACTATCTGGACATTAGAAAAGGTTCAATTTCCCTTTACTTGATATTTCAGGTGAAATATTTATGTACTTTTATGCATTTGCCACATTTGTATTTTTTCCTGTCAATTTTCAGGTGATTAAAATAACCATTTGCATAAAGTTGAAATATAATGGCTAAAATGAGTAATAGCAATTGTACTGCTATGTTTAACTTACCAGACCAGATGCGTATGCAGGAACTATGACGGGCTGCTTCTTCTGCCCTGTAAACAACTTCGGAAACAGAAATGGTCATTATAGTCTGGTTTGTCATTTTCTTTTTATGCACTAGTTAAAGTCTTCAGAAATAAGGGATCAAAATTCTTATCCCATTCAAGACAAAAACTAAAACCTAAAACAAAACAGTTTTGTGTTTAAACATGTTTTTTTTTAATGTTTAGCTAGTGCAACACTTTTTATTCTAGGTGATATGAGACAAGTTACCAAGAGACCAAAGTTTTTAAAAGAATTAAATTAAACTGATTTTCAATAAATTAATTGACAGCCTCAAGGCACAAATTACTCACAAACTGCTCAAATTACTGTTTCACTAAAAGGAACAAGAGGTTACAAGCAAGCCAAAATTCATATTTGGAATAAGATGTGTGCTCCACAATTAATTTAGATTCCCCTCCCCCCACTTCCTGTGCGACTTACTATATTTCTCGTATCAATTCCCAGGGAACAGAGAAGCTTTTTGTTGCTGTGGGAACCACCCCACTGGTACTTCAGGCCATGGGCATCGTTGACATCTTGTAGCTCGGTCCACACAGTCAGCAGCTCCCTGCAGAATCCACAAGACATCACAAGGCTAAGCAGCACAATGCATCACATGACTCAGCAGCTTAACCACCCCGGCTCTATTCATATTTTTTCCACAGTAGGACTCCCATCAGACTTAAATTAAATTACTTCATAAAGGAGATTTCGCCCACAAAATACAGTCAATCCACTTTACAATACATTCTGTGAAGCGCTTTGAGACTTCTGAATGATGTGATGAGACGCTATAACAAATGCAAGAATTTACATTTTATTATTTAAAAAAACATCAATTTTAACATAGAGTCTGTACTGATTTATTCAAAATGCTGTTATCCCCTAGTTTAGATCAAACAGATAGAGCATGCTCCGATTATCACACACTTATTATGAGTACTAAAATCACAATCCAAGCTGGGCCAATTCTGATTGAGCTCATCACAGTTAACAAGATTCATCGCTTACAATGCACTTACTTCCACCTGCCATCCATTCTCCTTTTAAAATAATTCCTCGGCTACACGTGTCCACACTTACCCATTAGCTCCCGTGGCCTGCTCTCCCTTCATCTTTCCATTAGCAGGCTCCAATAGCTGCCTCAGCGAGGAGATTTCTTCTTCTGCCTCAAGTACAGCCACTGGAGGAAAGCATGCTTGGAAAACTCGCTCTAGACGGTTTAGCAGAGATGCCTACATTAAACAGGCAACAGCAGAGGTTATTTTTAAACCCTTTACTTTGGAAGACATCAGAAAATACATCTGAACTATGACAGCATGGGTCTCTTCGCCATAGTTATGTTACCATCTCACCACATTTACTTTAACAACTTTTAGCAAAGAGAAGAGGGAGGGGAAAATATGAGACAAGGTAGTTATTGATGAACAAAGGCAACAGTTTCCATGATTATAAATTGAACGCCACCCCCTACACACCCAAATTTACAGTTGTACTAGAGAAAATAGCAAAATAGATATAAAAGGAAAACTGAATGCTGGAAATAGGTCAATCAACAGCTAAAAAGAGAAAATTAGATTTCAGTTTCAAGTAGGGCCCTTCATCAGAAAATCAGTGCAATTGTTCTGTGTGGAGCTTTGGTCAGTTAACCTGCTGCACTACAAATACCATTTCCGCTTGCTCCGTCTCACCATCAGCGGTGAGCTTTTAGTCACTTTTCCCCTACCAACCGGAACTCTCTTCTGACACTCCACCACTAACCTCTGGAACTCCCTCACGCGACCTCTCTGTCGTATACCTATGGTTACCTCAACGTAACCCATATTTGTCACCTCGCCATGGTAAAGTGTCCAAGACGTTATTCGATGTGAAGGACGCTATACAAATGCAAGTTTTTGTGCTTAAGGTAAACAAGTTTTTCAAACATAAAACTAACACTAAATGCAAGCTCAAAGAACAAACAGGCTACACATTCTGGTTTTGCAAGGTTTTTTTTATATGTATACCAACTTTGCTTCAACAACAACAAATTAAATTTGTGTAGCACCTTTCACATCAGGAGGACATTCCAAGGTGCTGAACAGTCAGGGATTTGGACTGTCAGGGAAGTTGGGATCGGGGAGGTGCGGAGGGTAGTGGTAGGAGAGGGCCGAATACGCGGTCAAAGAGGAAGGTCTTGAGATGTGCTTTGAAGGAGGCGAGGGAGGGAGTAAGACAAAGGGACTGTGATATGGAATTCCAAAGGGTGGGGGCAGAGAAGAAATATTGCATGAAGCATGGGGAGGTGGTAAGGAGAAGGGAAGTTGAGTAAACAGTCACATACAGTGGAATCCCCTTTAGCCGGACACATCGGGTCAGTTTTGACCATTTACCTGGCACCCGGTGATCGAGATTCTTACCTTTCTCTTCCCGCCGCCTCTCCTGCTCTATTGACATTCGCATTAGATGGGATGGGGACCAATTAGCGGCAGCTCTGGGAGGAGTCACTTCGGAACCGCCGCAAATCGGTCCCCTCCCCATCCACCAGATGCAGTCACTGCCCCCGCAGAGCCGCTTGTGAGTAGCCAGAGACCGCAGTCAATCGCAATTTGACTCCTCCCATCTCCATCCTGGAGCCGCTTGTGACTCAGAAGGCACGAGTGAGTACATTCAGCAGCGGCCAGCACGGCATTTTGCCCGGACCGGATTTTCATCCAAATTGAACAGGCAGATTTAAAACAGGTACGAACACAAATGAATTGGAGGCGGGTGTTTCATCCAATTTGGGGGTTAACCAGCGTCCGGTTAAAGTGGATTCCACTATGTATGCATCACTGTAACGCAAACAATTCTGGCTTTTGAAATTCATGTATTCAACACATTATAAAGTATAATGTCATTTTAGCTATATTCATTTCTGGAAATTGATGCAAATGTTTTTAATCCTGAACGCAAGAAGGTCAACACAAGAACACATGTTGCCAATAAGGAAAAATGAGTGGGAGATTATTTTATTATCCATTGCAGCGGAGAATAAAGAGACATAGGATGTCCGTCCCTCTCAGAGAAGTTCTTTTTGAAGTGTGACCACTATGAAGGCCAAACACCTATCCCAATGAAAGTAGGGCAAAATGGACAGAAAAACAAGGGAAGTTTAAGGGAGCATTGGCAAAGAGCAGGGAGTGGTTTGCCCATCCTCTCAGCTATAAAAGGTGGATGATCTGAGGAAAAGATCATCAGGGCAAAAATCAAGATTTACTTATTACCAATTTAAGAACATAAGAAATAGGAGCAGGAGTAGGCCATTCGGCCCATCACACCTACCCCACCATTTAATAAGATCATGGCTGATCTTCTCACCTAATTTCATTTACCTGTCCTATCCCCATATCTAATCCCTTTAGTTTTTAAAAATCTATCAATTTCAGTCTTGAATATGTTCAAGGACTGAGCATCCACAGCCTTCTGGGGTAGAGAATTCCATAAATTCACTACCCTCTGAGTGAAGAAATGTTTTTTCAACTCAGTTCTAAAGAGCTAACCTTTAATCCTGAGACTATGATCCCTAGTTATAGATTCTCCAACCAGGGGAAACAGTCTCACACTATCTACCCTGTCAAGACCCTTACAAATCTTATAGGTTTCTATAAGATCACCTCTAATTCTTCTATATTCTAGAGAATATAGCCCTAGTCTACTCAAACTCTCCTCGTAGGTCAAACCCCTCATCCCAGGAACCAGCCTAGTGAACCTACGTTGCAACCCCTCTAAGACGAGTGTATCCTTTCTTAGATAAGGAGACCAAAATTGCACACAATATTCCTATTGCAGTAAGACTTCCGTACTCTTGTACTCTAACCCCTTTGCAATATATGCTAACATGCTATTAGCCTTCCTAATTGCTTGTTGCACCTGCATACTGACTTTCTGTGATTGGTATACAAGGACACCCAAATCCCTCTGAACACTAACATTATCTAGTCTCTCCCCCTCTAGAAAATAATCTGTTTTTCTATTTTTTTCTACCTAGGTGAATAACTTCATGCTTCCCCACATTATACTCTATCTGCCGCCTTCTTATCCACTCACTTAACCTGTCTATATCCCTCGGCATCCTCCTTGTGTCCTCCTCACAGCTTACTTTCCCACCTAGCTTTGTATCGCCTGCGAATTTCGACACATTAACCTCTATTTCCTTATCTAAGTTATTGATGTAGACTGTAAACAGTTGAGGCCCAAGCACTGATCTTTGCGGCACTCCACTAGTTACAACCTGGCAATCTGAGAAGGACCTGTTTATCCCTACTCTATCTTTTCTGCCTGTTAATCATTCTTCGATCCATGCTAATATATTACCCTTGTAACAAGCTTTTATATGGCATCTTGTCAAATGCCTTCTGAAAATCTAAGTACACTATATCCACTGGTTACCCCCCTATCTAACCTGCTAGTTACCTCTTTAAAAAATTCTAAAAGATTTGTTAAACAAGGCTTCCCTTTTATAAAACCGTGTTGGTTCTGCCTAATCATATTATGACTTTCTAAGTGCCCCACGACGACGTCCCTAATTATAGACTGTAGAATTTTCCCTATCACCGATGTTAGGCTAATTGGTCTGTTGTTCCCCATTTTTTCTCTCCCACTTTCTTAAATAGCGGCGTTACGTTTGCGATCTTCCAATCAACAGGAACTGTTCCAGAATCCAGGGAATTCTGGAAGATCAAAAACAATGCATCCACTATTTCTGCAGCCACCTCTTTTAAAACCCTAGGATGCAGGCTATTTCTTCACAGGTATCCCAAAACAAAATCACAACGGTCTAAATATAAACGATAACATGAACAAATGATGTGCTACAACTGCACATTGTACATCTCTATGAACCAAGTAAAACCCCCAGTCTCTGGCCAGCAATTTTGCAAGAGTTATCCAGCTCTATGTGCTTGGACTCGTTCAAGTTTTTTTTATATATTACATATTGGTTCTTCTAACAAAGCAGAAATTATTGTATTAACTTATTTTGTTGGGATTCTACACCAAATATCTACTCCATAGGAACACAATTCTTCAGTTTCCACAGCTTAACATAAATTAATCTACTTACACCTACATTACTGATATATTTTACCATGGGAACACATTGCACCTCAATTTTTAAAAAAAAGTAAATCAATTATTTAAACCTCCCTTTGTAAATTAAAGCTCACAAATCTCAGAATGATTCGAGTCAGTTGTCTGATCAGTCTCCAATGCATCACTCAAACGTGTGAAGATTTTCAATGTGACTTTAATATGGTATGGTATCTAGAAGTATGCCACACCAGCCTGACAGAACTCTGATAATGTGCGATCTGTGAAAGCCGGTTTCTAAGGACATTCTCCTCGGATTCCTTAGTTAGGAATCCGTTTATAAATCGCCACACCTTTGCGTGAAGACAGACTGCTCTCACAAAGGTTACCTTTAAATGGCTTAAAATTGTAGATCAGTCATATTACTTCTTCACCTTGCCTCTTTATGCAGCTGTTGAGGTACTGCATGAAGTACATTTGGACAACTTCAATGCACCAAGAACGCAGTACAAAACAATTTAGTACAAAGGCAATCTCATGCATCAGAGATCAGGGAGGATTGTTTGGGTGAGAAATAGAAAATTTGGCGATGGATGAAAGCACATTGAGCAGATCAAAGTGAATGACCTTGGATCTGGCGATTCTTATCCAAGTATGTTCTAGTGAAAATTATTAAACACATCAGGACAACATCCTAAAGTACTTCATAAGATATACCACTAAAGTGAGAGAGAGTATATTCTGGGGGAAAACATGGCAGCCAATTTGGAGAAAGCAGTGTCCCACAAACAGCCATGAAGCAAATGACCAATTTTATCTGGGGACTGTTGGCCAGAAGGCCTCACACAATGAGTTATTTTCAAGTGTAGTGCGCAATAGTAAATTCATCCACTAGCCTGTGCCAGCAGCATCCCACAAAGACCAATGGGAGCAAAATACATCCCAAAATACATTGGTTATTTCCTGAGGGAAGAGCATTGGACAGGACATTAGAACTCTCTATTCTTTGAAATAGCATTCTGAAAATATCAGAACAAGCAAACAGACTATGACTTACAAGTGCCATCTGAACAGCTGCAAATCCACAATGCAGTACTCCTTCACTGAGTGTCATCCTACATAATGAGTTCATGCACTTCGATGGGAATTACACCCTACAATATTGTGACCCAAAGCAAGAGTGCTATTAACCAAATTTGCAGACGTAGATTTTTTTAAAGCGAAAAAACAGTAAATAACTCAAGAATAAATAGAGGTCGAAATGTCTTCCAAACAGGAAGGAATTCAACAGAAGCAACTGTGACATCAAACAGAAAGTAACACTATTTCCACTACTAATAATGCCTACATTCGTGCTTTGCTGATGTACGCAAAGTGGAAACTAATTTTAAAAAATGGTTTTCTTCCACCACTATTCTAGCCAATGCTCTACCGGAACCTGATGGTGAAGTAAACATGATGGTGTGCAACTCTCATTTTTATAGCACCTTCTACATTGTACTACTAAGAGGTAGAATTAACCAACATTTCTGATAGCAGCACCACCCATCCCAGTCAAGAGGAACACTAGTTATTGCAGGTGGCATTGCCTATTTAGTCAGTTGTTTTCACAATGCAGTCCTGGGGAGGGGCAGTGCTTGGCTTCAACATTGCTGGGTCTGGCCTCCTCCTTGTCCCCCGAGTCCTCCACTCCACCCTCGGTGGCTGTGCCTTCAGCCACTATGCCCCAAGGCTCTGGAACTACCTTCCTCACTCCCTTCGTCTCGTTCCCTCCCTTCCCATTTTCAGGTCTCTGCTGAAGATCTTTCTTTTCGACCACACCTTTGGTCACTTTCCTCCCCCTCCCTTGGTCCCGGGATCCGAAACTGTAAAGCGCTCGGAGACGCCATCTGGCATGGAGGGCACTATTTAAATCCAAGTTGTTGTTGCTGTTGCTGCTGCTGGACTAAAGAAATGAAAAAATTGGACAGGATCTCCTCTCACCGTCATAATCTAATGATCCTCACTGGAACAGAGGATTACTGGAGCTCAGCGAGACTGGCCACTAAAGTCACATAGCCACAAGACACTCACTGTCCAGGTTCATATGAGAAGAATGGTTATTTGGATGAGGCACCAATGGAAACTCATTATTCAAGGAACCATAACCGCATGATGTCCAGGAGAGGAAATGGGAAGAAGAAAAAACTTGTAGTACAATTGTTTTTTTTAAGAACAGGTGAACAAAAAACATATTCAGAACGTACCATAATGTGTCCATAATTGTAGGCAACAGCTGCAGTAGGGGCTCAGTGACTACATTAAATTTAAGATCTGTGTTTGACCATAGCTTAAGTTTTAAAATTTAATTTTGGGGGTTAAAATTTAAACACCACCAGACTTAGGTGATGTTTAGCTCCAACGTTGAAATGGCTCAACACTGTGATGATAGGAAGACAGATCAGATTGTTCATTATAGTCTAGAAAAAAGTCAAATAAATGTGGCCTATCAAACAGTTTTATGTCTGAATAATTAATTATTAATGTAAGGCTAACTGCACTATACAAGCATACTGAGGCTATTCAGGTCATCTAAAGGACAAGGTTTAAAGTCCTTTAAACCCATCCTCTGTTCCCGGACATAGAGCAAGCAGTTTCCATGTTTAGACAATTGCACTTGATTCAGTGAATTAATTTAGTGCGCGGTTTTCACTGCAGATCTCCACAACTCAAAGGAATTTATCATAAAATATACATTGGTATTGAGCCAGCACAAAACGGTGCTCACACCAGTTTGGTAAGGTGCTTTCAAGAGTAGTTCTGTACTACTTCGGTATAATAATAAATAATATTTGCATTTGATATAGCGGTCCATCACATTGTGGTGACTATAGATGCATGCAAATACAGCATCCAATTTGCCACAGCCATGAAGTGTACAAATAATTGTATCTGGGGGATTGTTGGCCAGAATACAACAACTAACAACAACTTGTATGTATATCACGACTTTCACATCGGGAGAACTTCCCAAGGTGCTAACAGTCTGAATTGGTCGGAGTTCCAGAGAGGGGGGCAGAAGGGCTTAAGGTCCAACCACCAATGGTGGAGTAGGCAGGATGGGCGAGCAGAGAGGTTGGTAAGGTTTTATAAGTCAGAGGTAGGGTGGGTTAAGGCCCTGGACGAATTTAAAAATGAGAATGCGGATCTTGAACTCGAATGAAAAGAATATCTACAAAGGAATTTTTTTTTCCCCAAAATACTTCAATGACATTTTTTAAAAACCACTTGAACAGACAGGAATATAAGCTCAAAGTTATTCAGGCTACCAACTGAGCTAGGCTGATATTAGGCAAACATTGTGGGAGTAGGTTAAATCAGGCTACAATCTCAATGACTCATTGAAAATCCTCAGGGGGTCAAGTATAGGTCCCAGAAAATTTCAGGAAAGTGCCTTTTTTGGTCACTGGAGTGTCTGACACATGCAGCAACCCATCACCATGCTCAAGATTATCCAAACTAAACTGAGAATTCCATGTATCCCACCTACACATGGAAATCCCAGAGTTAGATTGTTGGAATGGAACGTACACTCTCTCCCTGGAGGGACACATCCTGCTTACCTAATTCCGGAAAGTATTAGGCATTGGTTGTCAAGGTTGTCTTATCTATCTATGCCAATAATACACATTGTGGCTTGCATCAAATAGCTAAAAGACGCCACACTTACTTGTGACATTGGTGCAGTTTCTTCAAAGGGACTCGTATCCTTAATACTGGCTGATCCTTCACTAGATTCAGCTGGTGTAGTATTTGTCCACCCGCCAGTCAACTGTGTGCCACCAGAAAGGGCAGGTTCTGTCCTGCTGATCTCACTGGCCCCATTATTATATGCATCAGCAACTTGATCTTCACCAAAAGCCGCCCACGATGTACTTTCACCCACTGTCTCGCCAAAAGCATTCCATTCTGTACCTGGTTCACCAGCTGATGAGCTGAAGTCTGAAAATGTTGCATCACTTTTGAATGATGCAAATTCAGTCCCAACTTTAGGTTCCTGGATAGAACCAAAATCTCCAAAGTCGTCATCATCATCATCAGTCTTTACAGTTGTGGTGACTGTTTCACGATCATCAAACTGGTTTTCATTTTCACGAGAAGCATCAGGCTCACTCCCTTCTAGTGTAACTTCATTCACTGCTCGAGATTCGGTTGAGTTCTCAAACGCTTGTGCATCATTACTGTTCATACCACTAAAGTCACCAAACTCGTCTTTGACATCCATTTCCTGAACCTTAGCTAATGGTTCTACAGACAATTTGGAAGTATTGTTGTCATCAAGCTCCACAGGATGCACATCGAATGTGCCAAGACCATCCTCTACAGCATCAGAAGAGGACACTGGCCCAAAAGAAGTCATAACATCACCATGTGCTAAACAGTTGCTTTCCAAATTAACAAACTCTGTCCTCCCTGTATCAGCAGATGCATTTTCTTGAAAGCTTGTATGTTCTTGTTTAACTCCAGACTCGCTAGATACAAGACTCTCTGCAAAATCACCAAACATTTCCTGGTCACTGGTACATGTTTCCAAAACTGGCTCAGGTGCATCTGGTCTCTTACTTTCCAATTCATGTGGGTTTGGGTCTGTCTCAATAGAACCTGTGGTGTGGTTTTCTTTTACTGTGTCCAAAGCTTCATGAACTGACTGTTGAGAACTTTGTTGCCCAGTTTCAATGTATCCTGTTGATTCTGAGGAATTCCACTTACCGTTAGAAATGTCTGTATCAACTGCAGCAGTAAATCCAGAGGAGTGGCACTTGGTGTGGTTTACATCTGTACTTGCACTTTTCCCATTTTTACAATTTAAAGCAGCAAATGTACCTTCTGTTGTCTGTTGTACAACATTCACTTCATCACTATCCATCACAACACTTGGACTGAACTGCATATCTGTGAACTTTCCAAAATGTGAACACTTACCAATATGATGCTCTGTTCTCTGTGACGTTTTAACATGAAGTGGAAATTTGCTAGGATTTTCTTCAGACAGATGAACAGACTCTTCAGTTTTGGAAAATGCAGAAAACTCAGCAAAGTCCTCAGTTGGGCTAGGTGTGGAGTCCGAGAGTTCAGTGCTATGAACACTTCTAGCTCGTTGTTCCTTTAAGCCACTGATGCTGTCAATATCTTTTGTTTCCTGAGGATTTATAGAATCTAATGTTGGGTAGCCATTTGTTAAAATCTCAGTGTGGGTCTTGCTACCGTTGCAGCACTCCTCTGGTTTCTCTGGTTCCATGTTTTTTCTACTAACATTGTCCTTAGTCAGGCTGTCAAGTCCAGGCTCTTTTATAGATTCCTTTGTTTCTTCTTTCGGTGCATCAAACACACTCTTTGATAATTTGTGTTGCGTTACATCTTTGCTAGTGCCGATAGACACTGTAGGCAAGTCAGCAAACCCATCCGCATCCGTGGAGTATTCATGACCAGGCACAAAATGGTTTTGAGGCATAGAATTCTCAGGGTGATGTTTTGAATCAAAGTCGTCAGTAAAACCAAGGCTGGAGGTACCCGAAAAGCCACCAAATTCACCAAATTCATCATCTTCCTCAAATCCATTTCCATCATCTAGTGGGGGTGGTGAAGAGGAGTAAATCCTAATGACTTCCGGCTCCATGGTGTTTCTCCTTTGTCAGTCAAGTCACAACTGTAAAATAAAAAAAATGGATCTCAAGATAAACGGCATTTCAAATTTGAATTTCAAATTTCTTATCAGCAACTAATAGAGTATGGATATGTTCCTATAATTTGTGAAGTTTTGTAGCGTGGTGGTTAGAGCAGTTACCTCGCTAACGAGAGGACCTGGGTTTGATTCCCAGGCAGGGTGATATCTTAGTCAAGTTTCCTTACTCTACATGTCTCTGTTTACCTTCCAGTAAGTAGGAACCTGGTTTAACCAGTTGATTGGCAGATCGCTTTTGGGGGGCACTGCTACGTTTAGCCCACAAAATAGTCACTACACTTTACAATATATTCTGTGAAGCGCTTTGAGACATCTCATCAGCATGATAAGGCACTATATCGAATGCAAGGATCGTTATTATTATCATCATCATTCACTCTTCAATTTCCTATGTAAAGAACAATACTGTTAATACAGCACTGACAATTTTCCACTGGAATATATAGATTCACAACAATTACAAATCAATACTTTGGTTTTGGTTAAAGATCAGTTTGTAAAACTATCCAGTTGCAGTGCTCTGCAAGTCATTGGTAGCTTACAATTATCAAAGGGAAGAATTTGAAACAGAATAATTAAATGAAGTATCAATTTTTAAGATTCACAAGGGGGTTAGACATTGTGATAGACTGAATGTTGTTGTCAAGAAAACTGCTGAATTTCCACTTGCACAAAAAATTAGAATAATCCTTGCATTTGATACAGCACCTTTTATAGAAAGGAAAATCTACACTGCAGGAGGAGGCCAATCAGGCCATGAAGTCTGCACTGGCTCACAGAGCAAGATCAATTCAATCCCACCGCCTACCTCATCTCCATACCCCTTTAAGCCCTTCTCTTTCATATACCTGTCTACTTCCTTCTTGAAAGGTACAATGAATTCCACCTCCACCACCTTACTCAGCAGAGTGTTCCACATCCCAACAACTCTTTGGGTGACTCACTTTCTTGTGAGTCTCATAACTATGTCCCCTAATCACCAACTCCCCATCAATGGAAACAACTTCTTCCTATTATTTTATATTCCCTTATCAAGTAGAGAAAGTTTGTTCTGAACACTACAGGTGATAACTCGCAGTAGCTTTGCTGTCCTTCATTCCCTTCCTCCAAATTCATACCCGTAATCTGTTCTCGAGTCTGCTTGCTAACGGATCATTCTCCGCCTCACCATTTCAGCGTCCTGGGACGCCTTTCTAACCTGAAGGGAGCTATACGAGTTGCAGAGAGAGAGAAGGCAGCCCTCAAAATGTTCCTTCTTCCTGTGGTGCCAAGCTCATGCTCAGCCTCTTCCACTGATGGCATAGGTTCAGGAACTTGCATCACAATCACTCTGTGGCACAAACTGCCTTGCCATCATATTGGATATGTTCAATGGGTAGGTTCAAGTATAACTGGCAAATTAACATCACTTCAAGGACACAATTTCAAAACATTTCAGGAGAAATTCTACAACTGTACTTCAGTGACTAAGTCACCTTAGCAACACTCTCGCCTAGGGGTCGGAAAGTTGTGGATTCAAGCGCCACAGTAGGACACGATCTTGTAGCCGAGGCTGATACACGAGAGCAGTACTGGGGAGTTCTGTATTCTCAGAGGTGGCATATTTCAGAAGAAATATTAAACTGAGGGCCTATTCAGGCAGATGTGGAATGGCCCAAAACACTCTCTCAAAAAGAAAAATGACCTTCTCTTGGTGTCAGGCCAACAATCCTCCAGACAAGTTGCTCCTTCACCTCATGACTGTTTATGGGATCTTGCTGCTGGTGAATGCATCTACAAAAACAGTCACTACATTTGACAGCAAATAGGCTTTGAAAACATTTCAATGCGATGAGTTGCCAAAGAAAGTTCAAGTTTCCTAGTTGATAATTTGTTATTAATTATTTTGATGTAGCACATTGCCAGAAAGTCTCACAGGAAACGAAAGAAGTAGACTAAAGCCAAATGAATACAAACAAACATACAATCTCCCCCAAGCAGATCATGACAGCAAAGTAGAAAGCTGGTTAGGGCAGAAATGTAACAACCTTGCATTCATTCGTTTTAAGTCCCTGAGCTTCCTGCAGTTTGTCAGTTCTGGTTAAGGCTATTAGGTGGAATGCCCGCATTAGGGGGAGCATCTCATCTCTGAGGGGAAAGACATCTTGCGTCACTGATCCTGCTGTCAGCTGCACATAGCTTCAGTTACCTATACTTTCAACAAAGTTCATAGAGACCATCCACTCAGTCAATCATTTGCCACAAATGCTAACAGTTGATACATTTGTGTTTTGGTTAAGCATGTGAAAATGAAAATCTGATACATTACTTAATTGAAGAACAATGCGGAATAAATGTGGAAAACAAAACGTTACAAAAATAGGAGACAAATGCCCTCCTTTTGGCATGCCCTGTTATTGGATATGGAAGATATCTGACGGCAAGAAGAATGGGGCTAAAAATATCAATGAATTAAAAACCTGAAATACTGGAAAAGTCTACTTGTCTCTGAATGAGAAAAGTAGGTTTGATTAGGTTGGGTGAAGATTTACAAAGAATGTACAGGATGGAAACAGGCCACTTGGCCTAACAAATCCATGCTGGTGTTTATACTCCACACGAATTTTCGTCCATTCCTTACCTTCTCCTATATCCCTCTGTTCCACTCTCCCTAAAGTGAAGGTCTAGCTTCCTCTGGAATGAATCTACACTATTTGATTCAACTACCACTTCAGGCAGTGAGTTCCACAACTTACTACCCTTTACATGAAGCAATTTTGGGGGAATACTGCTTTACTGGAGGTGTTAAATTGAGGTCCCATCTGCCTGTTCAGGAAGACATAAAGATATCATAGCACGATTCAAAAGAATAAAGTTTCTCCCCGTGTCCAAGCCAACAATCCCCCAAATAAAATTGATTGATTGGTCATTGGTCATTGATTTCATGGCTCTTTGTGGGACGTTGCTGTGTGCAAATTAGCTACCGCATTTGCACACTCAAAACACTTTACAATATATTCTATGAAGTGCTTCAAGACAATGTGAAAGGTGTTACATCAAAAAATATTAATAATCGAGAACATAAAATGGAGAAGACCTTTTTAAAAATAAAATGGTCATTAATATTAGTTAGGTTAATTAGTAAAATATTCAATTTTTATATTGGTATATTTTAGGATAGTATTCTTAGAATGTAATTGTTAAATCCAAACTGCTTTGTAATTCAAAACGGCTTTAAGTGTCAAGCACAAGGGCCATCCTAAAAGTAAAAGTCATCCTAAAAGTCATCAACAGTGCCCTGGAATACTGCGGACCCATCTGGATCAGGAACCGGGCTACCAAGACCGCCGCAGAGGGCTGGCTCAATTCCGACATTCCATTCTCACATACGTCACCCTTGCAGTAAATATAATTTCTCTAATATTGAATGAATATCCCTTGCTCAGATTCAAGGTACAGAGGTGATTTCACTGCTCCCCTTTTCTATTCCATGTCTATGTTCCATGGGTTTAGTTGCTGGATACAGAATAGGTACAGAAAAGTAGAATCAATTTTAAGATTGGCCTATGGCCTAGTGGGTATAGGTAACAGTACTAGGCATACAGACAAACATTACTTTAAAAACATTACAAAACATTTCTTCACTTAGAGGATAGTGAATTTATGGAATTCTCTACCCCAGAAGGCTGTGGATGCTCAGTCATTGAACATATTCAAGACTGAGATTGATAGATTTTTAAAAACTAAAGGGTTTAAGGGATATGGGGATAGGGCAGGTAAATGGGATTAGGTTAGAAGATCAGCCATGATCTTATTAAATGGCGGGGCAAGCTAGAGGGGCCACATGGCCTACTCCTGCTCCTATTTTTTTTCTCTTCTTATTACAAGTTCAAATCTAGGTCTTAGCCAGGCAGCAGCTGGGATGCTGCAATGCAACTTCACTTATTGTTGCCCAGTTAGGGAAAAGGAGGTTGCCAGCATGCACAGATCAGATCACTATGAAGAGCTTTCACTAGAAGGTGCATATATTTGAACGACAGGTGATGACAGGACTCCAATGCCCCTGCAGTTGAACAGTCTGCTACAACTCAATGAACATAGAACCCTGAGAACGAGTATGAATAATGGACTGCCATCTGAAAAAAACATACAGTAAAAGAAACAAATTTAAGTCGCCAGGATAGAAGAGAAAATTTCCAATGAAAAAAAACATGCAATAAAGATTGCAGTATTCATCTGACGCACAAGAAAAGTACAGCATGACCCTATTATAACGCAGTACTATGGGGTGGTACAAATATACTGCACTTCAGAACAAGTCTGCAATATAAAATATATAGGTTCACCAGCTCTACTTTCAGGTCATCACTTCCCGTTGTAGGTGCAGACTGCCCAGTTTACTCACATGAGCACAAAGCAGGGAACCAACCTGTGACTGCTCTCAAGAAGTTAAAGAAAAAAAGAATCTGTAAGGTGAATGACTGATTCAGAATTTGAGGCCTGGACACCACTTGAAGTTTTCTTCTCTTTTGCAATAGCGCCATGGGATTTTTAATACAAAACTGAACAGCCAAATAGGACCTTTGTTTAACATGTTATCCAAAGGACAACAACTTAAGTCCCAACATACAATACAAAATTACATTTGTAAAAACGCCTTTTACATCGGGAGGATGTCCCAAGGTGTTGAACAGTCAGGGATTAGGACCCGAGCAGGGCAGAGGGGTTGAGATCAGAGAGGGTGGAGGGCAGGGAGGGTTGGGTAGGAGGGTGGCCAAAGGTAAGGTCGAAGAGGAGGGTCTTGAGGCGTGCCTTGAAGGAGGCAAGGGAGGGAGCGAGGCGAAGAGAATGTGCAATGGAGTTCCAGAGGGTGGGGGCAGAGAGGCTGAAGGCCTGACCGCCAATGGTGGGGCAGGCCGGACGGGGGACATGGAACAGGCAGCTGCTAAGCGGAGGGAAACCACAACTTTGGGTTGAGACCATAACATTTGACCCAGAGGCGAATGTTATCAACTAAGACAACTGACGAACCAATAATGATGGATGAAGCATTAATGGAGGATGGGAAATGGATGTTGGTACATCATCATCATCAACAACGAAATTACATTTGTATAGCGCTTTCACATCGGAAGAATATGAAACTAAACTTTAACCAGGTACACAGCTACATCGTATAGGGTAATCCAATTATATTGCCCCCCTGTGCTACAGAATTGCTCGCCAGGTCACTGCTAATGTCACTTTTTGCACTCTACACATACACAGAAAGCGCCGCTGATCTCACTTTGCAAAGGAAGTGACATCAGTGGCATCTCTTGTGTATAGCGCACGTGTGCAGCACAGAGGAAAATAAGAAAGCTGCGACTTAACCTGGAAGTTGGACATCTTTTTGCACTCATTTATAATCCAAGGCCTGAAAACTTCATCACAGACCTCCACATTATGACTGGCCTGCCCTGTATACTAGCCACATAAATTGCAAGTGTGTTCCAACAGCATTTGATCTGATAATACAGGAATAGAACACTGCTGATTGGCTATATTGTGAAAGTGAAATTGAAAATAATATTTTTAAATGTTACTGTATAAAATTCCATTTTTTTTACATTGCTCATTAGGTTTTCTATGTATATATCAGGACTACAGACAAGAAAAATTGTTCCAGCTGCAACCCGAAATATCACCAACAAAGACAAAACCATAGGAAACTAATCAGACAACAGGTACAGAAAGAGGTACTTTATGCTCAGCTCAGTTGGTCATAGTGCTACTGTAACCTTGGCATCACCAATGATAGCTCCAGATTTTGATGAGGTAAGCATTTTGGGCGGGGAAAGAGAAAGAATTCTCACACGTATACAGTCACATGGAAAACACAACTGGGAAGTTGTATTGCAGAGATGCTGAGGTCATTTGGAGGAAATACTTACATTTGGTATAGTGCCGTTCAGGTCACTGTGAAATGCAGTGACTGTGTTTTGTGGCCAAACAGCCAACTGGGAGGGAGTAGGAGAGAGAGTAAGGAGATAGTGGAGACTCGTGTGGAGTATAATGATAATAATAATAATAATTCTTGCATTGATGTAGCACCTTATTACGTTTTCAAGACATCTCAAAGTACTTCACAGAATATACTGTAAAGTGAATTGACTGTATATTTGTGGGCAAAACACGGCAGCCAATTGTACACAGCAGTGTCCCACAATCAGTTGCGGACTGAAATGACCAATTAATTTTTTTTAAAAAGGAATTATTACCCCCGGAAAAGCAATCCACCAATTGACTAACAACCGGGTTCTTATTTACTGCTAGGTAACCAGAGGCGTGTGGAGTAAGGAAATTTGCTCAACATTTCACCCTGCCAGGAATCGAATCCAGGTCTCTCGCTTGCAAGGCGAATGCTCTAACCATTGAGCTATAGGACTCCACTAGTTGGCCCGAATGGCCTGTTTCCATGCTTACAATCTATGTGAATCAATTGAGGGCTATCCCTCAATACTGTAGCAATGGTAAGAGTCTAATACCCTCCCAGATTAGTAAATATGAGTAATAGTTACACAGAGCAAGGCACGTTTTATGTCCATTTTCAAACTCTTCCACTACAATTATGATCTTACTAAGAATAATGATTAATCAGCCTTACGTCACAATCCCACTGCTTTAGGTTAACCCTATTTGTTCTGGAGTCCTGTAGCTCAGTGGTTAGAGCACTCGCTTTGCAAGTGAGAGACCTGAGTTCAATTCCAGGCAGAGGGCGAAACCTTCGGCAAGTTTCCTTACTCCACACAGAGCCTAATAATAATCCCTCCAAAACCAAACACAATAATAAATTGGTCATTTTCAATCTACGACTGTGTGTGGGACATTGCTGTGCGCAATTGGCTGCCGCGTTCGCCCACAAATATACAGTCAATTCACTTTACAGTGTGTTCTGTGAAGTGCTTTGGGACGTCCTCCCGACGTGAAAAGCACTATATCAAATGCAAGGATTATTATTATTATTAGTTATACAGTATAGCCAAATTCAACTGGTTCACAAACCAATTCAAAAGGAGTTACTGCATTTCCCTCATTTTTCTCACTTCACCTCAAAATAAGCAATGTAATTAATCTCATTCAAATCTATTACAACATTTCTCTGTCACCCTTCCAGTAGTATTTTCCAAACCTCTTTAAGATGCACATAGCTTAACCTTTCCTCAACTAAATCAATAAAATTAAAAACCTGGATTAAAACAAAGTGTGCAACTCTGCACTGGTACCTGTTCGGGCTAGCAAGAGGAGTTTTCTTAAGTCTAAAATGAAAGGTTACTAAACCTCTTATTAAAACTGTCACAGATAGCATGTGGCTTCATTAGCTGTCCTTACTGGCTTTATAATGGCAATAAATTCCTCACATCCTCCAAACTAAATCAATTGTGAGATGGACTGGTTGAATATTCACATCTGGGCAGTACAGGACTATATAAGTAAGGAAAGGGTGTCTGCATTTCTTTCTTCTTTCTAGAAGCATGTACAAACTGGAGAGGATCCCATAAATGCCTCTGGTGATCGTCACCTCCCACTGCTTATTCAAATTGGAGTAACACAATACTGTAATAAAGCCAAGCTGCTGAAGAATAGAGGACAATATAAAAAGAAACTCTAGCTTCTTGTATTGAAGCACTTTTCATGCTGACTAACCCACACTCTTCTAATTTTAAACAGGACAACATGGAGGCTCAGTAGAGAATTCCAAGAGGAAAAAACAAAGTTGTGAACAATTAATGGGTGCAGGGGAAAAATAGGGGCAAACAATAATTACCATGGAAACTTTTAGGCCACTTTTCAATTACTTGCAGGGTGTTCTCTTTTCCACTGGCAAAGAGAAGCACAGATTAAAAAGAAAATGTAAAAGTGCAATTTTATTTGCTACTCTTGTTTGTAAAGTCAAGGCATAAGTAAAGAAAGGACAGGTGCACAAAGTAGAATTCACTTCTATGAAGAAAAAAACCGTCTTCACCAAAGTGTCATTACAACCAGATTACAAAAAGCATTTTGTATCGGTTTAAGAAAGCTCTTAAATCATTGGTATACTATCAGGGCAAGTCATATAGTGGCCTCAAAAACCTTTGATATGCATCAAGGAAACAATTGTCAATATTAAATGTCTTCTTCCTACTCATAATTGTACCGAACGAATTAAGTGTGTCTTTGGTTATATTATTGATTTTTTTAGAGTTTTTTTTTTTGAAAAACACATTCTCAGAATTGCTAAGGTAAATGTAATAGAAGTATAACGTAAATTTCTTTAACCCTCTGGGAGCTGGGCACATTGAAAAAGGTCAGTTCTTCCAAGTAAACATCTTATTTATAGAGAATATAAATAGCACTTTGGGACGTCTTCCCGACGTGGAAGGTGCTATACAAATGTAATTTTGTATTTTGTAGGATTGTGTTTTATACATTCATTTGGTGGCCTGCATCGGAAGCAAAGGTGCTTCCCAGGATCACAACAAGGAGATATACAAAGGGGGGGAAAAAGGAGGGGACCGCAGTTGTTTTAAGTGGAGCCCACCGACTCCAAGCCTAACAGCACAAGACCCCCACACACATACAACCCAAAACAGCAGTACCCCACGCACACAGACATCCAAACCTACTGCGCGCATGTGTGCACACACACACACACAGATGCCTCATGCAAATGGCACACATACACACACCCCTCAAGCCAATGGCAGGCACACACATACACACCCACACCCCAAGCCAATGGTATACACACACACACACACACCCCAAGCCAACAGCAAGCACACACCCCAGGCCAACGGTGCACGCGCACACAGCCCCCCCAAGCCAACGGCGCACACGCACACACACACCCAAACCAACAGCGCACACGCTCACACCCCCCCCAAGCCGACGGCGCACGCGCACACCCCTCCCAAGCCAACAGCGCATGCGCCCCCCCCCCCCCCAGCCAACGGCGCACGCGTGCACGTACACACACACCCCAAGCCAACAGCACCCACACACCCCCTAAACCAACAGCACCCACACACACAGCCACCTCAAGCCAACAGCATCCCCACACACACATATCCCACAGCCAACAGCACCCACACACACACACACCCCAAGCCAACAGCACACACACCCACCCCAAGCCAACAGCACCCACACCCACCCCAAGCCAACAGCACCCACACCCACCCCAAGCCAACAGCACCCACACCCACCCCAAGCCAACAGCACCCACACCCACCCCAAGCCAACAGCACCCACACCCACCCCAAGCCAACAGCACCCACACCCACCCCAAGCCAACAGCACCCACACCCACCCCAAGCCAACAGCACCCACACCACACCCCAAGCCAACAGCACCCACACCCACCCCAAGCCAACAGCACCCACACCCACCCCAAGCCAACAGCACCCACACCCAACCCAAGCCAACAGCACCCACACCCACCCCAAGCCAACAGCACCCACCACACCACCCCAAGCCAACAGCACCCACACCCACCCCAAGCCAACAGCACCCACACCCACCCCAAGCCAACAGCACCCACACACACACCCCAAGCCAACAGCACACACACACACCCCAAGCCAACAGCACCCACACCCACCCCAAGCCAACAGCACCCACACACACCCCAAGCCAACAGCACCCACACACACCCCAAGCCAACAGCACCCACACACACCCCAAGCCAACAGCACCCACACACACACCCCAAGCCAACAGCACCCACACACACACCCCCAAGCCAACAGCACCCACACACCACACCCCAAGCCAACAGCACCCACACACCACCCCAACCAACAGCACCCACACACCCACCCAAGCCAACAGCACACACACACACACCCCAAGCCAACAGCACCCACACACCCACCTCAAGCCAACAGCACCAACACACACACACAAATCCCACAGCCAACAGCACCCACACACACCCCAAGCCAACAGCACCACACACCCCCCAAACCAACAGCACCCACACACACACCCCAAACCAACAGCACCCACACACACACACCCCAAACCAACAGCACCCACACACACACACACCCCAAACCAACAGCACCCACACACACACACCCCCCAAACCAACAGCACCCGCACACACACCCCCCAAACCAACAGCACCCACACACCCCCCAAACCAACAGCACCCACACACCCCCCCAAACCAACAGCACCCACACACACACACCCCAAACCAACAGCACCCACACACACACCCCAAACCAACAGCACCCACACACACACCCCCCAAACCAACAGCACCCACACACACACCCCCAAACCAACAGCACCCACACACACACACACCCCAAAGTCAGGGTCACCCACACAGTCTCATTTCTTCAACAACAAAGCTCCAGATAAAGCCTCCACTCCCCCCACTCCCCCCCCCCACCCTCCCCTCCCCTCCCCCACCCCCACCCCCCGGGCAGCTCTGAAAGTCTCCCCCGGGCCGGGAAACAGCAGCTCCGGGTGAGAGAAGCCGTTAGCCCGCGGGGCGGGTGTCCCAGTGACAGGGCCCGAATAGCCTTCACACACACACACACACACACACGGGGGGGGGGGGAGCGGGAGCCGAGGCTGTGTTAGGCCCCGAGAAGGAAAAGCCAAGTCAGTCACCGCCATCCCCTCAGCGTTGGAGCCGGAGGCCGGACAGCACCTCACCCTCTCCCCGGGGCCGGGGCCGGGCCCGGGGCTCTGTGCCGACCGGTCCTCACTGCCCTCCTCTCGGGCCCGGGGGTGAACTTGAGCCGAGTCCATGGCGCACCCCCTCCCCTCCTCTCCCCTCCCCTCCTCCCCCCCGGGAATCCCGCTCAGTCTCTCACCTCGGGATGGCGGTTCCGGCCGCTCGGGCTCTCAGGGCGCGGGGCAGCGGGGCCGAGGCCGAGGCCCCGTCATGTTCCTCTTCTCTGGCCGAGCTGTTGATGTCACCTCTGCCGCCGTCACTCACCACAGCTCCGCCCCGCCCTCCCCTCCTCCTCTCCCTCTCTCCTCCTCCCCTCCTCCTGCTCTCCCCTCCTCCCTCCTTCCCCTCCTCCTGCTCGCCCTCCCTCCTCCTCTCCCCTCCTCCTGCTCTCCCCTCCTTCTCTCTCTCCCTCCTCCTGTTCTCCCTCCTCTCCCCTCCTCCTGCTCTCCCCTCCTCTCCCCTCCTCCTGCTCTCCCCTCCTTCTCTCTCTCCCTCCTCCTGTTCTCCCCTCCTCTCCCCTCCTCCTGCTCTCCCCTCCTCTCCCCTCCTCCTGCTCTCCCCTCCTTCTCTCTCTCCCTCCTCCTGTTCTCCCCTCCTTCTCTCTCTTCCTCCTCTCCCCTCCTCCTGCTCTCCCCTTCTCCTGCTCTCCCTCCCTTCTCTCTCTCTCCTGCTCTCCCCTCCTCCTGCTCTCCCCTTCTCCTGCTCTCCCTCCCTTCTCTCTCTCCCTCCTCCTGCTCTCCCCTCCTCTCTCTCCCTCCTCCTGTTCTCCCCTCCTTCTCTCTCTTCCTCCTCTCCTCTCCTCCTGCTCTCCCCTTCTCCTGCTCTCCCTCCCTTCTCTCTCTCCCTCCTCCTGCTCTCCCCTCCTCCTGCTCTCCCCTCCTTCTCTCTCTCCCTCCTCCTCCTCTCCCCTCCTTCTCTCTCTTCCTCCTCTCCCCTCCTCCTTCTCTCTCCTCCTCCTCCTCTCTCCTCCTTCTCTCTCTTCCTCCTCCTCCTCTCTCTTCCTCCTCTCCCTTCCTCCTCCTCTCCCTTCCTCCTCCTCTCCCTTCCTCCTGCTCTCCCTTCTCTCCCTTCTTCCTCCTCTCCTTCTCCTCTCCCTTCCTCCTCCTCCTCTCCTCCTCCTGATGCTCTCCCCTCCTCCTCTCCTTCTGCTCTCCCCTTTTCCTGCTCTCCCTTCCTCCTCTCCCCCTCCTCCTCTCTCCCCTCTCCTCCCCCTCCTCTCACCCTTCCTCCTCCCCCCCTCCTCTCACCCTTCCTCCTCCCCTTCTCTCTCTCCCCCACTTTCCTCTCCCCCTCTCGCTTTCTCTCCCCTCTTCCTACCTCCCTCCCTGTCTCTCTCTCTCCCCTCCTCTCTCTCTTTTCCCTTCTCCCAATCTCTCTCTAATACCCGCCCTGTTGCTACCCCCTGCCCCTCTCTCCCTCCCATTCCTCCCCCTCTCCCTCCCATTCCTCCCCCTCTCCCTCCCATTCCTCCCCCTCTCCCTCCCATTCCTCCCCTCCCTCATTCCTCCCCCTCTCCCTCCCATTCCTCCCCCTCTCCCTCCCATTCCTCCTCCTCTCCCCAAAAGTTGTGGCTGTGCACCACTTTGGGATTTCAGTTATCAGATTCAATGCAAAAAAAACAGTAAATTCTTATTATCAGTGCACTGAGGGGTTGCAAAGAACATGTCTGGTATTGCGTTTACTGTTTTTTTGTTAAGTTTTGTTAATATGTGGTTAAGAGGAACTAAGAGAAGTGAACCATTAACCATCGTCAACCAGATAAAATTGTTCATTCATTTCACAGCTGTCTGTGGGACACGGCTTACCCAAGTTCCCTGCTGCGCTCGCCCCAAATACAGTCACTACACGTCACAGTAATAATTATAATCCTTACATTCGACACAGCACCTTATCACGTCTTTGAAACGTCTCAAAGCTCTTCACAGATATACTGTAACGTGTTGTGACTGTGTGTTTTGTGGGTGAAACGCAGCAGCCAGTTGCGCACAGATCCATGTGCAGGAAGGACCTTGAGATGTCCTCCTGACATGAAGGTGCTATATTAAATGCAAGGATTATTATTAATGGTGTTTTTATTAGTAGTGTTGGTGCTTTGAGCTTTTTGTGGGATTCCTAATGTTGCCCTTCACCTTGGCCCTGGGCAAATCTGCTGCATCTTGTGCTCTGAACCTCTCTTCCCAGCCTATCTAGCTGAGCGAGGGATGTTAGCTGAACTGCAATTTGTATTATTTTCGGTCCTTTTATTCTGGACTCTCCAAAGCAAACCGAAATGGCATTGTTAAAGTAGAACTATTTAATAGTAGTCTCATTTGGTCCTATGTTTTATTTCTCTCCAAGTATCTGGTCTCCACTTGATAATTGCCTCCAGTGGCATGCTTGAAATCATTTGGTGGGATGTTGCTGTTTTTGCATTCTGCCACTTATTATTACTAATAATAACAATCTTTGCGTTCCATACAGCACCTTATCACATTATTGAGACGTGCCTCACAGGAGGTACTGTAAAGCGATCTGACTGTATTTTTGGACGAACTTCAGTCTAGGTGATGTACATCATACTGTTTTATGTTGAACTCAAAGCTTTTTGATAGCTCAAACATCAAATGTCAACATTCCCTCAACTAATTTTGTCTGAGTGCAAAATATAATAAAGGTGCAGTGAACCGAGGAACAATTGACAAACTTAACATAGTGACAGATGTAAGCAACAGTCCAGCATTGATACAGGGAGCCTACCCATCCAACTTCCAAACAGACAAACAGAGGACAGGATATTCTCTGGGGAAATTGCATAATGGATTCACCACCACTAAAAAAAAACTGCTCCCACTAACTGCCTTTTTCTTCCTGGTTATAATTAACAATTTACCTGGAAGGTGTGTGCACGGGGCTATAGGGTTAGCAGTGGACCACGTACACAATGCTGGCTCCCTATGTATGAATAGCCTATATCTGAATAACTTCCAGAGGTTAGGAGCAAAATAGAAGATAGTTGGTCTGCCAATGGTAATGTGGTAGATTGTGCAGGAGGCACAAAGCACACAGGGGCTGGATGAGCAGAGGGAATGAGCAGAATGGGCACGATTCCCAGTGTTAAAATTGTATGAAATTAATTCTCTTCTTTGAGGTGTTGAAGTCAGTTGTTGCCAGGCAAACAAAATAGACAGTGACTGCTGCCATAGTGTGAATCGAAACAAAATTCTTCAGTTCAGCAAGGACAAGAAATTTGCTGCAAACATTAGATTCACTACTGTGTCTAATCTGAAGGTATCACAAGCATTTTAGATGAAATCGTTACCAAAGGTGTTCAAGTGAATTATTCCCTTTTCCACCATTTATTGCAATGTTTGTAATACCAGGAATATACACAATTGTATGTGGTCTGTACCAGGATCGTTTTTATTGGGCCAACTACAGTGTTTTTTTATTTTGCACTTTCTTAGTTTGATTCCTGTTGTATGCCTAACCTCACATCATGATTTTTAACATGTGCCTAATCTAAAATGGAAATTTTCCAAGCTACTCAAAAGCAGTAAAGACCCACCAAAAGGCACCAAATATCTCCAGCTTCTTTTAGCAATCAGCAATTTAAAAAATGAGGCCAGTTAAAAATAAATGTGAGGCTAGTTATCAATCTTAAGTAATAATAACATTAATTCTTGCATTTATTTAGCACCTTATCACGTCTTCTAGATGTCCCAAAACGCTTTGCAGAATATACTGTAAAGTAAATTGACTATATTTTTGGGGGTGAAATGCGGCAGGAAATTGCATACAGCAATGTCCCACACACAGTCGTGGATTAAGTGACCAAATTATTATTGTTATTATTTTTTGAAGGGATTATTTCCCCCGGAAAAGCTATCCGGCAATTGACTAACAACCTGGTTCCTACTTAATGCTAGGTAAACAGAGGTGTGTGGAGTAAGGAAATTTGACCAACATTTCGCCCTGTCGGGAATCAAACCCAAATCCTCTCACTAGCGAGGCGAGTGCTCTGACCACTAAGCTACAGGATTCCACAAAGAAATGCATGATGAATTAGGTAAAGCTGGAAAGACCGACAAACTGGACATTAGAGGGTGGAGGCAGAAAGATAGCTAGTGTCACCTGAATTCATGTGGAATTGGACCCCGTGCACCCTTAATTAGACTTGGTAAATGCAATGAATTAGTGATTTCTGCTCATGTGTTGAGGTAGAAACAATCAAAATTTGTCAAGAACCATCTGTTTTTGTGAGAAAAACACAGAGAAAAGTATAGAAGACAAGTCCATTGTGTGTTGTGATTTCATCTGGAATTTGTCTGCCTTGTCAGTGTGGGAAGACTCCTGGTTAGCGAGTCAACAAAAGCTTGTGTCCTTGAAAGAGGACTAGACAAATGTACAACAAATATTAATTTAATGGAAAGATATGAGGATGGGCTTAATGATGATTTATATTTCAAATATCCAGCTGTACGGACTAGAATAATGGCTTATAGAAATTTGTTTCACTTTATAACAAAGAAGAATCTCAATTAGAAACAAATCATGTACTTCAGAGACTGGGCAATTGGGTAAGTGATTGGGGTGGAGGGAAGCATTAAGGAAAAATCCTCCTCCTCAGCTTCCCCATAAGCTTGAGCTTCCAGCAACTGTATGAAGCTCTTTAGACGTCCTTGTGATGTGAAAGGCACTATATAACTGTAAATTATTGTGCTCAGCAGGGCAAAGAGATTGAGCTGTGAATTAATATCCTGCACTATTCTATCTTTGGACAGTTGATAAACTCCTGATGCTGTGGAACTCACAAGGGTTAGTATGACGTACTTCCCATTACTAAAAGAATTACTCCACAAATTTGCACCACTTGGATTCATTCCTATTAAGAAATACTGTGAGTTGGACCTCAATATATATCCTTAAAGTGGGTCAGTTATTTAACTTTCCAGTAAGAAAAGAATCCAGCTCCCCCTCTAGGGATCTGTTAATTTTCTGCTGGGTTTTCTCATAAGGTAATTTGATCTTCCACGTTTCATTGAGGAGTCACACCACAGCTTTCATTTACATGAAGCAAATTCTATAAAATTTTCATCAAAAATGCTTGGATGGTTCCCACAAAAAGCAATGGGGAAACCTCAGGATTTTGGTTGTTTCACAGAAACTTCTGCAAACATTGTCTCCTGCCTGAGGTATGAGTGACACAATCAATCTCCCAGACATACAGAGGCACTGATAGTGTTAAAGAGCATAAATAATTCAGTAAAGGAAAATTTAAGCATGATCCAAAAAAAACAATGTTGCAACTGAGCACTCACAGAATAGTGTCCTTGTAATTCTGCAAATTAAAAAAATAGAAAACCCTCAAGTAAATACCATAACATTTGGAATTACATAACATTCTGACGAAGGACCCGTGGTGGACCCGAAATATTGACCCACTTTCCTTTCTCTTGCTGAGTTTTCCCAGCTCTCTCTGTTTTTGTTTCAGATTTCCAGCATCTGCAGTATTTTGTGTTTTGTGCATTTATATCTGCCCTTCATGCGGGGTAGCATCCCAGAGCATTTGACAGGATTTCAACTATGTTGGTTGTGAGGTACAGATGGAGGCAGGCAATGTGGCCTAGGTGGGAAAGAGCGTTCCTGGTCAGGGAACGGCTGAGGGGTTGAAAGGATAACAATTTGAATGGAAGATAATATACAATACAATACAAAATTATATTTGCATAGCGCCTTTCACGTCGGGGGAAACGGCCCAAGGCGTTGAACAGTCAGGGATTTGGATACGAGCAGGAAATCAGGGAGGGTGGAGGGCATGAAGGGTAGGAGGGCGGCCAATGGTGTTGTCAAAGTGGAGGGTTTTCAGTCATGACTTGAAGGAGACAAGGGAGGGAGCAAGGCAAAGGGAATGTAGGATGGAGTTCCAAAGGGTAGGGTCGGAGAGGCTGAAGGCCTATCCACCGTGTCAGGGAAGAGTTAGGAAGGCTGACAAGCAGGGAGATGGCGCGGTTGAGCCTAGATGTGATGAACCTATGAATGAGCCGTTTCAGCGGCCTGAGGAGTGAGGCAGTGGCGGTGCCGGGCAATGTTGCGGAGGTAGGGGAAGGTCATGGCACAGATGTGAGTTAATCAATTTCTGAATTAATAGCTTCTCCAAACTTCCCCCATTAGTGGAAACCAACCAAAGTATAAATGATCTTCCTTTTTAGCAACTTCTAAATATACTCAATATTTGGAAATGGTTATTTTACCTTCCCTTGAAATTATATTAAGTTCAAATCTCTCATCACTGCTAAATGGGCTTAAGAGTTGTCAATTTTGTTGTTGTTGATAATTTTATCTTGCAGTTTTTCACTGACAAATAACGCTTAAAATGGTATTAATATTGTTTACAATCCTATAGTTGTTTAACATATTGATAAATGATTACCGGTGATGACTTAAAAACACCAACATAGTTAACTATTTGGTGGAAGATGCAATTAGCTTTATTATGACATCAAAAATGTAGTCTTTTAAAAGACAGACTACACCACTTTAAATCACAGCTGAATCAGTTTCTAAAACTGCTGACAGGATAAATGCAGTGTCTCAGACTGCAAAAGTCTTGTTTAAATCAATTGCAATAGCCATTGCATTGTGTGAGAAAAGCAGGAAGAACAGCAGGCCCTGACCCAAAGGGAGAAGACACTATCTTCGTGTAAGGCTGAAGAGCAATCATAACAACAACGACGACTGGCATGTATATAGTGCGCGAAGTAGCATCTCAGAGCTAGCCTTGGCCTTGTGTTAGGATGTTTAGGCTCACTCTAGAGGCATGTGACTGATTTATGTGAAATGCATGGGAAACAAATTTAGAAGATTCCTTGTAATACCAACCGTTACATCCGTGGGGCATCAGGCGTTGTGTTTTGTTGCAAGATATCTCGAGGAGATTCTAGTAGTTGGTTAGGGCACCATGTCTAGTTTCATTCAGGTGCTGATTGGTGCATAACGTGGGGCAGATTAATTCATTTCTCTGTGTACTCCAACCCCAAATACCAATTAAACTGCGTTTCGCCCACAAATATACGGTCAATTCACTTTACAGTATATTCTGTGATGCGCTTTGAGACATCTAAAAGACGTGACATGCACTATATCAAATGCAAGGATTATTATTATTAAAAACTACTTCCTGCTAGGTAAACAAGGGCATGTGAAGCAAGGAAACTTGCCTACATTTTTTGACCCAACCTGGAATCCAGCCCGGGTCCCCTTGATTGCGAGGCGAGTGCTCTAACCATTATACTACAGAACTATGAAATGTCTTTTCAAAATTAAAGCCAACTAGCTATGCATCAATGTGCAGATATCTAAAATACACAGTCAATTCACCTTACAGTATATTCTGTGAAGCGCTTTGAAACATTTCAATGACGTGATAGGTGCTATATCAAATGCAAGGATTATTATTATTATTTCTCTTTGTTTTACATAATCTGCATCAAATTTACTATTCCACAGAAACACTTAAACAAATGGAGACTCTTTGTCAAAAATGTGGTTCAATGAAGACTATACTGGTCTCCATGTCATGGGATTCTTTGAATCTACTAAAAAAAAGCAACAAATTATTAGTTTTTTGAAGAGCATCAATGCACATTTATTCCTCTTAATCTTGGTATTGATATTCTAATTGATAAGACATACAAGTGTAGTCCAGACCATGAGAGTGGAATGGTGCTGTGTATACTTCTGGTTGTCTGCAGGGTTTTAGTAAACACATCACCTATCAGCAATGGCTGTTTAGAGATGAATTGAAGGACATGACTATGTTGCAGTGCATAATACACAATAAAGGGGAACTGCTCTTTAAGGTATGAGGTTATTTTCCTTCAATTGATTTAGAATGGAAGGATTTTAGAAATTTATGGAGATCAATTTTTAAGATCCTTGAAATCTAGTGCTGTTCGCAACTCAACCGTCAAGCAATATTGACTACTGTATTCCCTAACTAATACATTTTACATCCCTCAGTAAACTATTCATAAGTTATGGCTGTATGTAGCTATGGTTGCATTTAAATGTATACAAGGTGAATATTTAAACTTATGTATTATTATTTATTAAAACTCATTATTTTACAGGAAAAATATTTATCCTCTTCTCTTATTGAATTTCTTCATTTCTAGATTTAGTATAAGGAGAGACATAATTGCCCTCCACAAAATGTGGTCATATCAGAAACCACAGGCCAATCTTCATATTTAAACAAGTTTCCTTTTTATACACACCTTTGTTTACCTATCAGTAAGTAGGAATCCGTTTTTTAGTAAATTGGTGGAGCGCTTTCCGGAGGAAACATCCTTAAAAAAAATCTCAATCCACGACTGTTTGTGGGACACCCTGTGCAATTGGCTGCTGTGTTTCACTCACAAAATAACCAGTCAATTCAGTTTACAGTATATTCTGTGAAGTGCTTTGAGATGTCACAAAGACGTGATAATAAGCACTAAATCAAATGCAAGGATTAATATTGTTATTATTATAAACTGTAGAGGTCTTGGCCACACACTGTCTGTTTCCTCGTTTAGTCATTCAGAGAAAAATATTAGGAATCAGGCATGTGATCAGTTTCTGATTCACATGCTGAGCATGTGATTCAGTTGGAACATTTCGAAAGCTTCACATTACAATGATGCAATAAAGTTCCTCAGACTCATGTAAGTTCATTGGTGGATATCAATGTCTTGTGTCGATTTTAGATTTAGGAAATTTTGTTACGGAGGATCAGTATTTGCTATGTTTTATTATTTTAATAGTTTGGTTATTTGCATGGAAATTTGCAAATAGATTTAATGCTTAAATTTTCCTAAATTAAAGCTCCACTGTGATCTGCTGTTTGTAAGATACTGCAGCTCTTTGCTTTGAGGTAGATGAAGCTGACAACAGCCCCATCTATAGGATACAGTTTAAAAGGTTCTTGTCCAAATCTGATAGAAATCCCCTTCTCAAAACTTCATTTCATGCTGAACTGTGTTGCTCACCAGGAAGCTCTCAGGGACTTCCTGGTACCTGCCATCCACCTAGTGAAGGCTCAAACCTGCGCTTGTCAGATGTCAAATTACCAACTATTGACTATCCTCCTTGGGGGCAGAGATAAGCGGGGTCTCAAGGTAACGTGTTTGGCAATGGAATATCACAATTGAGTCAATTGTCTGTAGTAGTCTCAGTAGTCTGTTTCCTGAACTTGGTGGGTCCACAGTACGCCAGGGCACTGCTGATGACAGACCAGCCATCCTGGCTCATTGGGAAGGACTTGTTAACCATGCAAGGCAAACACTACGGGTAGAATGGTCATAGCTGGACAAGCAGCAGAAAAGCTTGCCAGCTAGTGCTGTCAATGGCAAGTTGTGTGATTTAGCTGGTTAGACTCCAGCAATACCCCAAACCACACTCTGTGGTTCCCAAGCCTTGGCTTTTGCATCTAAAACTCTCAGAATTAGGTAAAGAGCAGGTGTCCCTCCGGGGAAAGAGTGCATATTCCATTCCAGTAAATTTCCATGTGTGGGTGGCATACATGGAACTCTCAGTCTGGCTTGGATATTCTTAAGCATTGTGCTGTTTTTTCACATGTATCAGAAACCCAGGAGACCAAAAAAAAACTTCACCAATGATTGCCTGAAGGGGTGGTTGAATCAGATAATATATGTGCATTCAAGACAAAGTTAGACCTTCATAAGAGGGAGAGTGGAATAGAAGGGTAGGTATGGGAGGGAGTAAGGAATATTATTTTGGTGAGCGAGGTTAGGACTGCTCACTTTCAATAACCGAATTAGACTGAAACATTCCACTTTAGAAACGAGCGTTAAGTCCCCGCAAACAAACCCTAATCCCCCCCATACTCTTCTCGGCCCCAAATTGTCAAAGGACAATGTGAATCTGAGCCATGTCTTCACAATCAACAACAACAACAAGATTTCATTTATAGAGCGCCTTTCACGTCAGGAGGACATCTCAAGGCGCTGGACAGTTGGGTCAGGACCTGAGCAGGGGGGGAAATGGTCAGGGTGAGGGGAGGGAAGGGAGGGAGCGAGGAGGGGGTAGAGAGTTGAGAGGGGAGCTGAAGGCACGGTCGAAGAGAAAGGTCTTGAGACCGGCCTTGAAGGAGGAAAGGGAGGAAGCAAGGCAAAGGCACTGGGGGATGTTCCAGAGCCGAGCAAGTCAAATGACCGGATCGCCTCTCCGGCAGGGCAAGCCTGGAGTAAGGAATGGATGAGGACTCGTATGGAGTATAAACACAAACTAGTTAGACTGTTTCTGTGCTGTACATTTTTTGTAATTCTGCACTTCACGTGTACTGCACTTGAACAAACATATCCGAGACAGATGCATTGATAATTTCTATTCTATTTCTATTCTTTTTCAGGATGTGGAGAGAGGGGAGTAAGAGAGAAAAGAATCGGATTGCTTGTTGTGATACAGCACAAATTAGATCTAAGGTCACAGGTTCAAAAGTCAGCCTGTGCTGAGTTACCTGATCCTGCCCAAAGTTGTAAACCTTCTAATGGCCTCAGCACTTCTGGTTTGCTAGGTTCCCAACTCCTGATGTCTGACTGGATTTCCCTGTTGTTGGATAGTGTTGGTGTGTGCATGTTGGGTGAGGACAGGCTCAGGTCCTGCTGTGATATCCCCATGGTCAAATAGCCAAAGAGCCTGTCAACCCTCACGGTCAATGCTCACATATTGGTAGTAATAATAATCATTGCATTTGATACAATGCCTTATCACATCATTGAGACATCTTAAAGCACTTCACAGGATATACTGTAAAGTGAATTGACTGTGTATTTTGTGTTCGAAATGTGGCAGCCAGTTGCACACAGCAATGTCCTACAAACAGCATGGAACGAGGGACCGATTTTTTGTGTGTAGGGATTGTTGGCAAGGATACTAGGAGAAACTCCCTTCTCTTTTCAAATGGAGCCACGGATCTCGGTTTAACGTCTCATCCGAAGGACAGCATAACGGTTACTTGGGTAAGTTCCAGGAGGGTAACCAGCTCTTGTGAAACCTACTGCAGTGGAAGGAAAAACGAGTGATAACACTAGAGGATTAAAAAGGAGAAATATACGCTTAAATATAAAACTGTAAAAAATTCCTTTCCAATGATGGAGAAACTACTTCAAAACAAAAATATATGCATTAAAGTCAGTCTTTTTATGCTACAAATTAAGAGCCAAAGCACCAGCTAACCAATAATTAGAGTAAAAGGAGATTGTAATAAATGAAAAGGTTTGAGCGTTTTAAACCTGGACCAATTTTGCTGTAAGGAAAGAGATTATGGAATCAAGAACATAAGAATTGCTAGACAAAGAAGACCAAGGTCCACCCAGTTCGTCTTCCACCATCCTGGCAATGGCATCATGTCCCAAACTATATACTGTATCCCAAGATATTAATATAATTGATCTGAGTTGCAAATCAACTACATTATTTAATAAGTTGCATAGTGTGGCATGGTATAGTGCATTTTAAAATACTTTTGATAGCTGTTAAACAACTTCATTTATCTCATTTGTGCAATGTCCAGATTGCTGTCAATTTGTCAACAGTGTGATCTGGGTCAGCTGTGAGTTCAGTGATTAGTGCTGGTGATGTGATTCTGCTCGGCCAAGCAGAAACCAGTGCGTTCTCATAATCCGTGGTGCGCCTAACCACTTTGGGCTGCTTTCTCTTTTGCTCTGCCCATTTCTTCTAATTAACAGCGGCTCCTTCCATCAGGCCTCTCACGCCATTCACATCCGACCATGAAGACGAACACATTTACATGTGGACCCCACATGTAACATATTGCATTGTCCCCCTCGGGAATGTGTGCAAAAAAGGATAACATACATATCTTGAGCACAGGAATGAATGCTGAATGAATAGCAAATAACGATAAAAATCAATTGCACGCATGCGTTGCACTCAGGAATCAGCAAAGTAAACACCAGGAATAGATACATGCAGAGTTTCAAGCAGCAATTTAGTAACTTATTTATTAACACCTTGCCTCCCATTCCAACATTGCTCATGACAGTAGTCTGCAATGGGATCTGACTCTTCTGAACGTTTTTTTTAGTCATCCGGTCGGGTGTCTGACACATGCTTACAGGAATCTAACCAGAGTTCCACATGTGTATGCCACTTACACATGGAAATTTGGAGAAATAAAAAGGTGGAAAGTGATAATTCAAGCAAATGTAAGGTCCCTGCAGAATAGGAAAGTGCAAAACAATGTTTGTCAGTTTTAAAACTATATAATTTTTTTAAAAAATAATGCAGTATATAGTTAATGTCTCATCTGAAGGATGGCACCTTCAACCGTGTAGTAGCTATTCCTGGTGTTCACATCATTGCTTCTTGAGTGCAACGTGTTCGTGCAATTGATTTCTACAGTTATTTATTATTCATTTGAGATACAGTTTACAGTTTGGGACACGACATGTCAATAAACTGCCAGGAAAGTGGAAGGCGAACTAGATGGATCTTGGTCTTCTTTCACCTAGCAAATTCTTATGTTCTTATGTAATTTGGTCATTCAATCAACAATTGTTTGTGAGACTGCTGTGCGCTGCTGTGTTTCGCCCACAAAATATACAATCAATTCTCTTTACAATATATCCTGTGAAGCGCTATAAGATGTCTCGAAGACAGGATAAGGAGCTATATTAAATGCAAGGATTATTATTATTGTTATATAAAGTGTATAGGGGAAGGGGAAGAGAGAGATAGAAGCAACAATGGAATCTCTTATATTCCGACCACAACACTTGTATATTCTGACTTCAGAGGATATGCCCTGCACTGCAGTAGCTTGCAGTCACTCTGGTATAAATGCTATGGGAAGTGACTGGTTAGGATCTAAGCGGACGCTCCATTGCAGTGCTGGAGATTGCCCTGCATTGTCGAAGGTGCTGTCCTTCAGATGAGGCATTAAACCAAGGTGCCATCTGGCTGTTCAGGTCAATGTTAAAGATCACATGGCACTGTGTGAAAAGAGGAGGTTAGGTAACTCTTTGTTTCCTCGCCAACAATCTCCAAGATAAAAAAGAATTGATCATTCACTTTGTGGCCATTTTTTTGTTTATGCCGACCTCCGCAGCACTGAGTAAACAGCAGCTCGCACCCCGAGCCTTGCAGAGGCAATCAGAACCACAAGCAAGCAATGTGTGTGAACAGCAGCTGGAGACAAGTGCGAGGACATGTTCCATTCAATGCTCATGATTAGAGTGACCTATCACAGTAGTAAACGTGGCCCTACTGCACAGCACTGTGACTGACCACAAAAATAAGAAAATATCACATCAAAACAAAACCGTACTGTTTAAAATGCAACTTTATTTTAAATATTTTGACACAATATGAAATTAGAGCGCATATACTTGCTGTACATTACATAAATATAATATTGTATAGTTAAGTTCTCATAGCACTGTTCGAAAAGTGAAGGAGGTTAGGTAACTGGGTCTTTTGGCAGAGCTTTTGTGTATATCTGAATGTCCTTATTAGCTGCTTATGATTGTAAAAACAAATAACGTTTGCAATCCTTGCTCGTAACGTCTCAAAGTGCTTCACAGGCTGTACTGCAAAGTGGATTGATTTTGTGGGCAAAATGCAGTGGTCAATTTATGGGCAGCATTGGCCCACAAACAGCCACGGACTGAGTAACCAATTTTATTTGGGGATTATTAGCCAGGACACCAGGAGAGAGAGAAACTCCCTTCTCTTGGGTGAATATCTACAAACACACTGTCAAAACAGCAGCTCAACTACACCACAAAACTGGATTGCTGTCTGATCTCTTGGTAAGGTAACTCAGTTCAGACGTTTGATTGTAAAATTATGTCCTTGATGGGGCAGTGAATAGCAGAAGTACACAAAGGCTTTCTGAGTCACCTGCTGATGACATTATTCATAAATGATTTGGAAGAGAACATTTTGACTTTCTGTAGTTTGCTGATAATATTGTGCTGATTATTGTTATTCCAAAAACAAGAAGGTTGAAGGGGAAGTTGATCCAGATTATCAAACTAATGTGAGATATGGTATAGAATACTCTAGATGCTATAGATGTAAGTAGCATATTTGATAATATAATTAATAAATATCTATGCATTTGGTATAGAATCTTTCACATCGAGAGGATGTCTCAAAGGGGTTCACAGGATTCACTGTAAAATCCATTTTTAGGCAAACTCGGCAGCACTTTTGGTTTGGACTTTGAGAGTTTCAAATTAAAAACCTTCGGGTGGGAATGAAGAATTTTAAAAAATTGTATGTTGATAGCAGCTTATCAAGTCTAAATATCTTCAAACGCTTCATATGTGAATTAAATTCAAGTGCCACATGTTTGTATGTATGTTTCAAATACAGCAGCCCATCAAAATCCCACAAGCTGCCATGAGATAAACGCTCAATTAATGTGGAGGATTGTTGGTTAGGATGCCAGGAGGAACTCCCTACTTTTTTTGAAACGTGTCATGGGAGCTTTAGTGTCCACTTCAGATTAGAAATATAAGATTACTGGTTCCTCTCAGGGAGTAATAGATATGTAGCATTTAATGCTGAGTTGATTAATTACTTGGGGAAAAATTGGATAAGTATCTGCTTGGCTATAGTAAATGAGGATTATAAGGATAGGGTCAGACTGAGATCAACAACATTCTGTGAAACACTATAGGTTGTGTGTTCCTGGGGCTGGGATGAGTAAATCTGTCTGCGGAGGGAAAGAGGCCAAAGTGAAATAGTGGAGCTCTGGTAAGAGATGAATTCTGCCTTGTGGAAGGAGTTATGTTGGTTAGCTGAGTAGTCTTTACTCATTCCAATCCTTTATATGCTCTAAAAGTTAGTTGTAACTAGCCTCGGAATGTTGTATTTATGTTTCTTTATTGATGGTGAGTGAAATCCATGAGGCCTTACTTGTCTGTTCACATACGGTGGCTGGGATGTATAGATGATCGATCTATTTATTTATTTTTTCAGGGTTAGTTCATCTGTGATTTACCATTTCACCCACAAAATACACTGTCAATCCACTTTACAATATATTCTGTGAAGCACTTTGAGAGTCTCAACAAAGTGAAAGGACAATAGCTATATCAAATGCAAGGATTATTATTATATTTTATTAAGCCTGGTGATAAGGAAATTTGCTTTTTGTACTGTATTTTATATAAAAGCAGACTGCAGAATTGAATGTCACTCAGCTACTATGAAAGCAGCAGCATTCTCCTTCTAAGTTCAGTGTTCTTGGCTGGAATCTGAAAAATGTCCATTTCTCTACATGCTGTTGCTGCTGACAAAGCTGTTTTCATGCGAACGTTACGAGCAGCCCACTCATTCAATAAACAACGCCAAATATCTTGCGAATTTTGAAAAAATGACAAATTATTCTCCATCTCATTCAGATTAGATTGGGTATGGTAGGTCCAGTAGTTATTTCATGTTTCTTTTGTTATAACTACAGTGAGATTCCTTTCTCTCCTGAAGGCAATGACCCATGATAAAATAATAATCCTTACAGTTGGTACAGCGTTTTTCATGTCAGGAGGACATCTCAATGTTTTTCACAGGGGACACTGTAAAGTGTAGTGACTATGTATTTTGTGAGCAAACTATAGCCAGTCAGTTTTGCACACAGCAATGCCCCACAAACAGCCATGAAGTGAATGACCAATTTTATTTGGGGGATTGGTCAGGACACCGGCAGAGACTCCTTCCTCTAGGGCACAGAGGTGCTGGGTACAGAACCAAAGGTATTGGACACTTTCTGGTACCTCACCAAATTGGGCCTACTTTACAACCTCACCCAATCGAATGCAAGTACTTTCCAACAGAGGTCACCGTTAGCAAGTAGGAGGATGATTGTTTGTCTCTCTGGGTGATTGTTTTTCCCTTCCTAGTCCAAGGAGATCATCGCTTAGGCTTGTTATAATTATCCTATAAGATTGTGATGGGTTGAGCCACAACAGCTATGTAAATGCTTTAATTTACTATGACTGAAGTGGTTACACCCTATGATTTTTACATGAATGGTTGATGTGTTTGGACACTGATAGTTTCTCAAATGTTGGCTGCAACAAACCATTTAATCATTTTCAATGTAATTTCTTTTGAGGAGCTGGCACTTTAGAGAATCTAATAATCATCTTTACATTTGATACAGCGTCCTTTAGATGAGGAGGACGTCCCAAAGCTCTTCACAGAATATATTGTAAAGTTGAGTGACTGTGTGTTTTGTGAGCAAACTCGGCAGCTAATTGGCACAGCAATGTCCCACAAACAGCCATGGAGTCAGTGACCAATTTTATTTGGGAGATTGATGGCCTGGACACCAGGAGAAACTGCCATTTCTAATATCTCTTCCATGAAAGATCGTTAGAAAAACTACTCAACAACAACTCAGATTTATATAGCGCCCTCCACGCCAGACGGTGTCTCAGAGTGCTTCACAATAACAGATCCCGGGACCGAGCCAGGGGGAGGGGGAGAAGGTGACCAAAGGCGCGGTCGAAGAGAAAGATCTTCAGCAGAGACCTGAAAATGGGAAGGAAGCGAGACGATGGGAGTGAGGAAGGCAGTTCCAGAGCCTTGGGGGATAGTGGCTGAAGGCACGGCCACCGAGGGTGGAGCGGAGGACTCGGGGGACGAGGAGGAGGCCAGACCCGGAGGAACAAAGGCAACGGGTACTGTTTTGAGGAGAGAGATCAGAGAGGTAGGGGGTTGCAGAGGAGTGCAGGGACTTGAATACAAGGGTGAGGATCTTGAAATCGATCCTCTCTGGGATAGGCAGCCAATGCAGTCTGGCAAGGACTGGGGTAATCGGGTTATTATGTTATAGTAACCCATAATATTAATAATACTAGCAAAGTTGTGAATGTTCCTTCCCACTCCCTTTCTTTCCCATTATTAATCCATCTTAATATTTTAGGACATGTCTTTTGGCCAGAGGGCATCTGAGACATGCAGAAACTCAGCACCATGCTGAGTGTGGCACGCTTCCCATTGCTTGTCGGGTTAATAGGAACCAAAGAGATAGAATGTCTGCCACCAGTCTGCTCTCCAAGTGTTACCGATGAATCAAACTGGTCTGCCATCAGCAACGTTTTGAGTATGGGCTCAGAAACGGACTACAAAGACAACCACATAGAGTCACCTTGATTCCAACATTCCAATGCCAAACATGTCATGTTGGAGTCAGTTAATCCCCAAACAGACCCCGTTTACCTCCCCTCCAGGAGGATCACCTCTAGTTGACATCCACCAAATGTAGGCTTTAGACCTCACTAGGGATTGGATTGGGACATGAATTGGGTTCTCTCCAAAAGGATTTTTTGAAGACAATGAACCTTTGCGATGTAAGAGATTACATAGAAGAGTGGTGAGCAAACTCTTACCTCTGTGAATATGTGAATAGTAGAGCTGGGGAGGCCAGCAAGGAGGGCATCGGAGAATACTAATTATGATCTTATCCTCTCTACTATTGATTTCACACTGAGGAAAAGAAGGCATCAGAATATTAATGCATTAACAGCATATAAAACAAATGACTTTGCTTCTCAGAATAAAGGTACATGACCTTCAAATGGTGACGGTCTTTATTTGTCTCTTCAGTATTCTGGAGCACTCTTATTGTTGGATGTGATTGATTCGGAACACAATGGCAGTGGAACTTGAAATGCTGTATTAATACTGTGCTACTGTCCCTCAGATTATTGGAATTAACTGTGCAGCTGTAATTGCCTGTATGTATGTCTATATGCATGAGCATGGTGGGGAGGGACACAGAGAAAAGAAGGATTAATAGCTTAAATTTGCATTTAAATGTAAAAAAAAATACTGATTTCCAAAGAGGAAATGCAATATGTAATTTAGTCCTTGGTGTTTTCATCTCCCACAAAGATAAAAGTGTTATATGTGCTGTTCAATCTCCATCTATGGCTGTGAAATTAAGCCATGTGCTGTGTCAAGGATCTCCGTCAATCCCACTGTGAATCCTGCCACTAAAATGGCAGGATTCACTGTGGGAAAGTGCCCGACTGTCACTCAGCAACCACCTCAGTGGGGAGACTGAGATACAGAGAGTTTCATTCATGTCCAAGACCCGATGGCCGTACCCATCTAACTGTTATTGCTTAACCCAAACAGAGATGTGACTTATACACCACTCTGGTGCACTAACATATGAGAGGAATGATGTAACACTGTCACCAGGACTGTTTTGTTCAGAACTGAAAGGGAAACACAGCAGGTGGTGCATTCAGTTATATTCAACATATGTTTGAAAAACAATATCAATTTAGAAAAAACCTTTAATGAAAGACATATAAACGTTAAAAATGATACTTTCAGCCTTCAATATATTAAACAAATATATTCTGGGAGTAGACAGGTTGCTGCAATGTAAGAACACACTCTTGGTATTCTCTGTGGGAAACTGGTCAGGGAGAGCTCTCTTATTGCATCAGAGTGTCAAAAGCTCCACACAGCATACAGGTCTTTTTTTTGAGGACTCACATAAGTGTTTCCTGGGGGACTGACTAGAGTATCTATAATCTCTGAAGAGGCTACGCTTTCTCTCGACCAAGGGGGAACACGGCTGACCACGGCTGCAGTAGGAACTAATGTGAGGGGAAGGAAGAAAAGATGGGAAAATATTACAAATATACATTTTTTAAAATCCTTCCATGGATTATTCTTTGTAAGAAAACGATGCACAGCATTAATAACAGCATATTTTGAAAGACAACTTGCTCGATGAACAAACAACGTTCAGAAGGTTTACATAATATCTCCAGACAACAATGAATCTGTCAATTGGTGAAAGGATCCTGCAGGCAAATTGCCAAGCAAATATTAGTATGTTGGAAGCAAAATGTTGTAGAATTGAATACAATAAAATTCGCATAAGTCAGATCTGTATAAATCGTATAATCACCTAAGTTGTACATCTACCCAAGTCCCGTTCAAGAATTTATTTTCTCTGCAAGTTTGGCATAACTCATACTCTGCATAAGTCATATAAAGTGTATGGTTCCAACTGATACAACTTATGTGAGGTTTTACTGTATGTACATTTGCAAACTTGGCGTCATACATTGCCAAAGCTTCCACAAGCACATCATGATATGTGATGATGTTTCCTACAGGGGGCATTTTTCTCAGTTTTGTCAACGTCAAACAGAATTCTACAAACGACTGCTGGTAGCAAAATTTATACAAACACAGTCTCAAATCTTTGTGCAAACACACTGTGGCGAAGGGTTTGTGGATCTTTGCTCAATTTGATAAATAAATCAAGCAGAGAAAAAGTGGATAATAGTTTCGCCCACAAAATACACAGTGAATCCACGTTACAACATATTCTATGAAGCACTTTAAGATGTCTCAAAGATGTGATAAGGCGCTATATCAAATGCAAGGATTATTCTAATTATTATTAAATATCTGTTCCCATTCACTGCCATGTAAATATAGTATCCTGAATGTTATGGGCATGAATTTAACTGTCTTTCAGCAAAATATCTATAATACAATGCAATACCCTGATCTAAAAATCTTTCTCATAAAATATATCACCAAAGTCTCTGGTTTATGGATCTATCAGTTCTTCAAATAAGCTGTTTTATTTCACCTCTTCTGTGTTCTGAGAAAGACGATTTAACAGCATGAGATGGAAGTGAGATTCGGAATCTTTTGTGCCAGTTTTCAGCATTAAATGGTATTGCGAAGAGTGTCCATTAAGGTAACAGATATTTTAGTTGAATTGAAGAATCAATTTTTCTTTTATATTTGGCACATATTTTATCTCACAAAGGATTGTTAGTTATAATATCGCCAAATTCAATACTCTAATAGCAAAAGCTCTAAACCACATGTTTACTTAGTACATTCAAGCATAAATTGCAATGTTTTTCCAAGGAATCTTAGTAAGAATTATATTACAACACATGGGGCATCATGGACTATTATATTGTTACTTCTTTTAAAAAAAGCGGTGCTTTCATAAAATCATTATAACACCTACAATTCGATTGCTTCAAATCTATAAAATCATTAATAACCTAAGTTTCAAGAAATATACTTTTAATTTTGAGAAACAGACTAAAACATCTGGTACATCCATTGATTAACATTCTGCATGGTTGTTGGTTAATAATTCATTCGACTAAAAGACACGATGGCTGGATATAAATTACTATGTAGTGTCACAAAGTAAAAACATGTCATCCATGTTACAGTGTGGGAAAAATTTACAAACTGCTATCCAGACTAGTTCTGTCTCTTTTCTGTGTTTATTTTTCCTCTATATTTTGTAACTATATTTTATAAATTACTTGTGCTGTCAGTCATTTCAGTGCAGAAACACATACTGAAGTGCATGGTGCAAATGATGTAGTGAATTCCCTCCCCTCTCTCACCTTCGCTTACACCAGTCTGCAATGGGTATTCCCCACACATTATAGCTGCTAGGTGGTGGTATGTACGAATCTTCCTTCTTGTTCTAAGAGCACCGCTAACCGGATTTCACTTGTCGTCGCAAGCTTTTCCCCCTCCTCCCCAACCCCCACTCTGAATATTTCCCCACAAAAATGGCTGCCCCTCCCCCGATCAATTACATCGTCAAATGTCAAACAACGGTTCAATTCTTCCTTTTAACACAACAGACAATAGAGATTGAGACTGAGGCAGTGCAGGCCCAGCTGGCACTGCCAACGCATGCGTGATGGCGAATCTCTGACCTAAAGTAGAAGGGGGCCACAGTTTCTCCCCGCCGGCCCCCACCAATGGTCGCGCCAGCACTTTAACCCAGTTTGGTCAGCTGCAGGTCGCCAATGATTTTTATCACGTGGACGGCTGGCAGGTTTGGGACGCGGTGATAAAAATCAAAGAGCTGGTGCCCGTCGATGAAGATGCGGAATCGTTGGTGTTCACAATGAATTTCAAGCTGCCAAAGAGAACACAAAAAAGGTTTTGTTGTTGGATAATAATAATAATAATCCTCGCATTTGATATAACGATGTCAAAGCACTTCACAGAATATAACGTAAAGTGAATTGACTGTATGTTTTGTGGCGAAAAGCGGCAGCCAATTGTACACAGCTGTGTCCCACAAACAGTCGTGGATTGAGTGACCAAATTATTATTTATTTATTTGAGGGTTTTGAATGAGTAATACTCTTTCCAACCACTACCACTCCCCTGTTTGAGATGATCCTAACTCAGCCGAGCTGGAGAATTCCATCGCTACCTTTCTGCTCTCGATAGATAACAATAATAAACAATGATAATAATTATGACATCTCAAAGCGCTTCACAGAATATTTTGTAAAGTGAATTGACTGTGTATATTCTGTGGGTGAAATGCGGTAGCTAACTGCACACAGCAGTGTCCCGCAAACAGTCGTGGGTTGAGTGACCACATTTTGTTTTGTGACTGGTGCGACATCAGCATTGCTTTCACTGACTTGGTGACTGGTGAAGCTTTTTGGGGGTCACTAAAACAATTATAAGCAGGTATCCTGGCTGATCTCCGTCTCTCAGGAACAGCTGTGTGTCTACTGTCACCCTCAACACCTGGGATCTGCCAATTCAGACATTCCTTTTCCAAACCAGACATGCATTTATTTCCCGTAGTATTATTTATTATTTCCATTGCCAGACATGCCTTTTCCAAACAGGAATGTAGAAAGAAACAAACATGCAGTCTATCATTACAGTCTGGTCAGTCTCATTGAATCCTTCCCTCTCACACAACGATAATAATCCTTGCATTTGATATAGCACCCTATCATGTCATCAAGACGTCTCAAAGAGCTTCACAGGATTTTACCATAAAATTAAGTGGCTGTGTATTTTGTGAGTGAACGTGGCAGCCAATTGGTGCACAGCAACATTCTGCAAATAGCCATGAACCAAGTGGCTAATTTTACCTGGGGGGGGGGGGGTGTGTGGGCGGTAATGGGGTTATGGCTAGGACACCCAGTGAAACCCCTTTGTCTTTGGGAATAGTACTGCGATATCTTTAACATTTACCTGTTCTGCCTATTGCTCTCCCCCCTTGAAAAAAAAATCACAAGCCATTGTGTGTGTGTTTTGTTTTTACAATTGCATACATTTCAATACTCATCACAATGAGCAAAAAGCAAAATTTATTGCAAAAAATCAATTTCCCCACCAAAAGCTTGGAAAGAAAATCCACAAAAAACGCTACTAGAAATCACCATTATTTCTCCAATGCTCAGCATCTGGGCCTATGACGCTGTAGCACTAGGATGTATCTGTCCTTCTGTGCTAACGCACTCTTAGATCTTTGGGGGAATAAAAACTATTGCAGAAGTGCTAAAAGGGACACAGTTGCTCTGCAAATGTGTGAATTTGTTGTCTACAGGACATCAAATTCACTTGATAGATTTATTAAGAACACAAAATGTCTTTAAGGATTAATTTTAAATTGATTGATTGTTACTTCTTAGATCAAATCGATCCCTGCAGCTTTCCGTTTAAAGCAGGAAGGAATTGCTGCAATCTATTTTCTAGTGAAACTCCTTTCTCTTTATGAATAGTGCCTTGAGAGCTTTGTTGTTGATGTGACATCCCCCCTTGCCTTCACCCCATGCCCCTGCTTATGGGTTCAACTCAGTCGGCAGTTATTTTTGCCAGGTAACCAGAATGCACAGCTGCTTTTAACACAGCACAGATTATGCTGCTGCTTGAATGTATAAATTCCAGGCAGGTCTCAGTCATATGGGAGTTGTATCTCACACGTTTGCCAATCTCATTTCACCACTTCATTTGCAAATAATAATAGAATCCTCAATATATATTCAGTGCGTGTTTCTTGATTCAGATTTCAGCAGCAAGTAGATTTTGAAGTGGGACATGGCTTTCATTGTGGAGTACCATCGCTGACAGGCACTGAGCCATAGAATACATCCCTCGACACTAATGAGGTTTTTTAAGTTTTTAATAATCTCCATTAACTTGCAATAATTTAATGAGTAATTCACTTCTGCAACATTCTGGATCCCTGGAGCACTTTACTACAAGGAAAAATTTGCAAGGATATGGAGTCCTGTAGCACAGTAGTTAGAACACTTGCCTCGCAAGCGAGAGACATGGGTTCAATTACCGGCAGGGCAAAATGTTGAGCAAGTTTCCTTTCTCCACACGCCTCTGTTTACCTAGCAGTAAGTAGGAACCCGGATGTTAGTCAATTGGCAGATCACTTTTCCGGAGGTTATAATTCTTTCAAAAAAAATTGGTCACTCAATCCACAACTGTTTGTGAGACATTGCTGTGCGCAATTGGCTGCCACATTTTGCCCACAAAATATAGTCAAATCACTTTACAGTATATTCTATAAAGCGCTTTGAGACGTCTCGAAGATGTGATATGGCGCTATATCAAATGCAAGGATTATTATTATTCTATAAGGAAACTCTAGAGAAGCTGGGATTGTTTTCCATACAGCAGAGAAGGTTAAGGGGGTACTTAACAGAGGTGTTCAAAATTATGAGAGGTTTTGATAGAGTGAACAGGGAGAAACTGTTTCCACTGGTCGGTAACCAGCGGACACAGATTTAAGATAATTGGCAAAAGAACCAGAGGGGAGACGAGGAGAATTTTTTTTATATAAACGCAGTGAGTTGTTATGATCTGGAATGCACTTACTGAAAAGGTGATGAAAGCGGATTCAATAACAACTCAATATTTACTTGAAAAGAAAATGTTTTGCAAGGCTGTGGGGAAAGAGTGCAAATGGAACTATTTGGATAGCTCTTTCAAAGGGCCAGCACAAGCTTGATGGGCCAAATGGCTTCCTTCTGTGCTGCAGGATTCTATGGGATTGAAAAAAGCATTGAGCGACATCACCCAGTCATAGCCTGGTGGATAAAGGTAAAGGCACAATTTGGTGCAGCAAAAGACCATGAGGATTTGCAGGTTTGAATCCCCATCTGTGCTGAGTTAACAGATCTCAGGCAGGGCAGTTAAGGTGTTATAATTGACCTCAGTACTCTTGGTTAGAAAGGGTGCAACGACTAAGGGTTCGTGCTCCCAATTGATACCTAGGCAGTATGGGTATGTGAACATCAGGTGAGGAAAGAATCGGGCTTGGCTGTGATAGCTGCCCCATCTCCCTCTAGTCAATTAGCACTGTCGTTCTTCGTCACTGCCAACAACAATCAATTACATTTATATAGTACCTTTCACGTCAGAAGGACGTCCCAAGGCATGGGACAGTTAAGGGTTTGCACCTGAACTGGGGGTTGGAATCAAGAGGGGTGGAAGGTAGGTGGGGGAGTGTGGCCGAAGGCTGAAGAGGAAGGTCTTGTTATAGGCCTTGAAGGAGGTGCGGGAGGCAGAAGGATTCGGGGATGCCAAGGCTTTCACATAACTCAATGGTTGCTCTGGTTGGCTAACCGATGTAGGCGGCCACAGTACCATAGCCTTAGTGGAAAAACAGGAGTCAAAATAATATGTGACCAGGAGAGGAGGAGGAAAGGACAGAAGGGTCCAAGAGAAAAACAGAGGTGACATCCTATGAGCTTAAAGGTACTTCCAGTATGATGTGAGGCAGCTTTCACCTCACTATAGTGGAATTTGGCTCCTGGTCAGCAAAGATGATAATAATAATCCTTACATTTGATATAGAGCCTTATCACAGCGATAAGACGTCCCAAAGCACTTCACAGCATATACTGTAAAGTGGATTGACTGTACGTTTTGTTGGCAAAACGCAGCAGCCGGTTGCGCACAGAAGTTGCATCTCCTTGACTGAGATTTAAATGAAGATAAATTGGGCTCTCACAACCTCAGGTATAACATAATGAAACAATATGCTCTGACTCAACTGGGGTTTTCACACTCTACAAAAATGAAACAAGGGTAACTTGTGCATCTTAGTGAAACTGCAGATGCTGTAAATATTTTCAATTTCACAAACAGTCACATTTCACCATGACAAATAAATCAGCTAACAACTCAGGGCATTTTTCAAGGAATTAGCACTGAAAGGGCCATTTTTATCCCACATCCAAAAGCATTAAAAACAGATTTCAACATTTGTTTCTAACCTTAGGCTGATTGAAATGATATGAAAGCTGGAATCTACTAAGTAATAATCATACAATGTCTTTAATTATCAAATATTATTCTGTAAAATATGCCTAAAATTCTGTAAACACTGCCTAAACGATGACCACTTGTCTACTGCCGACAATATTGTCATTAACTTTATTATTATTATGGAAGGGCAATTTACTGGTTGGGGATTTTGAAATTGCTGCTGGGGAAATTCCTAAGAGTGAGAATTTTCCTCAACACTTTATATGTTTAAAAAAAAACTGTTAAAACCATCCACGAGAATTATATGACAATACTGTGACTACATGTCTTTGTGTTGTTGACTGATTACATTATTGTGAGAAACTTGTCCATTACGTGGGAGGCTGGGTCGCTTGTGAAATATTTCTTACAGATAAAGCTGCAGTATCCTCATAAAACACTTTTCCTAGTAAGAAGAAAAACGACTTGCGAATAAATTCCATCAGGGATTTCACTTAACCTTGGATCTATGTTGCAAAGAATTTTAACGATTAGATTGCTTGGCGATCACTTGGTACATTCCAGGCTCCCTGGGTCAGCCATTGTTTTTAAAGGTGAAGAAAGGTGCAGGAGTACTTTTCTGTTTCAAGTGCTTAAAGTGCTTCAAGTGTGTCAGTTTGGTGCAGTGGTAGCGCTCTTGCTTCTGAGTCAAAAGGTTGTGGGTTGAAGCCCCATGTCGGGACTTGGAATCACAAAGTCTAAGCAGGCCTGATGGTGTTTGCATTGTTGGAGGTGAGACAAGGTCCCGTCTGCCTGTTCAGATGGACGTTAAAGGTCCCTTGGCACTATTCAAACACAGTTTCTCCCGGTGTCCTGGCCAAGAATCCCCCAAATAAATTTGGTCACTCACTCCATACCTGTTTGTGGGACACTGCTATACGCAACTGCTGATACGTTTCACCCACAATATATACAGTCAAAGCACTTTGCAATATATCCTGTGAAGCGCTATGAGTCGTCTCAACGACGCAATAAGGAGCTATATCAAATGCAGGGATAACTTTTTTTTGAGAAAGGGCAGGTGGGCTTATTTTTTGCTAAGGCATGAAGAAGCTGACATTCTTAGCTGTTAGCACATCTGCATATTACCCACCACACATAAAGGGTAAACATTTCCAATAATCTTTTTATTCCTTTGTGCATTGCAACCAGTTGCTGAAATAATTTCGCTCAGCTATTCCATGCAGTTGTAACTGTGAACTCAAGTCCAATCAAACAATGGAACCACAGTTATCACTAACTACGGCACTTGGCTTCCAACTTGCTGAACAAAATTATCAACACTGGAGATGCACCAGAGTGAGAATTATCGGTTAACAAACGAAAACCACGTTTGTTTTAGGAGTAAATTAAGATTACAGTAATAAAGCTACTCCCGTCATTCCACTAGCTTTATTATTTATTATTGTGATCTCAAATCTACCTTTGGAGTTGTATTAATCCCATCTGCCTGTTCAAGTGGATGTTAAAGATCCTGTGGCGCTAATCGAAAAAGGGAAGTTTCTCTCTCCTGGTGTTCCGACCAACAATCCCTCAAATAAAAAAAATTGGTCATACACTTATTGGCTGTTTGAGGGACATTGCTGTGCGCATTTGTGCTGTTGCGTTACAAATACACAGTCAATCCACTTCACAGTATTTTATTATTATCATATATTAAGCGCTTTGAGATGTCCTTCCAACATAAGGTGCTATACCAAATGCATGAATTATTATTATTACTTCAAAAATAAGTTGCACTTTAAATCAAATAAATAATAATTCTTGAATTTGATACAACACCTTATCATGTCATTGGAACATCTCAAAGCGCGTCACAGAATTATACTGTAAAGTGAATTGACTATAAGTTTTGTGGATTGAGTGACCAAATTTTTTTTTTGAGGTATTATTACCCCCAGAAAGCGATGAGCCAATTGACTACCCAGTTACTAATTACTGCTAGATAAACAGAGGTGTGTGGAGTGGCGTTGCCCAAGGTGTGGCCCTGCCCAGGAATCAAACCTGGGTCCTCTGGCTTGTGAGGCGAGTGCGCTAACCACTACCCCACAACATTTCCGACACAGTTCCTCTCAATTCCACAATTTTGTAAACATGGCAGAAAATATTATTCCATACATTCATTCCATCTCCCTCCATGAAAGCAATCACTCACTCACCCGGAATGGTTGGTCTGGGATGAAGGGAAAGTAAGGAATGGGTGTTTCCTCTTCTCCCCATTCTCCAGACACGAAGGCGTTTCTCATGAACTGGCGGTCGGGAAACCTGGCTTGTAAGTCTAAGGCCACATCAGCCGGGGGCACATCTGTATCTCCACAGCACAGACTGATTTCAAAGCTAAGGCAGAGATTTCAGAGGGAAGGAAGGAGGGAGAGGAAAAGCACTTAGCAAGTTCATTCAAAAAAACAACCCTTATCCCACATACAGAGAGTGAGAGAGAGATGTTCCTATCACCTGATAATGCTCATCCCTTGCAAAGCAAAGTAAACCCTTGTTACTAACAAATGAGTATCAAATGAACACAGCTGGGATCACCCTGAACACAAAGCCAACTATTGTAACAGGGGAATTAGACCCACAAGAGATTCATCTCTCTCTCTCTCGCTCTCTCTCTCTCGAGTGCTACCCTAACAAGGTTGTTAGGAACACTTTAGCAACGCTCTTAAAGGTTCAAGTGGTAAACTCATTCACCGGGACGCGTTTCTCACTTCAATTCTGTACAGCAATAGAATTGATTATTCTCCAACAGAATTGAAGGTAATTTTGCTGTAATTTCTGCATATAATTCGCCCTTTTTTTAAATTGCATTCCTTCTTGAAGTCACAGTATTGCCTTTTCTGTTAGAGATCAGCCTCCACACACACACACATACACACATAAGAGGTTGGCTGGTACATACAGAGACTTGCTGTGTGTGGCTGAATGAAACCCACAGCAAAAAAAAAATCAGGCTGGAAACACAGCAAGCGTTCAGAAAGCTTGGGGGGACCTGCAGTTTATTCGTTGCAAAATCTCTGGCTTGTCATCTGGCCTCCAGAAGGCAACATTGCAGATTTTGAATGAGAAATTTAAAATGAGAAATTACCGTATTGTACAATTTGCATTTCTCGATTCAAGGTCTAAGTAACTAAGTAAGAGGCAGAGAGAGAGAGAAAAAAAACATTTAATGACCCATTGATTACCTTTCTGGATTGGGATCCACTATACCCATTACCACGATCTTCTTTCCAGGTCTCATTCCTCCTTTTATAGTACCACAAAAAGGAACATTCTTTAAGAAAGTAAGGGATTTGTCCTTGTAAGTCTCACTGCACAGCACAGAAGCGTTGCAAAGTATCATTCAGTAATTGCACAAGAAGGATTTTTTTTTAAGACGAGCTATAGTCTTTTTGAACAAGTTATTTAAATGGGGGGTGGGGGGAGGGAGAGAAAAAATATTGGGATTTTTTTTTTACCAGGTGAGATATGTCTTTCTGGCCTGGTGAGCCCAGGGAGTCATTCAGGTGTCCTGTTTCCAACATCTGAAACAAGAGATTAAATGGGAAATCAACAGTATCGTCTCACTCACACAATGAATAATCTCTTTAAACATATTCGATTCATCCTTGCATTGCAACACGACTTCGATACACTACAATAATTGTCATTCACCCATACGATTCTACGTCAAATGTCAGATTGTGGGGAGGGTAAGTGATAATAGGTGTGTTAATGAGAGAGAAAGGGTTGCATTATTTCCTTATTTCTGTAATATTTCCCCTGCCTTATTTCATTCAATGTTTGAGATCAGGCTGCTGCTTTTTTTCTTGAAAAACATCTTCTTGGAATACAATCTCCTGCACTTCATGAAAGACACACACGAATTAGATCTGACTGCAAATATCAGCAACACACACACACACACACACACACACACATACATACATACATACATACATACATACATACATACATACATGCATACATGCATACATACACACACACCAAAAAAAAACGTTGGCAAAGATTGTAAGAGAAATCGTCTTGGAATACAATCTCCTGCACCTCATTGAAAGACACACACAAAAAATAGGGGTCACTCACTCTGCAACAGACTGTAACAGACTGACTGCAGTCTTTCCCTTTAAAAAAGCATCCAGATCATTGCTGGCCTGGGAGCCCCCTCGCTGATCAGGAGGAGCGCATGTTACAGCACAGAGTGAGAGAGTGAATGAGAGGAGAGCTGGTGAGAGGGAGAGAGAGAGTGAATGAGAGTGAATGAGAGGAGAGCTGGTGAGAGAGAGAGAGTGAATGAGAGGAGAGCTGGTGAGAGAGAGAGTGAGAGTGAGTGAGAGGAGAGCTGGTGAGAGAGAGTGAGCGAGTGAATGAGAGGAGAGCTGGTGAGAGAGAGAGAGTGAGAGAGTGAATGAGAGGAGAGCTGGTGAGAGAGAGTGAGAGAGTGAATGAGGAGAGCTGGTGAGAGAGAGAGAGTGAGAGAGTGAATGAGAGGAGAGCTGGTGAGAGAGAGAGAGTGAATGAGAGGAGAGCTGGTGAGAGAGAGAGTGAGAGTGAGTGAGGGGAGAGCTGGTGAGAGAGAGAGTGAGAGTGAGTGATGGGAGAGCTGGTGAGAGAGTGAGAGTGACAGTGAGTGAGAGGAGAGCTGGTGAGAGAGTGACAGTGAGTGAGGGGAGAGCTGGTGAGAGAGAGAGTGAGAGTGAGAGTGAGTGAGGGGAGAGCTGGTGGGAGAGAGTGAGAGTGACAGTGAGTGAGGGGAGAGCTGGTGAGAGAGAGAGTGACAGTGAGTGAGGGGAGAGCTGGTGAGAGAGAGAGAGAGTGAGAGTGACAGTGAGTGAGGGGAGAGCTGGTGAGAGAGAGAGTGAGAGTGACAGTGAGTGAGGGGAGAGCTGGTGAGAGAGAGAGAGAGTGAGAGTGACAGTGAGTGAGGGGAGAGCTGGTGAGAGAGAGAGAGAGTGAGAGTGACAGTGAGTGAGGGGAGAGCTGGTGAGAGAGAGAGTGAGAGTGAGAGTGACAGTGAGTGAGGGGAGAGCTGGTGAGAGAGAGAGAGAGTGAGAGTGACAGTGAGTGAGGGGAGAGCTGGTGAGAGAGAGAGAGAGTGAGAGTGACAGTGAGTGAGGGGAGAGCTGGTGAGAGAGAGAGAGAGTGAGAGTGACAGTGAGTGAGGGGAGAGCTGGTGAGAGAGAGAGAGAGTGAGAGTGACAGTGAGTGAGGGGAGAGCTGGTGAGAGAGAGAGAGAGTGAGAGTGACAGTGAGTGAGGGGAGAGCTGGTGAGAGAGAGAGAGAGTGAGAGTGACAGTGAGTGAGGGGAGAGCTGGTGAGAGAGAGAGAGAGTGAGAGTGACAGTGAGTGAGGGGAGAGCTGGTGAGAGAGAGAGAGAGTGAGAGTGACAGTGAGTGAGGGGAGAGCTGGTGAGAGAGAGAGTGAGAGTGACAGTGAGTGAGGGGAGAGCTGGTGAGAGAGAGAGAGTGAGAGTGACAGTGAGTGAGGGGAGAGCTGGTGGGAGAGAGAGTGAGAGTGAGAGTGACAATGAGTGAGGGGAGAGCTGGTGAGAGAGAGAGAGAGAGTGAGAGTGACAGTGAGTGAGGGGAGAGCTGGTGAGAGAGAGAGTGACAGTGAGTGAGGGGAGAGCTGGTGAGAGAGAGAGTGAGAGTGACAGTGAGTGAGAGGAGAGCTGGTGAGAGAGAGAGAGAGTGAGAGTGACAGTGACAGTGAGTGAGGGGAGAGAGAGTGAGAGTGACAGTGAGTGAGGGGAGAGCTGGTGAGAGAGAGAGAGAGTGAGAGTGACAGTGAGTGAGGGGAGAGAGAGAGAGAGTGACAGTGAGTGAGGGGAGAGCTTTGCACTGCAGCGGCTGCTGTGATTGACAGCAGTTACCGGGACACCTCCTCCGCGCGCAGCGCAGCGCAGCGCAGCACTGGGGGTTAAAGCGGACAGAAATGGCTATGTACATTGCAACCTCCGCCTCCCCCTCCCCAACCCCCCAAACCCCCCCAACCCCCCAACCCCAACCCGGCACCGGGTTACTCACAGTCCCGTCTCTCTCTGCTCCCGCCATCTTTGCACAAAGCTTTATACGTGGTGCTGAAAAGGGATTGAGAGGGGAGAGTCAGGCTGTGGGGGGGGGGGGGGGGGGAGGGGAGTGTGGGACTATCCTGATCTGCTCAGCAAGGAGGGGGTGAGGGGTGGGTGGGGGTGGGTGGGGGTGGGCAGACGGTGCCTGCTCGGGGCTTGCACTGCTCACACCAGCCTGCTTCACTGCATGGCTCTCTGTGTCTCTCTCCTCCCCCTGTGTCTGTGCTGACTGTCTGACTGTCTGTCTGCACAATCAGACCAAAGAGAAGCAAACCAGCAGCAGCCACACACACACACACAGCCAACACAATACAGGCTGTCACCACACAGAACAGGACCAGGGGAGCTGGTACTCAGCTGCTTCGCTCTCGGATTCCTGCATTGTGCAATATATATATATATATGTGTGTGCGCGCGTGTGTATATAATGTATGTAACGTATATGCAGTATATAACGATGTAATAATAATCCTCGCATTTGATTTAGCACCTTATCACGTCTTCAGGACCTCTCAAAGCGTAAAGCGAATCGACCTTATACTTTGTGGGTAAAACGCGGCAGCCAATCGCGCACAGCAGTGTCCCGCAAACAGTCGTGGATTGAGTGACCAATTTTTTTGGGGGAAGGAAGTGTTACCCCGAAAAAGCGATCCGCGAATCGAATCGACTGACAACCGGGTTTCTACTTAACTGCGAGGTAAACAGAGGCGTGTGGAGTAAGGAAGCTTGCCCAAGGTTTCGTCCTGCCGGGAATCAAACCCAGGTCTCTCGCTTGTGAGGCGAGTGCTCTAACCACTGAGCTACAGGACTTCTGTGTAGTGCATTATGTATATATGTTACAGCCAAATTATGAAATGTTGTGAAATCCCTGAAATTTTCAGTGCTTTTGTGAAATTACAATTTCACTCAGACACTTCATAACATTTCTAAAATGCTTTGGGATTTCATGAAATCACTGAAATCAGGAGTCAGAGATTTGGTGAAATCACTAAGTGATCATTTCATCATATTGCCTTGTCACTTGTTAGAGGTATCAACAAATAAATAATGCATTATGAAAATTACCGCCCCAAGAACCAGAGCACACAAGTATAAAATAGCAACTAGTGGATCAAAAAAGTATAGTATATATATTCCTGCAAATAGCAAATTGTTAACGGCGACACCAGATTGCAATAAAACATACTTACACACCCAACCAACAACTCAACAACAACAACAAGATTGCATTTATAGAGCGCCTTTCATGTCGGGAGGACGTCCCAGTTGGGTCGGGGCCTAAGCAGGGAGGAAATGGTCAGGGTGAGGGGAGGGAAGGGAGGGAGCGAGGAGGGGGTAGAGAGTCGAGAGGGATGCTGAAGGGCTCCCTTCCTTCCTTCCTCTGCATCAATTGTCAGAGTAGGAATTAAAGGGCCTTTTTTAAGGAATTAGAAGAGAGGTTATTGTCATTATTCCGGCTGTTTACTTGCCCCAGAGCAACTTGCACAAACGATTTCCATAAATCAGACACTATTCTTTTTACAATTTTTTTGCCTCTCCCCCTTTCTATATTATTTTACTGATCACAGGGATTTCATTGTGATTTCCTACTGGGAACCTATAGGCTGATATCGGTTGGGAAACTCAAACACAATCAGTCTATTTTTAACCACTGCCTCAGTTCCTGGTTATTCCAGGTTGGGGGAGGGGAGGAGAAAGGAGCAGGAAAGGAAGGAAGTTTTAATCGAGGAGATCAATTGCGCACACAGGATACAGACACACAAGTCACACCATACTTCCCACTTGATTTTCATAATTGTGTTTTTCGAGAATCCAAGTGATTTAGTTGATCCTCATAAACTGGGTGACTAAACTGCTTAGACTGTTTAAATCTAACCTGATCATCTGTCTAAATTTAACAGTGCGGTGCATAAAGCAAGAGATAATAATCCGTGCTACTATAGTATCTTAGTGAATCATGTGAAAGCCGCCGCAGTGGGTAAATGCGAAAGCTGCTCTTACAAGTAAAATTATACAGTGAATGAGATGCGTAGTTTTGGACAGTGACTCAACAATAATCCAAAAGCTACAACTGGGTAAAAACCCCAGGGATCATTTCAATGGCAAGTCATTATGTGCCCTATAATTTTGCACAAAGCTGCATCATCAGCCTGATTCAGAAATAATAGGAACCATACATTGCAAGAATGGAATTGGCAACCAACAATCATTGCAGTATTGTACTGATTGGTACATATGACCAGAATTATTACCAGAAGCCACTTTTTTTTAAGGTTAGGCCCCAGTCACCCTCATTAAACAAATTAGAACAGTAAAATATACATTTTATTCACTTTACTGTATATTCTGTGAAGGGCTTTGAGGCGTCTCGAAGACGTGATGAGGCTCTATATCAAATGCAAGGATCATTATTATTAGACCAAAACACGTTCCTCAAGGGAATGAGGGTTGTCCCCTTAGACAAGTCCTTATTCCACCCCCAAATTCTCTAGGCCCCAAATTGTCAAAGGGCAATGTCTTCCTGATGCCTGTGTTCACAACAACCACAAACTGTATTTACATAGTCACAGAAACAATTAGTCCATGCCAGTGTTTATACTCCACATGAGTCTCCACCTACTCCTTACTCCCTCCCACACCTTTCTATTCCCCTCTTCCTCATGTGAAGGTCTAGCTTCCTCTTAAGTGCATCAACATTATTTGCTTCAACCACCGTTTTGGGCAGCGAATTCCACAATCTGACTACCCTCTGCGTGAAGTAGTTCCATTCAAATTCTTTTTTTAGATACCCTTAGTTGCTCTCTTATACCTGTGTCCCTGGTTATGAACTCCCCAACAAAGCGTGAACAGCCTTTTTATGCTACTCTTATCAAACTGTTCCTGTTCAGTCTCACTGCCCCAGTTTAGTATAAGTAATGATTATCGCAACATAGGTTCCTACGCATCCCATAAGCATGCTAAGAAAATCGCATATGTTTCATAAAATTACTGTGACACACCCTTTTGCATCATACTCCTAAAAGGGACTTATTAAAGTTTGAACACTGTCAGGCTCCACCACTGTTAAGCGCTCTGAGACACTACCCTTTGTGGAGGGCACTATATAAGTGCAAGTTGTTGTTGTGTTGTCGTCACCACAATAATTTGACAGTAGGGGGCAAAGATATTTAGTCTTTAAAATATGCAACAAATCTAAGCGTTAAAAAATGCCCAACCTCTTAGAATCGTGGGCCTACACACTCTGTAGGAGTGATGAAGAATTTCCATGATCCTGCACTTTTCAGCTCCACACCATTTAGCTCTTTGGTAACAATGCGATGTTGTAGTACGGTACAGTTGTATTAATATCCCCTTTGAAAATTCATGTTCTTTGCACTGTTTTGATTTAAGGGAGCAGAATTGCTGCCGTTGTAGCAGCATTTGAAAAGAAAGAATATTATTACATCATTAACTCCTGACTTGTATTCAGTTGGTTTCAAAAGATGCACAGTTCTGTGTCTGCACCAACGGTTTAATTTCCTGGTTTACAACAATAACAACAAATTGCATTTATATAGTACCTTTCACTTTGGGAGGATGTCCCAAGGCATTGGACAGTTGAAGGTTTGGGAGAGTGGGGTGGAGGCCAAGGAAGGGAGGTTTATGAAGACTAAATTGTTAAATATCATTTAAAAGAGACTCAATCAACCTTTTCTGTTGCCTGCGGAACATGCGGTCGGTTCACTTTGCACTGTATTCTGTGAGGCGCTTTGAGTGTGGAGGACGTGATGGGGGGGCTATGTCAAATGCAAGGATTAATATAAGTATAAACGAATGAGTTCATGTGGTCTGGAAAGAAGGGCAATGGGCTTGAAGACAATTTGATCGCAAAGCAACAATTGGACATTGCGGGCCTGAGAACATTTCTTCTGAAACAAAGGGAAACAACGACAACAACTTGCACTTACATAGCACCCTCCACGCACGGTAGCGTCTCAGAGCGCTTAAAAGTAAGTGCTGGGACACACTGATTGCATTAACATTCTAAGACCTGGATGACCCTATTAACACCCCATTGCTGGCGCAATGGGAAAAAAGTGTTTAAGTTGAAGCTTGTTGGCTGACAAGACCACTCAGTGTATCCCGGCCAGCTCCCAGGTGCGGCAAGTATTTGTTATTTATTATTTGTGTTGTCTTCCATTTCTGATAAACTGTAACTACTGTATTAAAGTTTTCTTCTGTGTATATAGTCATATCAGGTTTAAGTAGAATCCCTGGAATGGGACATAGTCCGATCTCCTAATACTATTACAGTGAACCCAACACAGAGTAGAAAGGAGGAGCAGGTCAACAGGAATAATACTTGCATTTGATACACTCTAGTTCCTCTCATGGCATGAGGATATTTCAAAGCACTTCACAGAGCTTAGTGCCATGCCTGAGAGACAAACACAGCGAGTAAAATTACAGGACATTTTTGACAAATTTTGCAAAAAAATGTGGGGAGTTGATTGGTGCTATTGAGGTACATTTTACTGCCAATCTACATTTTTTTACTTTATTGATTAAAAACTAAATGTGAGGAAATAACACATATTAGATTGTTGCAAACAAAATATTAATTACTTCTTTAATAAAAACTGGGTTGGCACTTTTTTTGGGGGGAGGGGAAACATTATCGAGGCTACAGGAGCTTACCATCTCCTGTCTCTCAGGGCTCGGCATCGCACACAGACCCAGAGACCCAGAAAGAGAGAGACAGACACACAAATAGAAGAGACATAGACCGACACACTCACAGACATAGACAATCACAACAGCGGGGCGTCTGAGTAAAGTGAAGCCCATTTCCCGGTTGCACTGCACATGGCTATCCAGAGCTGACCCGCCCACAGTTGTGTTGAGTGAACAGCGAGAGGCCCACGGGCCAGAAACTTCACTTTTTAGCGGAGTTTGTAGCGGTGGAGGGCGCTTGTAGCGGATTCCGGGGGAAAAAATAATAGTAATTATAATCGTTGCATTTGATGTTGCTCCTTATCACGTCGTTGAGACATCTCAAACCACTTAGCAGGATATACTGTAAAGTGTAGCGATGGTGTGTTTTGTAAGCTGAAATTCCCACAACTTGCATTTATATAACAAATGAATTGTATATTGGTACAGCACCTTTCACACTGGAAGGAGGTCTCAAAGCACTTCACAGGATTAACTGTGACTGACTTCTCCCATTAGGAGGAAAGAAAGAAGTGTAGGGAAAGAGAGTCGAGGGGAGAAAATTGATAAAGAAACAAGAATGTTTTGACCCAGTAAATTATTAATTCAACCAGTCCCTTTACTTTCCTTTTCCAGGCTGAGTAAACTGCTGAATCCATTACCAAGCTTGTTTTGCACTTGCCGACTCCCTCCACTTCTCTTCCATTTGCTCCTGCAGTGTTTTAGCTCGAATTACTTGTCTCAATACACTTTATCCTGCTTCCCACTTTAACTGGCTGACTTCCGACTTGACAATTGTCCCATTTCTTCCCAATTAATAAATAATTATAAAAGTAGTTCCTCTTCTATTCCATTCCATTTAATAAATAAATGAATAGGCTTCCCTTATTCCGTTCCACTCAATGAATTATTCGCTCTATAAGTCTCCTCGCTCCTTAACCAACGTATTTATTAAAAAGATTGCTTCTACGCTAACACTCTGTTTTAATTTATGGACCTTGATTTGACTTCCTATTTATTCCTGGATTCATTCATAAATACACTTCCTTCCATGTGGTTCAGGAGCATTTCTGTTCGTTAGACAGACCCATAAATAAATTGTGGAGTCCTGTAGCTCAGTGGTTAGAGCACTCGCTTTGCAAGTGAGAGACCTGAGTTCAATTCCAGGCAGAGGGCGAAACCTTGGGCAAGTTTCCTTACTCCACACAGAGCCTAATAATAATCCCTCCAAAGAAAAACCAAAACAATAATAAATTGGTCATTTTCAATCTACGACTGTTTGTGGGACATTGCTGTGCGCAATTGGCTACCGCGTTCGCCCACAAATATACAGTCAATTCACTTTACAGTGTGTTCTGTGAAGCGCTTTGGGACGTCCTCCCGACGTGAAAAGCGCTATATCAAATGCAAGGATTATTATTATTATTATTATTATTATTATTATTATTATTATTCAGCAGAGAGCAGAGCAGGCCATGTCAAATTGGAAAGTGATGGCAAAACAAAATGCTCAATGATACTGACCATACCAGGATAAGAAAGAACTGCCTGGGTCGTAAGGATTATTATTATTAACTTCTTCAGCTACACTTCCTATGTTTAGGATCATTTGCAAACTTAGAAATTATGCTCCTTATAGAACCAGTTGGGAGTTAGGTGTAGGGTAAAGCTCTATTCTTCTCTAACAAAAGCAGAAGTCGCTGGGAACACTCAGCAGGTCAGGCAGCATCTATGGAAAAAGGAAAGTGAGTCAACATTTCGGGTCAATGACCCTTCGTCAGAACTGGGGCATGTTAGGAGGGAGAGGCTTTTAAGGACTAACAGAGAGGGGGGAGGCAGGGCAAGGAAGAGTAAAAGCCTCTCCCTCCCCACATGCCCCAGTTCTGATGAAGGGTTGTGGACGCGAAACGTTGACTCACTTTCCTTTCTCCGTAGATGCTGCCTGACCTGCTGAGTGTTCCCAGCGATTTCTTTCTTCTTTCAGATTTCCAGCATCTGCAGTATTTTGCATTCTGCCTTTCTCTGCCCCACTTCACTGAGCAGCGTAGTGAAGTGCTGCTGACAGTCTCCAATAGGTCGAGCAGGAAACACTGGTTATTCAACTCACTCTTGCAACTACGACAGCAGAGTGACTGCAAAACTACCACTGCTACCTGTAGACATATACAGCCTCCACCTTGTGCAAAGCAGAGTCCCACAAAAAAACATGAAGTGAATGACAAATTGATCTGTACAATTGTTGGTCAGGACAACAGCAGGAAGTCCCTTTGCACGTGGCGTTCTTCTAACTCTGACTGCCAGTGACATTCACAATGTTAGCAAAAAACTGATGAAAAGACCACCTCCTGGTTGTTAGAAATTTAGAAATATATCAGTGGACTAGTGGTCATTCATTGGTCATTCACTTTGTGCCTATTTGTGAGATTTTGGAGTGTGCCTATGGGAATCATCACTGCACTTGACGGAGTAATTATTGTGAAGGGTTTCGTGATTTTCCTTGATTATTGGTGAGCAGGATTTGGCCCCACTCACTCCCTGTAAGCTGATTTAGACCGAAATGTGTTGCTTAACAAGTGTTGTCCCCGAGGACAACCCTCTCTCCCCCCAAACTTTCTAGGCCCCAAATCATCACAGGACAATGTGGACCTGATGCCTGTCCTCATGACCACTTGAGCAAGTCAGGTGATAGGATCACCTTTCCTGGAGTAACTGACAAGCACAGAAACTACACTTGATCTGAGCCAAAACGTTCATAACAATAAGGCGCTAGAAAAATGCAAGTTCTTTCTTTTGGTTCATTTCTTGTATTTCTCTGTGCCCTCATTCCTACCTTACCTTCAGGCCCTACCTCTCTGACCTGCTTCATCCCCCTCCATCACTCATTGCCTCTGCTCAGCTGGCTCTGGCCTCCTGCATGTTTCCTGTCCTCTCCGCTCCACCATCGGTGGCCATACTTTCAGCATCTACCCTCGAAACTCTGGAACTCTCCCCCTCTGTCTTGTCCCCTTCTTCCCCATTTTCAGATCATGCCTCGAGACCTTCCTCTTCGACTGTGCTTACGATCACCATCCCCCGGCTCGGTGTCAGGCTCCATCACTGTTAAGCGCTCCGAGATGCTACTTGGTAAGGGGCGTTATAAAAAAGTTGTGGGTCTCAAACCACACAGTCTACTTTACTGTACTATATACTTTACTGTATATCCTGTAAAGCGTTTTGAGACATCTCGAAGACGTGATAAGTCTCTATATCAAATGCAAGGATTATTAAGTTGTTGTTGTTCTACTTCTGGTGATGTTATGTGAGTAGTAATAGTTTTCCTATAACCATCAGTGTTTTGTATAAGGGATATGATATTGCGGACCCAATGCTTATTTCACTTCAGCAGCTGTCCTGTCACTTTCCTGGTGGGTATCCTTTTGGTGCAGTGTTCCCTTACACCTACAGATAGCGCTGTGACGCCCTACAGGAGGTTCACAAAGTCCTCTTAACCCCCTGTATTCTTCTGACAACTACTTTTTATTTTCTGCTGCAAATGAGTCGAGCGAAACAATGTCTGATACCAGTGACTTCCTCATCGCTCCATCCGACGCAGACACAATGGGCCGAATGGCCTCCTCCTGCGCTGTATAATTCTATGTTACGGAAGATGTCGCACCGGACGTAGTCGTCCGACGGATCGTTATCTGCCAAGAAACTGATGGCGCTCACACAGACCGATCCTCTGGGCGTCTAAACACAGAGGAACACTTTTGCACTGAATACACAATGAAGTATTTCTGATGACAATTCTCATTGGATTCAATCTGGTCAGGTGGCTCTGTGCTGCCACCAGGCGGTGGCGGGGGGCGGTGGCGCGGCAGTGGCGGCTGTTGGTTGCGAAGGGACTGGAAATGTTACCCACAACGCCCTGCAGCGCCGACGACAAATATCATGACTTTTAAATCGGAGCCGACGCTTATTTCGCCGACAATCGACTTGAAAAGATATGGAATCGTAAGGGCGGCGACGGCGCGGGGCCTTCCTGCGGGAGGGTGTTGTCCCGATGGCCGGTGTTTGAGAGAGGGTCGGGAGAGCGGCCTGGCCGCACCTGCACCAAGAGGAGCGGCGCGGGCTGTGGGCTGGCAGTGCCGGGGCCCCTCCCCAGTATGCTCTGGTTTCTCTTCAGATCGTATAAATCTTTCGCCTTTTACTAAAGATTTCCGTGGAGAGGAGCATTACGAGTTTTTAAACTAATTTTTTGAGGCTCTATTTCGGTAGAGCTCTCCCTTCCCAAAGCAACAACAGACTGAGCGCTCTCACAGCGACCCACACGACCTGTGTGTGTGTGTGTGTGTGTGATGCCGCCGCCTCACTGCTCTCGGGCGGCCGCGGGGGTCCTGCACTGCACTGCACTGCGCGGTGTGTATTCCAGGGGTTGATCTCAGTTACTGCCCCTCTCTCCCTCTCTCCCTCTCCCTCCACGTTGGCACTTTCGGGCTCTCGCTGCTGATGTGGTACTGACCCCCATTGCAGAACCGGAAGCTAAGCTTCTCCTCTCCGCCGCCTCAAGAGTGGCGCTGTTCATTAATAATCGTCTACAGTAGGAGACTGAGTGCTGCCCACAACGCTCTTCGGGGCTAAAATATTTAAACACCTTCACGTTATCCCCCTCCTTACCTGCCCGTACCCTCCGTTCCTCTGGCTCCGGTCTGCTCCACATCCCCCGCCCCAACCGCCCTACCATCGGTGGTCGGGCCTTCAGCCTCTCGGCTCTGGAACTCTATCCCCCAGTGCCTTCGCCGCCTTCTCCCTTTCCTCCTTCAAGGCCGGTCTCAAGTCCTTTCTCTTTGACCGTGCCTTCAGCTCCCCTCTCGACTCTCTACCCCCTCCTCGCTCCCTCCCTTCCCTCCCCTCACCCTGACCATTTCCCCCCTGCTCGGGTCCCGACCCAACTGTCCAGCGCCTTGGGACGTCCTCCCGACGTGAAAGGCGCTCTATAAATGAAATCTTGTTGTTGTTTTTGATGTACTGCTGTACCAGGCAAGCAATTTACCAAGTGCCTCAGTTCCACAATTTCCACACAATCTGGGGGTCGTCCATCAATGAACAAGAAAATCTTAGACCACAGCTGAAGTGTTACACTGAGCAAAATATTTCTACTGTTCTTGTGCCCTGGGGGGGGGGGGGGGGGAGTAAGAAAGAAAGGCAGACCCTCTATCGTGTAGCCCTCATCGCAGACATGTATTGCTGAGCCACACAACCAGCAATGCTGCTACTTCAATAGGATAATCACCGGAAATAAACAACACCATTTTTCATTATCACATCGCTGTGCAAAGAAAAAAGTACTTCAGCTACAAAAACTGCCTCTACAATTTCCCTCCTCTATTGGAAACGACAATTCCCTGATTTGTAAGTAGAAACATTTAAGCACATTCAAAGCAACATTGTCTGAAATAAACAAGATGACATATAAACATATTTTCTCCCCCAGGATGTTTTGTCCTTTTAATCATCGGCAGTCAGTTGCACACAGCATTGTCGACACAAACAGTTCAGGGTAATCCACACCTGAATCCCTATCTTCCTTTCAGTCACAAAAACAATCCTCTGCACCTCCCGAGCAGACAGATTCCATTATTTAAAGCTATAATAGATATAAAACACCTTGAATTAAAAGTACCCGTAATAAGTATATTTAAAGCAACATTAGCAAAAGCAAACGTGCAGGTGTTTAAATATTTAGCCCCGAAGAGCGTTGTGGGCAGCACTCAGTCTCCTACTGTAGACGATTATTAATGAACAGCGCCACTCTTGAGGAGGCGGAGAGGAGAAGCTTAGCTTCCGGTTCTGCAATGGGGGTCAGTACCACATCAGCAGCGAGAGCCCGAAAGTGCCAACGTGGAGGGAGAGGGGGAGAGGGAGAGGGGCAGTAACTGAGATCAACACCTGGAATACACACCGCGCAGTGCAGTGCAGTGCAGGACCCCCGCGGCCGCCCGAGAGCAGTGAGGCGGCGGCATCACACACACACACACACACACAGGTCGTGTCGGTCGCTGTGAGAGCGCTCAGTCTGTTGTTGCTTTGGGAAAGGAGAGCTCTACCGAAATAGAGCCTCAAAAAATTAGTTTAAAAACTCGTAATGCTCCTCTCCACGGAAATCTTTAGTAAAAGGCGAAAGATTTATACGATCTGAAGAGAAACCAGAGCATACTGGGGAGGGGCCCCCGGCACTGCCAGCCCACAGCCCGCGCCGCTCCTCTTGGTGCAGGTGCGGCCAGGCCGCTCTCCCGACCCTCTCTCAAACACCGGCCATCGGGACAACACCCTCCCGCAGGAAGGCCCCGCGCCGTCGCCGCCCTTACGATTCCGTATCTTTTCAAGTCGATTGTCGGCGAAATAAGCGTCGGCTCCGATTTAAAAGTCATGATATTTGTCGTCGGCGCTGCAGGGCGTTGTGGGTAACATTTCCAGTCCCTTCGCAACCAACAGCCGCCACTGCCGCGCCACCGCCCCCCGCCACCGCCTGGTGGCAGCACAGAGCCACCCTGACCAGATTGAATCCAATGAGAATTGTCATCAGAAATACTTCATTGTGTATTCAGTGCAAAAGTGTTCCTCTGTGTTTAGACGCCCAGAGGATCGGTCTGTGTGAGCGCCATCAGTTTCTTGGCAGATAACGATCCGTCGGACGACTACGTCCGGTGCGACATCTTCCGTAACATAGAATTATACAGCGCAGGAGGAGGCCATTCGGCCCATTGTGTCTGCGTCGGATGGAGCGATGAGGAAGTCACTGGTATCAGAGACATTGTTTCGCTCGACCCATTTGCAGCAGAAAATAAAAAGTAGTTGTCAGAAGAATACAGGGGGTTAAGAGGATTTTGTGAACCTCCTGTAGGGCGTCACAGCGCTATCTGTAGGTGTAAGGGAACACTGCACCAAAAGGATACCCACCAGGAAAGTGACAGGACAGCTGCTGAAGTGAAATAAGCATTGGGTCCGCAATATCATATCCCTTATACAAAACACTGATGGTTATAGGAAAACTATTACTACTCACATAACATCACCAGAAGTAGAACAACAACTTAATAATTCTTGCATTTGATAGTGCCTTATCACATCGTTGAAACATCTCAAAGTGCTTCACGGGATATACTGTAAAGTGTTAGCGACTGTGTGTTTTGTGGCTGAAACACCCACAACTTGCATTTGTATAGTGCCCTTCACGCCAGTAGTATCTTGGAGTGGCGGAGCATGACACCAAGCTGGGAGAAGGGGGAGGTGATCGTAAGCACAGTACGAGAGGAAGCTCCTTAGGCTTGATTTGAAAATGGGGAAGGAGGGGGTAAGACAGAGGGAGTGAGGGGGAGAGTTTCAGAGTGTGGTTGGTGATATTGACCATAGCAGCGTCATGATGCAAACCACACTTCGCTTGTCAGCAAATCAATTGTATTGCAAAATCATTTGTTTTGCAAATGATTTAAAATAATTAAAACCTTGAATGCATTAAACATCGCCCCTGTACACCCCTTAATATGTTTGAAGTTCCAACAAAGCTAAATAATCTGGGGGAAAAAAAGAGTCATTTTGAGCAAAGTAGTTTGCAAAATGAAGAATTACACAGGTGGACTTTAAATAAGAGACATACATGTTGCTGCACACTTAAGTTTTTAATTGTCTGTTGTGCTATAACAGACCTCTTGACTCTTGATTTTCTTTCAAAATTATTTTAATTGAGCACTCTCGTTTGATCCACAACACTTGACCAAACTTTGCAGCCAAGTCTTCCACTTCTACAATCAATCCATTCATGGGCCTCCTGTTTCCTGTTCCACATTTCCTCTTTCCAAGTATCGGGCGACAGGCGAGGTGAACTAGAATCAGGCCACGGGAATGTTGATCTCATCATAGTTCTGAGGATGATGCAAAAAGATTGCAACGGGATATAGATAGGCTAGGAGAATGGGCGGGTAGGTGGCAGATGGAATTTAATGTGGGGAAGTGTGAAGTTATTCACCTAGGTAGCAAATATAGAAAAACAGATTATTTTCTAGAGGGGGAGAGATTAGATTGTGTTAGTGTTCAGAGGGATTTGGGTGTCCTTGTACACCAGTCTCAAAAAGTTAGTATGGATGTGCAGCAAACAACTAAGAAGGCGAACGGCATGTTAGCGTTCGTTGCAAAAGGTTTAGAGTACAAGAGTAGGAAGTCTTGCTGCAACTGTATAGGGCCTTGGTGAGACCGCACCTAGAGTATTGTGCGCAGTTTTGGTCTCCTTATTTAAAAAAGGACACACTCGCCTTAGAGGGGGTGCAGCGTAGATTCACTCGGTTAGTTCCTGGGATGAGGGGACTGACCTATGAGGATAGGCTGAATAAACTAGGAGGGCTATATTCTCTAGAGTACAGAAGAATTAGGGGAGATCTTATTGAAACATATAAGATTCTTAAAGGGCTGGATAACATAGACACTGAGGGACTGTTTCCCCGAGTAGGAGAATCTATAACCAGGGGTCACAATCTTAAAATTAAGGGTCAGCCTTTTAGAACAGAGTTGAGGAAACATTTCTTCACTCAGAGGGTAGTGACTTTATGGAAATCAGTACCCCAGAAGGCTGTAGATGCTCAGTCCTTGTACATTTTCAAGGCTGAGACTGATAGATTTTTAAAAAATAGAGGGATTAGGGGATATGGGGATAGGGCAGGTAATCAGAGTTAGGTCAGAAGATCAGCCACGATCTTATCGAATGGCGGGGCAGGCTCCAGGGGCCGAATGGCCTACTCCTGCTCCTAATTCTTATGTTCTTATGTAGAGAGCAAATGATTTGAAGATACCTTATTTCCAACTAAGTCTTTGTGTATGTCTTTTATCTGCATTTTGGTACTGCTGGTCTGAGGTTCTTTGTCCTCTTCTGCTTGCTTTTTCTTGGGGGTGGAGAGTTATTCTTTTTTTTGCTTAGCTGCCGATGTGTTGTAATGAAATATCGAACTGCAGCAGCAGATTGAACCTAACCTTCTCCTTGTCTTCTGTAACTGTCTCGATCTCTGAGTTTCTCTACAGCTGTGTCGCAGATGCATTCATATCATGACGCTGCTAAGGCAAGGGGCATCCTGACGCGAAATGTGGATGAAGTCAATCATTGTTCCAGAGACTCATTTATGTTGCCCACTGCAGCGTCATGATGCAAACCACACCTCGCTCATTGACATTTTGTATCTCTGAAGTGACGGTGTACAGCGACACTCCAATAGCACTGGATGCCAACGAACAGGGTATTGGAAAAGTTCAGTCTGGAGATGACAAGGCTATAGATGGGGATCTTTGTTTGGCTGCATTAGTGGTTATTAAGTTATCAGTATGGGAGCTGAACTGAAATGGAGCCTTAAAACGTTAGTTTTAAAGACAAAAAAAACTTGCATTTATATAGCGTCTTTCACATAGTACTGTCTACAGAGACAGTGCTGGACTGAGCTAGGGGAGACACACAGAGAAGAGGGTTGTGACTCTAGGCACGGTCAGAGAGGTAGGTTTTTAGATAGTTTTTCAAGATGAGATGGAGGAGAGCAGAATAGTGAGACTAGAGAGGATGGAGGTGCAAGGGTGTGAAGTGCCTTTTAGATGAGGATTCTTTCTTAGGGCAAGAGAGGTGATTCAAATAACCAAATCCAGATTGAACCAATGGACGTGATTTGGTGTAAATCTGAGATGCTGCCAGCATACGTTTGAAGCGGACACTGATTTATAATGTTGTCATAAATTTTCTTCTCCTCCAGCTGCTCCTTTGATCCCATCCTCACCCGCTCCTTACCTCCCAGCTCCACCTGCTTGCCCTTCTACTAAGAGACATTGCCAACCTCTCCTTGACCACTGGCACTGTTGCCACCCCCTTAAAAACATCACCATATCACTCCCCCATCCTCAAAAAACCTACCCTGGACCCATCCCTGTTCTCCAATTACCGCCCCATCTCCAATCTCCCTTTCCTTTCCAAGGAACTGGAGATAGTCATTGCTTCCCAGCTTGCTCTTTCCTCTCCTGCCACTTCCTCTACAAACCTCTCCAATCGGGTTTCCGTGCTGCCCACAGCACAGAAACAGCCCTGGTCAAAGTCACAAATGATATTTTGTCCACCTGGCTCTCTGTGTCTTCTTGATCACTCTTCCGCCTTCTCCACCGTCTCTCTCCTTTCAACTCAATCTTCACGGTTATATAGGCATGTACTCAGCCTTGTTTTTCACAGTTTCTTTCTTACCTGGCCAGCTACCCGACATTAATGTTGCTGTTGTAGGGTCAGGCACATCTGTTTTTCTAGGGCTGACTTGATGGCAAGATTTGGAGTCCTGTAGCTCATGTCGTGTTATGTAGTCATCCTGTAGTGATTAGAGGACTTGCCTCACAAGGGAAGACCTGGATTCGATTCCCAGCAGGGCAAAACGTTAGACAAGTTTCCTTACTCCTTTGTTGCAATAATTAGGAACACGGCTGTTAGTCAGTTGACGGATCGCTTTTCCAGGGCTAATAATTCCTTCAAAAAAAATAAGTTGGTTACTCAATCCACATTGTTTGTGGAACACTGCTGTGAGCAATTGGCTGCCGTGTTTTGCCCACAAAATATACAGTACATTCCGTGAAGCGCTTTGAGACATCTTGAAGACGTGATAAGGCGCTACATCAAATGCAATGATTATTTATTATTTGTTTATTTCAGCTTGCTGCTAACCAAAGAAATGCCTTAAGTGACCGAGTGCGATTATCTCTCTGCTCCCTCTGGCCTGCGTTGCTGAGTTACCACATGGTGGCGCTAACAGTGTATAAGAAGGTTTTAGAAATAGATCAGGAGGAAGGGAGTAAAATATTGGTATCATTTTGAAGTTTAAATAAAACACACTCTAATTATATTTAACAGCGTTTGTATTATGGGCGTGTGAGTGGAGGGGGGTATATATTGTTGGAGGTGCCGTCCTTCAGATGAGATGTTAAATCAAGGCCCTGTTCACCTGTTCGGATGGACAGTAGAGATCCCCACGGCACTATTCGAAAGGAGAAGGACGTTTCTTGCAGTGTCCTGGTCAACAATCTCCCAGATAAAATTTATCACTCAGGCCATGGGTGTTTGTGGGTCATTACCATGTGGAATTTGGCCAGTTTTGTAGTTTGGGTGTTTGATGACGCTGTCTGTTAAGTTTATAAGTGATGGTGCAGGTGGGATACCAAAAATTACATTTCAACATTTGCTGTCGAAAAGTAACATTTCAAACATGTAAAGTCAAATATGTAAAATATGTAAAGGACTGACAGTTCGGGGAAATTAAATTTTTTGCAGAGTTGATTCCTTGTTGGGTATTTATTTGGCTGGGGAGATAATGTGCTCCCCTTTGCTGAATATTCTGTGAACAAACTGGGCTAAACTGGTCTGTTGCTTATCACATTGCAGTTTAAATGCTTGGCCTCGAAGACTCTTTCCATTCAGCCCCACCCCACCAAAATCACTTGTACAAAATATTTCTTCAAGTCCTTTCCATGATTAGGTAGTATTATGGAGAGAGAAACTTAATTTTACTGAAAAGCTTAAGTCAGTGTTGCTTTCGTTGAACTGGGAAATGTAGGTTTCTCCATCATGCCTTTTCTCCCAGATGAAAACATTTATTAGGACTCTCTTTCTCTGAAATGTTGCAACAAACCAGTGAAATTATGCCATGGGAACTGGCCACCTTTTGGAAGGAGGCTATTTTTAAATGAAAAATTCATCAGGATCTCAGTTACAGGATTGGTTTGAACTGAGAACTGCGGGTGAACAAGCTACACCCACCCATTATGGGTAATAGGTCTGAGGACTCTGACACCAGTCACAAGACATGGACGTCCTCCTGTTCGTGATAAAGAGAGAGGCTTGGATTGCATCTCGCTGTGTTTCCATGACCACTGACGAGATTCATATTGAGAGAGAGAAAGAAAATACCATTACATGGTATTGGAGTCCTGTAGCTCAGTGGTTAGAGCACTCGCTTTGCAAGTGAGAGACCTGAGTTCAATTCCAGGCAGAGGGCGAAACCTCGGGCAAGTTTCCTTACTCCACACAGAGCCTAATAATAATCCCTCCAAAACCAAAAACAATAATAAATTGGTCATTTTCAATCTACGACTGTTTGTGGGATATTGCTGTGCGCAATTGGCTGCTGCGTTTGCCCAAAATATACAGTCAATTCACTTTACAGTGTGTTCTGTGAAGCGCTTTGGGACGTCCTCCCGACGTGAAAAGCGCTATATCAAATGCAAGGATTATTATTATTATTATTATTATTGCGGAGTGTGACCCTAGTGACTCAGAACTTGACTGTCCATAAATGCACTCTTTGAGTCAAAAGTTTCCACCTTGGTCAGAGTCAGGATTGTGACATACCAGGGGGATGGAGAAATTTATGACTATCCTTACCAAGTGAGAACTGAAATCAGCGTTCAGTTCCTCTCCCTGCATGAGAGGTTCTCACCACTGACATGGTTGTTGGACAGGAAAATGGGCATGTGTGTGTGTGTGTGCGTGTGTGTGTGTATATATACATATGATATCCATGCAATTACTGCACATCGATCACAGTACAGGCAAGTCTCATTACCTTCGGAAACATTTGACTGTTTAAATCGGGAGAGGCGGGAGTCCAACCTTTTGGTTGCTGAGGGCCGGATGTCCTATTTGAGAATTGTCCGTGGGCAGCATAAGCAATATTTTTTGTGTTTTCCTTCCAGAAACATAATAACATTTACTGGTATGGAGGAAGCAGGTGGGCCAGGTGAAATGTAGGGTGTGGGGGGGGGGCCTGGATGATACTGCGATATTGCCCCGTGTGCCACCATTTGGACCACCGTGGTTTAAATTCATGGTGTTTATCGCGCTGTCTGTGGCTCAGTTCAGCACTGGCTCCTGGTGTAATCACTACGATGACCGGTGTTGGGCTTGGGCCTATCAAACTGCAACACTATGGATTCTCTGGCTGTGCAGTCTGGGCAGCTTCCCGATGAACCTCTGGGACCTGCTACAAGACCTTTGTCATTCATACTGTGCATAGGTGGAACTTGTTTGATGTCACTAAATCCCAGGGAAAGTATTTCTTCTGTGGGGCACTTGGGAACGACCTCTGTATGTGAAACCGAAAGTTGGTTTTGCATGAAGGTGCGCATGGAGAGAAGTCCCCTCCCCAACTCCCCAAAAAAGGTGACAGACCAATAAATTCACAAGTCTGGAGGATCCTGGAGGCCAGTGGGTCCTGATGTCGTTATCTGTGGGAAGACACCAGGTCCAAGAGAAGTTACAGTCAGTAGCACTGTAGAGGTGACCCAAGGTAATGTACCCAAGAACGGTCCTACGCCTCCTGAAACAGCAGCTTATAAACACAGATGATCTCCCTTGTAATCGTACCTTTAATCAGAAACGTATTGATCAGCCGGGTGTGCTCACAGAGGTCAAGTGATAGTTTTCAATTTTAAATATAAATTTAAGTATTTAATTTGCTCAGCCACACCAAGGCGAGGAAGATGGTTGATTCTACGTAAATGGAGTTGATCCCAAACATTTTTACCAGTGTTTCAGAACTATGTAAGAGGACACTAGGCACTAACCTCACTCTATGTGTCTAATTTATTTCCAGGTTGGTTAACAGCCTCTCCAGTCATCTTCCCTGCTACAGGAACCAGTGAAGTTGTAGGACAGAACTCTGTTTGCTCTATTTGTACACTGGTCAAAAGTAAAAGTCCCTGTTGAACTCGATTGTTATTGCTTAAAATATTATTTTAGTTCAGCTAGAAATGCTCATGCAATCTTTAGTTCATATTAAAATGATTTGCAGACACCTTAAGACTAATCCGAGTTAGCTAAATTATAGAGTTTATATCTAAGCCTGATGTAAATTATGGGATAGTTGGTATAGCTTGAGGTAAAATATTATGGGAAAGTAGCAGTAAGTGTGCCTTGAAGGCTTGAATTGTTTCAGAAGTAAGAAACATGTTTAATACAACTGCAGCTCTTTTGTTAGTTGTTGATGTTAACAATCCTACATTGTTGTTTTAATTAGAATCAGCTCATGGATAATGTACCCAAGAACGGTCCCAGCTTGTTTAAACCAGCCTGAAAACAACTATCAGGTGGATGAGGATGTGCAGATTTGCACGGACCATCCTGATGCTTTATTTTTAAAAAGGACAATTATAAAAGAGGTACAGTATAACTAAGCTACACTTTGTTCGGTCAGAATTGGTATCAAGTCAGTGAGAAAGTGACTACGTTTTCTGCTCCTCTAGGAAGGCAGAACTTCGACTGCAGGTTTTGCGACTCAAGACACTCAACCTGGAATGTTCCAAGGTTCCAGCAATATTGGAAAAAGCAACACCAAGTTGCATTTATATAACACCCTTCACGTGGGGCAACGTCTTGGAGTGACAGCAAAAGAGAAGAACAGAAGAACTGCAGCCATACATGAATACAGCTGCAACACAACTGCTAGGGATTCAACGCCCACCTTATTAGCTCAACAGGGTATTAATGCAACTACTGGCCTTACTTCCCAGTTGTTAATTTTGCTACTAGCTGTACTGTTGGCTGTACCTTCAAATGAATCCGAGCAATACATCTGCAACACAACTGCTTGAGATTCAACTTTGGCCTTTTAATTTGCCGCCTGCTATTATCGACATTCCAGCTCCACAGAAGAGATTTTTGATTCACCGCACACCATTATCGGTTAAACAAAGCGCTAACGCTACTACTGGCTGTACTTCCCAGGCTCAACAGCGACATTGATTCCACTACTGGCTGTACCTTCGAATGAACCCAAGCAAGAGATGTTCGCCTACTGCTTACGAACTTATGGATTGTGTTATCATTATTACAATAAGTATTACATCAGCATAACCGGAAATATTGTTTGTTGTAACCGTGCCTATTGTAACTGTTATTGAACTAATGCAACTTTCTGCCTTAAAATATAAATTGCAAATGACTTTGTTCATGGATTCCCAATATAAAAGTTTGGCTAACAGATAAATTGATCTTTTCTGGCCACACCCTTTGCCCAAGGCTGCAGACCGGTTATGTCCACCATTAAGTGAACCTTACAACCCAACGAGAAAAGGCAGAGAGGTGGGAGGGTGACTGAAGGCATGATCGAACAGGAGGGCCTTGAGACCGGTCTTGAAGGAGGCAAGGGAGGAAGTGAGGCGAAGGGACTGTGGGATGGAGTTCCAGAGTGTGGGTGCAGAGAGGCTGAAAGCTCGGCCACCGATGGTAGGGTGGGTCGGTCAGGAGACATGGAGCAGACTGGAGCCCACTGAACGGAGGGAGCGGGAAGGTTGTAGGGAGTCAGCAGGTCAGAGGGGTAGGAGAGGGCAAAGCCATGGATGGCCTTGAAGGTGAGGCTGAGGAACTTGAACTCGATCCTCTGAAGGATGGGGATCCAGTGGAGTCGGGCGAGGGTGGGAGTGATGGAAAAGTGTTAATATGCCCGGGTTATAGAGATTTTTACTTGAACGTGTGAATAAGCCAACTAGTATATGAAAAGAAAAGGTGTAATTATTTACTCCACACCTTTCTCTGCATCCCACAGGTTTCTTTGCTTTCAGTTCTTTCCAACAGTTATTCAGATCTTGCTGATCTGCCCGTGTTTTGGAGGTGACCCAAGAGACTTGTCTGTGGCTGTGATGATCAATGGAACTGGAGGATCTCTCATGAGTCAGCAGCTTCTCTGGCACCCAGACAACCGCACAATTATCCAGGTCACTGAAAGATTTTTATATATAACTAGTTGTACCCAGTGCAGCTTCGCTTGCAACCAAAGGACTCAATATGGAATGTAGATTAACACACGGACAGCCATTTCATCTTTATCTATTCTTGGCTGGGAGGACTCCTGTGGGAGGATTCTTTTCGGGAGGACTCAGTGGAAGAATCAGCCCTTTAAAAATGTTATTTTGTTGTTGCTGCCGTGGCGTAGCTTAGTCTGTGTTCTTTATTTTACTCCCGCCGCTTGGCTACGTGCGTAATTTGTGACGTAGGATGCCACAGCGCCATGGTCAGCCGGGTGGTCACCAGGTGTAACTGCAGCACGTGCGTACCTACGTAGATGCTCTGTGACGCACGATGCCACAGCGCCACTTTGACTCGGCGGCCACCAGGTGTAACTGCAGCACAAAATGCAAAACTGAAAATAACTCATGAATAGGAGATAAATGGAAACAAATGTGCCCATGTCACTCCCAGTTCCAAGACCTTTTCGATGGGGTATAAATCATGTCTCTAAGTCAATCGGTTATTTGAGATCCTTCTTGAAGCACAGGCAGACATTGTCATTTTATTGGTGTGTGTGTATATATATATATACATAGAAGATATGAAGAGTGTATTCAAAGTTACTTTGTAAAATGAAGCACAATAGAAAGCTTCAAGCCACAGACGGGAACTGAATTTGAAAACTCAAGCACTTCAACTGCCTGCAGCTGATGACAGGAGAGCCCGCTCAGTGAAGCAAGATGCGTTGCTTTGTAATCTTGTGGACAACTTTGGCAATTGACATATATGATATAAATGGCATACAGGGCGATTCCTTTATGACATGGTGTTGGCTCAGGGTCAGGAACTTGCACTTTGCATTATCATGAAAACATGACCACCTTCCAGGAATTCAGGTAGCAACTGATGTAATTTCCTGTACATTGTGCACGTACACTCTTTGTGCAGGAAGTGTTACTGACATATTTTCCTGAGTGTTGTGCAAATACATGTATTGTGCAAATAGCATTTTAGCACTGTAAAGTGTCAGACATCACGTCCTGCACATTGTGCACATGCCTACTATGTGTAGGAAGTGTCACTAATTCAGTAGGTAAGCACAATCCTTGGTGTGTGTGAACAAAAATAAGATCGAGAAGTAAAGCCATTCCACCAAAAAAGCCAAACCCAAATTAAGTGGTTTTACAGTGTTAAAATGCTAAATGAGCTTCATTTCACCAGGTTACAATAAATAATGGCAACTTAGCCTGTTTTATAATTCACGTTTTTGTTGTATTACTGAATTTTTTAATGTAATTTTGCAGAATCCTTTGAAGCTGCTTGATGCCATCAGAGGCGTATTAGATGAGCAATTACTGGGCTGTAATAGGCTTTGGAGCTAATTTCACTAATTATGTTTACAATTCATAAATCCTAATTTTGTTTCATGTGCTTTTCAGTATGACTTCTCTTTGTGGAAGAATTAACATAAAGTGTTAATTAGTTTATTTGATTGTTTAGTTTAGTTAATTGCTTAGTTGGTAGCACTCAGTCAGAAGGTTTAGGGTTTGGAGATTTGAACTCATTGTCGAGGCTGATGCTCCAAAGCAGTGCTTAGAGAATGCTACATTTTCAGAGGTGCTTTCCTTCAGAGTGGCTGTTTTGATTTGTTGATGCTTTGCATGATTTGTTCATAGTGCGCTTGTCTCATTTTCTTTTAGAATGAGTTAAAATGTAGCTGACAAAAACACAGTCAATGGGGGTTCTGTACATCTCTGGCAGGGTATGACCAGTAAATTGTGGAAGCTATTCTCTGGATCTGACAAGGAGACGTGCTCTTTTGTGGTTAAGAATGATTCTGAGACGTAAAACTTTGCCGCTTCACATAACTGGATAAACCATCAACGGTGGGGGGTGGGGAAACAGTGCCTTTAAGATTTTAGCATTCAATAGTAGCTGCCAGTCCTTCACTACAGCATCACGGTGTTCTGGCTGGCCTGCAACTTTACTAGAGTAATGTGTATAGGTCTGATTTATATGACTTAAGTGTATGTTTGGAGGTGGACAGCAGGCACTAGGGGCAGCGCAGAGGTGGACTACAGGGCTAAAGGTAATTAAACTTTAAAAAGGACAGATTATTTATATTATATATGGGGGAGAGAGAGAGAGAGAGATGGGGAGAAAAAAATAACGCTTGGAGAAAAATAAGGACAAGTATGGGTAAAATGTTCATAATATAAATTTTAAAGTACTGAACTTGTTATGTATGCTAATTATTTAGGGTTACGATTACAATAATAAAGCAATCTTTGAAGTTTGAGTGACTTTATTGTCACAACAACATTATTTTTAGTATCACAGGGTGCAAACTCTGACAATGGAGTGTCTGATGGGTATAGGGAAACGACGGAAGGGTTTTGCTGGCTGCTTGTGGATTAGATTAAATTCATGTCTGTGTTTTGTTTTTAATCCACATGATTTTCAGATCAGTAGGTTCACTGTTGAAGTAAAGCTGCAAGAAGCTTTGGAGAGACTTCATCAAGATAAATGGGTTTGGGTTATTTAGATTCTTCTACACTAAACTCCTGATAACTCATCGCTTCAAGGGAAAATAACTCAATGATGAGTTATCTGGAGTAGCGAGTTAAACATATGTAGAAATTCATAAACAATTGCGTCTGGGATATTGACAGCGTGATGACTTAAGTGGTAGTGACTAGTTAAACTAGTTTACTGTCATGCAGCAGATAGTGTCTAACTGGATCATCTGATGGGCCACATTTTGCATGTGACTTTGACTGTGATGGCCCTGCTGTAATTTTGCAGCCTTCAAATCATGTAATCCTTCTACTTTCCTTGTCAATGTTTTATTACAGGGATTTCTTAGATATCTTAGGAAAATTAATAATAATAGTCAAAATCCTTGCATTTGATGTAGAGCTTTTCACGTCTTCTAGAAGTCTCAAAACGCTTTACAAGATATACTGTAAAGTGAATTGACTGTATATTTGGTGGGCGAAACGTGGCAGCCAATTGAGCACTATGACCAATTTATTGCTTTTCTTGAGGGATTATTATTAGGTGTGTGAAGTAAGGAAACTTGCCCAAGGTTTCGCCCTGCCGGGAATCAAACCCAGATCTCTCGCTTGCGAGGCGAGTGCTCTAACCTCTGAGCTACAGGACTCCATGCAAAATTTCTCTTACTTGAAGGAAGGTGGCTAAAATTTTGGTCAAAGAGATGGGTTTTATAGGTGGAGAGGGAGGGGCAAGGCAGAGGAGCTCCAGGATGGAGTTGCCGATAAAGGGTGATAGCGGTGATCAACGATTTACAAAGAGGGAGAGAAATTAAAATAATACAAGTAAATGACAGGCTTAACAACTGCACTTTTTATTTAAGTTCCCACCAATATAAAATTCATGCAGAATACCCGAGATTGTTTTTTTTAAAAAAAAATTTTCAGCATTATCTTGTTGGATTAATTGTTTTGTCCTTTGCCATGAAGTGGAAGGAAAGGTTGCTGACAGAGAGCGTGGTTTGTGGGTTTGCATAATGCTTATTTTGCTGAATCAATTGGACTATTTAAAACTCCAAAAGTATCATCTCTAGCTCTCAAATTATATTATTCATCAGTTTAAAACCATCAATTGCTCAGTGTAATAACCTCTGATATGTCCTCTGATATAATAATGCACAGCCTGATTAATCTGTCCCTCACTTACAGAGAAACCATGCAAAGCACTCCGCAAAATGTCTCTCACTGTTACTATGTTCTGTGATAGTTTCCAAAGAACCGAATATAGAGGGGTTTATTGCCTTGTGTATTTTGTAAACTAAAATCTCGTCTGGAATCAAGTGGGGACAGACCGATCGCTGGCGCCAGGGATTCTTCCCGCTCGGCTCCTGTTAACCCCGCAAGCCAAAGCCCTAACAGGTAGGGTGGTCTTAGCTGGACAAGCAGTAGGAAAGCTTGCTAGACAGTGCTCTCAATGGCAAGCTACGTGATTTTAGCTAGTTAGACTCCAGCTGTACGCCATAGAACAGTGTGAGCCATTCAGCTCCTCAAGCTTGTTCCACCATTCTGTTAAATCATGGCGAACAGTATGTCAACTTCAACGTGCACTTTCGGGTCCCCAAGCCTTGGCTCTTGCCAACACTTGACTAATATTTTCCAGAATTAGGTACGCAGAGTATGTTCGTCGGTGGGGGGGAGGGGGGAATGACAACGGGGGGACGCAGGGACGGGATAGAGGGACGGACTGAAGTATCCTGGTACAATGCTGCACACATTTTAATTTAAAAAAAAGAAATCTACATTATGAAATTAAATCTACATTATTTACCGGGAAAATCTTACATTTATTACAACAACTAATTGTAAACCTTAATAACGGATCATTAATCTACATATCTTACTTTCTGTCTCAGGAATCATTTGGCCAATGAAATCCATCCCGTATTCTCTGAAGTACATGAGTATTGTCCTACCTCAAACCTATGCATCAGATGCTCTTCATGGATCTTTTACCAAGGTAAGAATGTGTATTCATTCTAGGACACAATCTTTAGTCCTCATTCTTATATTTGGTCCTTTACCTGCAATGTCCTGAAGAAGCAAATTTTCACATGTTAGAGTTATTTAATGTTTAGAATTATCTTATGGTCAAAAAAAGAAATGTCAGCCTTGGAATTTGATGGTCTTGAACAGAAATGTCTGTTGTATTCTCAAATGTAGCACACTTGGTACAAGACTTCTTATTGCGCTATGTTATAACATGCTTTCTTTGGGATACTTCCAAAGTCAGACGGGCATTCACAAATAATGTTTAACTGGACAACTCAAACACAATTTACAAAGAGTTCAGCTGGTTGTATTGGTGGAGACGTGCAAGGATTGCAAACTCTCTTGTGTGTAAAAGCACTTTATCTGGGGTGGGGTTCAGCCTTTTAAACCTATAAAAGGAATGGAATCTTTATTTCTGATTTTTAATGGCTATTAAGGTAAAAATAAACTGCTGATTAATGGAACAGCTAGGAGGCTCTTACGATTTCTTTTCAACAATTGCACATTCAGTTTCAAGGTTTATTTTTGGGTTGGTGATAATTTTTTTCCCAATCATTTAGATATTCTTTACAGGGATACCACTTGTTAAGTCTTACTTGGGGAGAAGTTCTACCCCACGTCTAGATTTACTTTACTTTCTTACAGTCAAACAAACCACTTTACAGTATATTCTGTGAAACGCTTTGAGACGCTTTGATGATGTGATAAGGTGCTATATCAAATGCAATTATTATTATTACTTTCAGAGGGTTCGGAATTTGGCAAATTCTTGGATTTGATCTTACCTTTGAGGTCGGTTTCTTGCCATTCTTAAAAGAACGTCCAGTTCTTTGAAAATAAGATTATATTTTAATGCTTAAGAAAATAGAGTCAATTTAGACCTAGGTGGAATTTTTGCCCCAGTATTATGTTTGGTTAAGCACAACAGGAGGACATCCCAAAGTGCTTCGCAGGAATGTAACGTGCAAGTGACTGTGTGTGTTTTGTGAGCGAGGACAGCAGACGATTTGCATGCAGCAATGTCCCACCAACAGCCATGAAATGAATGACCATTGTTTTTGGTCTGCTACATAGAAGTTGGTAATGTTTAGATTGGAGAAGAGACAATTGAGGGGTGATCTTCATTGAATCCTAAAGAGTGTAGACTAGTTACATGAGGTTGTAATGTTCTCTCTTACTTCCCTGCATTGGACCTTTTTCAAAAGACACTCACTGCCCTTTCAAGCCATGTACCAGCAATCTTTGCACAGCCTCCAAGGTGGTGCTAATTCCGCCCAGACCCTTTCCCACCAGTGAGGAGTCAGGAGTGTCCTGTCAATTGTACAAATCAGAATTGATCCCTGTTCCTTGTGGGCAGCTCAGATGCTCATAAAAACATTGCATTTAACCTGGCTTATCCTGGGGCTTGCAAGAAAAAAGCCAAGGTTTCCATCTCCTGATTAATATCTAGGGTCAGCTTTCTGGAGAGTGCTTACATGGGTTACTGAAGGCTCCCCTCAGGCGTGAAATCCAGTAAAGGAATGAAACCGCTCCGAGACTTTGTCTGATGTGAAGGGCGCTTATAAATACAAGTTGTTGTTGTGCAGTACTTTGTACCGGGGAGGGTGAGGGGTAGTTCGGTCTCTTTGGAGCTGAACTGGCTGCAAGGTACCATTCTTTGCAACGGAGTGTCAGAATCAAGTCAATCCTTTGTTGTAGTCTCGGTAGTCCATTTTCCGAGCCTGGTGGATCCGCACTGCTGATGTTGACAGATTAACTAGTTTAACACCAGCTAGGCAGCCTGGCTCATTGGCAGGAATTGGAGGAGCAGACCAGTCACTGGGGACAGGAAGTCCTCCCGCTCAGCTACTATTGACTCTGCAAACCCTACCCTAATGCGTTATCCTGTCTGGACAAGTAAGGGGAAGTTTGCCAGACAGTGCTCTCAATGACAAGCGATGCAGCTGGGATTGACAAGGTGGAATTTCCCCAAATCTTATCTCTTGGTCAATTGATGTCTGAAACTCTCCGGAATTAGCTAAGCAGGATAGGTTCTTTCGGTGAGGGGGGGTGGGGGTGGGGGAAGAGTGCACATTTCACTTCAGACACAAGGGAATATCTATTTGCAGATGGCATACATATGTGGAACATTGGCTGGCTTGGATCCTCTTAAGCATGGTGAAGGGGATTCCATATATGTCAGACACCCGGTTGACCAAATAAAAAGATTGCACCCCAGCACGAGGTGACTGGAAGCCAGGGTCAGAGAGGCACGTGCCAGTGGGGAGAAAATCAGAAAAATAATTGGATAATAATAATAATCCTTGCATTTAATGTAGTGCCTTATCACGTCTCCGAGACATCTCAAAGTGCTTCACAGAATATATTGTAAAGTGAATTGACTATATTTTGTGAACCAAACGCGATAGCCAATTGCACACAGCAGGGTCCCACAAACAGTCGTGGATTGAGTGTCCATATTATTGGAAGGGATTATTACCCCCAGAAAGCAATCCTCCAATCAACTAACAACTGGGTTCCTACTTACTGCTAGGTAAACAGTGGCGTCTGGAGTAAGGAAACTTGCCCAACATTCTTTACTACTAAGCTGTCATATGACAGATAAAGTGAATGAGTAATACTCTTTCCAACCACTCTGACTGGAGGGAACGCCACCCGTTTCTCGCAATCACAGAGGTTCAGGTTTGTTAAGTAAGACATCCACAAAATTGATCTCAAATTTTGCATGTCGTTGAAAAAAACAAACTAAAGAAAATTCCCTTTTCTTGCCTCTGAACCTGTTACCTAACCTAATTCTATGTTCTTCAATGTCTGATGTCATCACCCAACCTCAGAATGGAAACTGTGCCAGAGAGTGGAGCATTCAACTACTCTGACCTATTTGTATGCCATGTTTATTGAAACAGACATTTGAACTGTTGTAGCAGAATAAACCAATAGTGTAAACCACAGCAATGAGATCACTCACTTCTACCTTTGTATCATTGAAAGCTTTATTTTCTGTAAACTTCCAGCCTTTGATGTCTATCTGTATAGTGAAGTGTTCATTGGTACTTCTGATAATGTTTTTCAATTGGACTTTGATGTATGGTTTCACCCCATTAAACTACTGTGCAGTACTAAGCTGTCATATGGCATATAAATTGAAAGATAGTGACTTAAAGTCTAAGCGAGTGCAAGGCTGGAAGACGCTTAACTGATCTAGATAATGTGATAAATCACAAGATCAAAAGCTCGAGTAGGCTCATAAGGAAATCTTTTATTTATCTTAACCCTTTGCTAACGTTTCACTCCAATGCCAAACCCCTTGATACCCTTAATTTAGCTTACAATTGGAAATGTTTTCATCCCCATCTTTATATTTCAGGGAAGCCAGTGGTCCCAATAAACAGGCTATCCCACTAGCAGTATATTTTAATTACAACGTACATTTGTCTGACAAATACTTGAGGTTAAACTATTATAGGGTGTTATCCTGCAGTATTCCTTTCAAGAAATATTAATGGTATAAACAAAAAGTATAAACCTCTATGGTAAGAACCAAACAGGATTCTCTGATTGCTTCTTTTTGATCAGCTGGGTGTCTTACATGTGCAGAAACCCATCACCATGCTTAAGAGTATCCAAAACAGACTGCAAGTTCCACATATGTTTGCCACCTACACGTGGAAATTTCCTTTGTGAAATTAAATGCATGTTCTTGCCCTGGAGGAAGGCACCCTGCTTAACTAAATAGAATATTAGCTGAAGATTGGAAAGAGCTCAAATCACTGAGCTAGTCATTGAGAGCACTGTCTTGTACTGCTTGTCCAGCGAGAACCACTCTACCCAGTTTTGATTTGCAGGGTTAACAGAGGCCGAGTGGGGAGTATCCCTACCTCCAGTGACTGGTCTGAACCTTCATGTCCTGTCAACGAGCCCGGCTGGCTGACCTGTCATCAGCAGTGTCCTGGTTGCTCTGACTTCTCATTGCATTTTATCCATTGAGTATCTAAGCCATATAAATCAGGAAGGTCCTGGGTTCCATTCCCAACCTATGCTGAATTAGCTGAACTCAGTTAGAGCAGCAGTGTGTCTTCACTGGGTTTGACCTTCCCACATTTCAAATAGCCTGTGGCAAGCTAGTGGAGGGGTGATTGGTGGAACCAAACCCCAGGCTGACCCAATGCTTTCAAGAGAATCGGGGCACGAGAAAATTTAACACAAATTTAACACGAGAGTTATAAAATAGTTTAAAGAAAGAATAAAAATAGGCAATGCACGAGAAGAAAATATGTTGAAGAGCAATAATAATAATCCTTGCATTTGATATAACGCCTTAACACGTCTTCGACATATCTCAATGCGTTTCACAGAATATACTGTAAGGCTGAGTGACTGTATATTTTGTGGGCAAATCTCTTGAGTAGGAATGTAAAAGATCGCTGCCATCCATCTGTTCAATCCCAAAATAGAAAGAATCCTGCACTTAATCTATTATACCTTAAACAGCTTTCTTTGCCAAAAATCTATCCATTCCCTCTTGAATTTATCGATGATGCCTGCCTCTGCTGTCTCCCTGGGCATGCAACTTGCTTATTACATAGCTCACAGAACCCATGTGTTCACCTATAAAGTAATGCAAACTAATCTGTTTGTTCATCCTCCCTCTACAGATCTTCAGTGTGTCCCCTTATAGGGATTGTAGTTATGTAAAATGTTATTTAGGTTCAGGGCTATCCAGACTCCTTAGAATCTTGAAAGTCTAAACGATTCACAAGCATTACAAGAAAATAATCACCCACCAAACATACAGTCACTACACTTTACAGTACATCCTGTAAAGCGCTTTGGGAAATCCTCCTGATGTGAAAGGTGCTGTGCCAAATGTAAGCATTGTGATTAGGATTGTATGTTGGGTTTGGATGACAGAGTTCCTAATACGTTTAGTGGAGTCTGATCCAGAACGCACCATTTGCTGATGAACCTTCACTAAAAATGAAACATTCTCTGTGAAACTACCACAACCACTTGAACATTTTCACATGACCGGTGCTTTACAGAAACAGAATGGGAATCTGAGCAGGGTGAGAGATGAGGGAGGGTTGGTGGGTGATGGTAGGACGGAGGTGGGCGAAGGCAGGGTGGGAGAGACAGGCTGATGTTTAGTTGGGCTTTGAAAACTAATAGGCAAATTGGCTGAAGCTTGCCCACTGAGGCAGAGAGGACAGGAGGTATGAAGTGGACCCGAGTGGTACATTGGATGGAATAGGTGGGCTCGCAGGTGATCATGGTTTGGGGTAAGACTGCAAAGGCATTTGAAAATTACGTGGAGTCCTGTAGCATAGTGGTTGGTGAGTTTGCTTCGCAAGCGAGAGAACCCAGGGTGAAACCTTAGGCAAGTTTCCCTACTCCACACGCCTCTAGCAGTAAGTAGGAAATTGGTTATTAGTCGATTGGTGAATCGTTTTCCGAGGGTAATAATCCCTCCCCTCCAAAGAAATGTGGCCACTCAATCTATTGACTGTTTGTGAGACACTGCTGTGCGCAATTGCTCACCGAGGTTTGCCTACAAAATGCACTTTACAATATATTCTGTGAAGTGCTTTGAGATGTCTCAATGATATAATGAGATGCTACATCAAATGCAAGGATTATTATAAGAATTTCTGCTCAGTATTTCCTTGTTGGGTTAGAAACGCGCTGTGTGAGAGAAATCAAGTGAATGGAATAAGTTGTGACCACTTTGTGATACAGCAGGTTTGTACATTATCTACACCTCTCGTGCAGGAAGCCAACTTTGGGGTTTGGCAGAAATATCAGAGATGTAATCAAATTGATACAAGTTCAATCTAGTGTGGATTTCTTCTTCCTGTTTGAAAGGTTCAGAACGTAGATTTCTGGAGCAAAGTGGGATTGGGAAAGAGAACAGAGGTCAATTAATTCACCTTGTAACTATTTGTTGCGAGTAGAATTTAGTTTTAATTGGGACAAAAGTAGCGGCAGGTCAAATGTCCCCAATACAGCCTCTATAATAAAAAGAGCTTCTAATTACAGTGGTGCTCTGGTGTCACCCTGATGTCGGTTTCCAGCATGTGTAACAAGTTAACAGCTGCAGCAACTATTTGCCACTAACACATGCTGGATGCAACCCTGCCCTTCAAGATCTTGCAACTCCATGTGAAAAATAATATGCTAAGATCAAGGTATGGCACTATCTGAACCTGGTTGGAAGGGGTGGGTGGGAGGGAGATGATGTTCAGTAGCAGGTTCAGAAAAATTGTAATATTTTAGTCAACCTTGGAGTACAAATCTGTAAACATTTTTTCCCAAGAATACAAGTTATAATAATAATCCTTGCATTTGATGTAGCGCCTCCTCATGATATAGCAATGTCTCAAAGTGCTTCAGAGGATTTTACTGGAAAGTGACTGTATTTGTACCTCAATTTAATGTCTCATCCGAAGGACAGCGTTTCCGACAATACAACTCTCCTCCAACACTGTGCTGGACTGTCAGCCTAGACTCTCAATTCAAAGTTGATTTTACAAGGAAAGGGTAAGGAATTGTTTGACCTAAATTTAAGTCTTCTCTCTAACCAGCCTAGACTGCATGAGTTCAGAGTCCCGACACGTGGCTCGAACTCATAACTTTCTGACTTGGAGTGAGGGTACTACCAGCTGAGCCAGACTGACACCCTATTTATTTAATATTACAGGATGTGGCTTGACTCATTTCATCGTGCACTTGTAATTGCGCTGGGATGCATTACCTTTTTTCTGTTACTGTCGACATTAATACTGAAAATAAGAAGATAATAGCAAGAAGAAAAGATTAAAGTTAAGGATTTACCAAAACCAACTTGCATTTATATAGCACCCCTCACTCAGGGTAGCATCCCAGAGAGGTTGACAATGGCGGAGCACGATCAAAAATGTGAAATCGTGATTTGCCACACGAGTAGTTTGGAGGACAGAGTTCTAAGAACAACTCCATTGGTTTGCTGATATAATAATTGTTTTACGTGATTGTTTAGTTGCTTAAACCATCACCATGTTCCTTCAAAACTCAGATATGTTGCCTTTTCAGAAATTTGCTCTGGATTCAATTTTTTGGATATTGTGGCAGCTGATGTGCAACAGGCCTGCTTAAAGCTGAAGGATATTTATATACAGTGTAGCAAAGAGATTTATATACATCATGATATTGGCTATTTGCCCATTAAAAGAATAAGACCAGGAGTGGGTTCGTCCTGGCAGCTTCAGATATTGGGGTCTATCGTGCTCCTATTGTTAAAAGAAATGTGTATCGCTCACAAATCCAGTATAAAATTTTTGTGTTTTCTATGACCCTCACTTTTCTAATTTTTTTTCAGCGCCTCCATGACCAAGTCTGCCTTCCTCCATCTCCAAAACATTACTCGCCTTCATCCCTGCCTCATCCTCAACACAGTCAATGTCCTCATCCACACCTTTGTCACCTCTAGACTTGATATCTCTAATAACTTTTTTGTCATCCTTCCAGGCTCTACCGTCCATGAGCACAGGATCGTCCAGAAGTCTAGAGCACATTTTTTTCCACATAAGGCTCCACAAGCCCATCACCCAATCCTCGCCAGGCTCCACTGGCTCTCTATTCTGCAATGGATCAACGTTAAGATTCTTGTTCTTACCTTCAAATGCCTTCATGGACTTGCCTCACCCTATGTCTGCAATCTCCTGAGGTCTATTCCCCTCCTTCACTCCACGATCGGAAGATGAGCCACCTTGGCCCAATCTCTGGAGCTCACTTCCTCAGTCCTTTCACGTTACTTTCTCCCTGTCTGCTTTCAAAACCTGCTGAAAACCTATATGTTTGACTACAATGACTTGCAGTCAAAGGTGCTATATGAGTGCAAATTGTTCTTGTCATAATGAGAAAAGCTTTCTATTTATAGTGTGTTGTGTTAAATGGCTCTTGGTATAAAAACCCTTTCAAAAGTGTAAACAGATGTGTATCTTACTGCAGCTGAACATTATGTATATTTAAAAGATGTATGTGGGTGGTTCAGAAATACCATAGAAAAGAATATGAATTATTTTTTCCCATGTAGCTTGACTTGTCCTCAGACATTCGTACATGATATGTGGTGTTTTGTTAGATATTTAATAATGGGACGTCCAACACAGATGCTCAGTACTGCAGTCTAGTTTGCAACTGAGATAATGGCTCACTCGCTTGACAGTAAATACTACTACAAACAACTTGCATTTATGTAGCGCCTTTCACACGGGATTGCGTCTCAGAGCGCTTAATATAAACAGCAACAGACACCAAGAGAGGTAACAGAAATATCTCAATAATAATAATCCTTGCATTTGATATAGCACTTTATCACGTATTTGAGACGTCTCAAAGCGCTTCACAGAATATACTGTAAAGTGAATTGACTGTCTAGTTTGTGGGCGAAACGCAGCAGCCAATTGCGCACAGCAGTGTCCCACAAACAGTTGTGGAGTGAAGTGACCAATTATTAAAAAAATTTTTAAAGGAATTATTACCCCCAGAAAAGCAATACGCCAATCGACAAACAACTGGGTTCCTACTTACTGTGGATTCTACCCAATGGTCAACCCCCTGATAGCACCAGTGTGTAAAGCAGTTAAAAATAACCAGAACATAACCAGTTTCAGCATGTAGCATTGACCCAGAGAGTACCTCAAAGGTAAATGAAGAGAATGTGGAACTCACTGCTGGTTCAATCAAAAAGCATAAACATATATTTAAAATGAGATGAATTCATGAAGGAAAGGGAACGGGGAGGGGGGTGGGGCAGAGGCACATGTGGAGTATAAACAGTGGTGCAAACTAGTTGGGTCAAATGGCCTATATCTGTGCCATATGACTCTATTTAACTCTCTATAATTGCTAAAAGATGTGAGAACTCTTAAATAATAGAATGTTAGGATTCTGCCTTTTTTCAATTAAGAATCTTGATTTCTCCAGGACAATTTTCACTTTGATCTTCATTGGTTCCATTCGATGCAGCAGTGTATAAATGCAAGATGAAAAGGCTGCAAATATGAACCCAAACCAGAAATTGTTGGAAAGGCATCACAGATCAATTGGCCCCTGAAAGAAAGGAAAGCTTGATTATATGATCCTTCTTCAGAACTAGTAGAGGGATACGAGTCTAGACAAAGAAAAAGCCCACCTCCTAACAATAGCCAGATTTGATGCTGAGAAAGGGAGGGAGGGATTGAGTGAATGAACTGGATGAGTTAACTGTCCTATTCTTATATTCTTATCACTGTTCATACCGCTAACGTGGAGGAGAAGCTCTCAAGTTTTCTATTCTATGGCACAACTGACCCGGAATTTCACCAAGTTTTTCTCTCTCAGATGTTTTAATAATAATCCTTGCATTTGATATAGCACCTATTCATGTTGTCGAGTTGTCTCAAAGCACTTCATAGAATATACTGTAATGTGCATTGACTGTATTTTGTGGGCGAAATTTTGACTTAAAAAAGCGTTTTGAAATGTCTCGACGACTTGATTATGCATTATATCAAATGTAAGGATTATTATTAGAATTACTGAAATTTAAAATCGTGCAGAATTGTGGAAAATTCTTAAATTCCGTCTTAATTTGAAAGTGGGTTCTCTGCAGGTCTTAAAAGCCATCAGCTTCCAAATCAAGACTGGATTTTAAAAGATTTTGCACAATTCTATGCAAATAGTTAAATGTAGGGCTAATTGGTCATACAGGCTGAGACTAGGTGCAATTCTGGGCCTAAACAGAGCTGATCTATCGATGGACTGGTCGCGGTGTTGACATCACTTTCATGCACTTCATAAATGCCTGTTGTTGTTGTTGATTTTGTAAAGGGCTTGTGACTGGTTTGAGTTTGAAAATGGTTTAGATTCTCTGCGTGTTGTGCTTGCTTTCCGATCATTGCTTTGATATGTTTAGTCTGTACAGTACTAAAGAAATTAAGCTTCAACATCTCTTAACTACTCAGCATACAGATAAACTTGGTTTGGACATGTGTACATTTATAATGAGAAGCGAGATTGGTTTTGAGTTGATACATTTCAAACACTATACTGTTTTGCATGTTCTGTTTGTGTTTGATTAAGTGGAAAGCTGAGATGAACAAAAGCAATATCCTAAGAACAGTCTGTGGTTTGAGGATTGCAGTTCCTGGATCATGNTTTTTTATAATGTATGTTTCTCTGTAATCTTGTACATTTTCCTGGTACTTATTCTGGCTATCGTCTAAGTGCTATACACGCCAAAGAAAGTGTGGAAATTCTGCGCTGCTGTTTATTACATTGCAAATAAACACTGTCTGTTAAACATCTTGCTAAGTTATTTATTGCACACAGCCCACTTGCACAAAAACAAATACCACATCGAACTATGCAGCCAGTCGCATTCAGAAGAATAGTAATAAAATACAAAACAGAATATTGGAAGTTTATAAGCATGATTCACATTCACGGAATGAGACATCAGGCAGCTTTGTCAAGAAGCATGTTTCCTGTTCCCATCATCATCTACTGATCGTATCTGAGGATTTTCCACTTCGACCATCCCTTGGTCACCTCTCCTCTCTCCGACTCAGTGTCAAACTACTGTACACCATTGTTAAACACTCTGAGATGATACCCTGCGTGAAGGGTGCTATGTTAAATGCAAGTTGTTGCTCTTGACTTTCTTCAATCTTTGTTGCATCTCTAGAATAATATGAGCCGATTTTTCTGATTACTATGCGCATAGCCTAAAAACATAGTCATAGTTTCCATGGAATAGGGAGTAGATCTCTAATGGTACAGTTTTCTGTTCAAACAACATTGGGAATAGTATGAATGGTTCTTGTTGTTGAAACTAAGAGTTGTGAAGAGAACAGCAAAGTCACGAACAATGAGGAAGAATTGGTTAAGTTAGGGTTCTTCATCCTCAAAGTGGAGACATTCAAGAGAATTATATACTTATTGGAACAGAGACAGTGGAAGCAGAAAATGCTGTTTGTTCCAATAACAAAGTAGATAGTTTGCAACTAGAAAATAATATTTTGGGATACAGTTTATAGTTTGCGACATGACATGTCAAGCGACTGCCAGGATGGTGGAAGGTGAGCTAGATGGACCTTGGTCTTCTTATGCAAATTCTTATGTTCTTATAATCTAAGCAAGTATAAAACAAGAATAATATTTTTAATACTGCAGGCAAGAAGTCACAGGGTCATGGTGGGTTTTAAGACAGACACCACAAATGGTAATTAACAGCTGGAATGGTTTACCAAATGTATAATATTGGAAAAGAGCATAACAAAATTAGGCCTTACTTTTAATACGTTACTTATTTATGTATTTAATTATGTGAATACCACTGAGATCAATTTCTTTGCTATATAACTATCTACCTCCTTGTAGTGTCAGTCTGGTTCAGTGGTAGGACTCTCGCCTCTGAGTCAGAAGGTTTGTGAGTCCAAGCCCCACCTCGGGATTTAGAATCACACAGTGTAAGGTGAAATCGTAATGCAGTCCTGGGAGAGTGTTGGATGTGCAGTCCTTTGGTTGAGACATTAAACCAAGGTCCCATCTGCCTCTTCAGGTGGATGTTAAAGGTCCCATATTTGAAAAGAGAAGGGAGTTTCTCCCAGTGTCCTTGCCAACAATCCTCCAAATAAAACAAACTGGTCACTCATTCAATGGCTGTTTGTGGGACACTGCTGTATGCAAACTGGCTGCCACAAATAAAGTCAAACCACTTTACAGAATATCCTGTGAAGCGCTTTGAGACATCTCAATGATGTGGTAAGATGCTATGTCAAATGCAAGGTTTATTATTATTACCATTTGCCCCAGTGAGAAATCCATTCCACAGATTCACCACAATAGGAAATAAAGGAAATAAATCTAAACAATCTGTCCACTTAACAACAACAACAGGATTCCATTTATAGAGCGCCTTTCACGTCGGGAGGACGTCCCAAGGCGCTGTACAGTTGGGACAGGACCCGAGCAGGGGGGAAATGGTCAGGGTGAGGGGAGGGAAGGGAGGGAGTGAGGAGGGGGTAGAGAGTCGAGAGGGTGAGCTGAAGGCACGGTCAAAGAGAAAGGTCTTGAGACTGGCCTTGAAGGAGGAAAGGGAGGAGCCGGCGAAGGCACTGGGAGATAGAGTTCCAAAGCCGAGGGGCTGAGAGGCTGAAGGCCCAGCAAACGATGGTAGGGCAGTTGGGGCGGGGGATGTGGAGCAGACCGGAGCCAGAAAAACGGAGGGTATAGGCAGGTAAGTAGGGGAATAGTAGGTCAGAGAGGTAGGAGGGAGCGAGGCCGTGAATGGCCTTGTAGGTGAGGATGAGGATCTTGAATTCGATCCTCTGGGGGATGGGGAGCCAGTGGAGGCGAGCGAGGGTGGGAGTGATGTGGTCGCGAAGCCTGGTGCGGGACAGTACACGAGCTGCAGAGTTCTGAATGACCTGCAGCTTGTGGAGGGAGGTGGCGGGAAGGCCGGCGAGGAGAGAGTTCCCATAGTCCAGCCTTGAGGTGATAAAGGCGTGGACCAGAGTTTCAGCACTGAACCCTCTATCCAGTTGAATCCATGCTCCCTCAATGTAGACTCATTTATAAAATAGCTTGATGTTGTAAAGGGAAGATGGTGGGGTGGATATTAGAGATCAAATGAGATCAAATGGCCTGAAGGGCCTTCTGATCTGGATTGTTCTTGTGAACCTGTGCTTTTTCAGTCTTTCAACAGAGGATATCATTGCATCAAATAATCTTATAACATGGACAAAATGGACTGTGTGAGATCTGAAAGAGATTTACTTTTCATTAACTCTGGTTAGATGTTCCCTTGATATATCTACCACCAGAGTGCTGACATCATCTTATCTGAAGTCAAAACTATCCAGCCTACTTGGATTTGAAACTCCCAGCTGACGTGAAATATGTAATTAAAAAGACTTTGCATTTGATATAGCACCTTATAATGTCTCAAAGCTGTTTTCCGTAATTACTGTGCATCTATTTGTTGGCAAAATGAAGCAGCCAATTTGCACACTGCAATGTTCCACAAACAACCAGGAGAATATTTTACACTTAATCAAAATAAATTTTGCACCTTGACTCAGCATTTGCATCATTTTGTTTAAAATAACGTTGCATAATAATAATAAAAATCCTTGGATTTGATACAGTACCTTATCACGTCAATGAGACGTCTCAAAGCGCTTCACAGAATATATTCATTAATTAATATATATTTAATTTTAATTTTTAAATTTAATTCTAGGTTTAAGGTCAAGGAGTAATAGCTTCAAGTTACATTGGGATAGTGCTCTCCACATAGACTTGGGGTAGAATCATTAAATGAATGGTTTTCTATTAGATAAAAATCCCTGTCTAGCCCACCCTTTCCTAAGTTTATTATTGGATCTTCTATCTTCTGTCTTAAATCTCTAACTGAGCAAGCACTAAACTGGCACAAAGTCCAACACAAACCGTTGAAATGCAATAGCAACAACAACAAATTGCATTTATATTGCGCTTTTCAAATCAGGAGGACTTCCCAAGCTGCTGGACAGTCGAGGGTTTGCACTCGAGCTGCGGGCTTGAATTCGGGATGGGTGGAGGGCAAGGGTGGTGGTGGGAAGATGACCAAAGGTGCAGTTGAAGAGGAAGGTCCTGAGATAGGCCTTGAAGGAGGCAAGGAAGGGGGCAAGGCAAACGGGCTCTGGGATGGAATTCAAGAGGGTGGGGGCAGAGAGAGACTAAAGGCTCGACCGCTGATGATGGAGTGGGCCTGTATCCACCGAGCGGACAGGTTGATAAGGTTTTAAGCAGGTCACAGAGCAAGACTGTGGAAGTCTTTAAAGGTGAGAACAAGGATTTTAAACACGATCCTCTGGCGGATGGGGAGCCAGTGTAGGGATGGGGTGGAATCAATTCACAGAGCTTAGTGCGGGATACAACTGAATGCATTTTAACAAGTTCATCACAGGTACACAGCTATTCCAAGTGCATTGTTGCTGCATGAGAATAGCATACTGAAGTGAGTTGCAGTGCAGTGAGGAGGCTGGCAACAGCATGACGGGGATGGCAAAGGAATCATTTCCATTTCTAAAGTGGGTCAGTGTCTATTTTTAAAGGAGAGTGCACCTCTGTAAAAGGGAAGTACTGGTACTTCAAGTTTCAAAAAGGTGAAGAGTACATGTCTTTCAGCACGTTGCAAAAGTCTTCATTGGAACTTCCAGTTTTGGATAAGTTACTGACATGCAAATTATTTCCTTGCCACCACAAACAGGTAGATACTGTGCACTACAGCCAATGGCGGTGAGCTGGGGCCTATGAGTGAGAGTCTGCGCTACAATATACAGTATTGCCTTTCACTTCGGTAAGACATCTCAAAGGGTTTCACAGAATTTACTGTAAAGTGGAGTGACGGGAGATTGTTCACGGAAGGACAGTATTCGAAAAGTGTAGGAACCCTTGTGCAATTACCTGCTGGTTAGCTGATGAAACACTCACTATACTTGACAGTATTACTAGTGAAGAGCTTTGAGTTGTTTAATATGATAAGGTGCGATAAAAATGCATGATGAGCTGTTATAGAAACATCTGCAGGCAAGTGAATGTCAACTCACCGATAAGGCAGCCCAGCCTACTTAAGGGGAAAAAAACACATAAGTTGTGTGGGTCTTCAATTTGGAGGATGCAAAGACACTAAAATTCAGAAGAAGTATTTCCTGTGCAGACCACTACAGGATATGTGGCAGATAACATTTGGATATAGTTATGACGACTGTTATTATGCCAATACAGTTGCGTGCATTGCACATCCCTTAGTTGCTTTTACCACTCAGGTCACACGTGTTACCATTTACCTTTAGAGAACCCATGAAGTCCAGTAGCTCAATGGTTAGAGCACTTGCCTTACAAGCGAGAGACCTGGGTTTGATTCCCGGCAGGACGAAACGTTGGACAAGTCACCTTACTCCACACGCCTCTGTTTACCTAGCAGTAAATAGAAATCCGGTTGTTAGTCGATTGGAGGATCGCTTTTGTGGGGGAATAATTCCTTCCAAAAATATAATAATAATAAAATTGACGCTCAATCTACGACTGTTTGTGGGACATTGCTGTACTCAATTGGCTGCTGCGTTTTGCCCACAAACAATATACAGTCAATTCACTATACAATATATTCAGTGAAGTACTTTGAGACATCTCAAAGACATGAAAAGCACTATATCAAATGCAAGGATTATTATTATAGAACACTTCCAAATTTATGAGGCACAGATTGAAATACGTGGACATGAGCACAAACTACAAGACATTAAAAATGAACAAGGTTCAAAAGGGAGTAGAGATTGTAGAGGTTGTGTTTCCCACAGAGCAGTTGTTATTGGGACAGATTTTCCAAGTTGCTTCGTTGTGCCTAACTTGGTGGCAACTATATTCATTATGGTGATCCCAGCCCAAGTGCAGTGCAGACCAGCACTAAACTACACCTAAAACGGATAGAAATATGGTGCTTCCTGTGAAGCACTTTGAGACATCCTCCCAATGTGAAATGTTTGAAATTCAAAGATCATTATTATTTTTATTGATTGTTGAAGTACATCCACACTCAAGGATGGTTTCAATAGTCCAGGGTGATAGTTAGTAGATCTTAAAAATAGATACTGCATATGAAGTGGAAATCAGTTAGCAGCACTATAAAAAATTCAACAAAAACATGACTTACATTTATATAGCACCCTTCACACAGGAATGCATCTTGGATGCACTTTACGGTGGCAGAACTTGATGCCAAACCGGGAGAGGGGGGGATGTGACTATAAGCACAGTTGAAGAGGAAGCTCTTCAGGTGTGACAATAATAATAATGATAATGATAATAATAATTAATCCTTGCATTTGATATAACGCCTTATCATGTAATTGAGATGTATCAAAGTGCTTCACAGAATTTACTGAATATTGACTGTATATTTTGTGGGCGAAATGCGGCAGCCAATAGTGCACAGCAGTGTCCCACAAACAGTGTGGATTGAATGACCAAATTATTATTTTATTTATTTATAAAAGGAATTAAGCTCAGAGCAGAATCAGGGCATCTATACATAGATGCAGCCACATACATTCACTATCACAAATATTGCCTACAAAGTATATTGCCTACAAAATACATATTGCGCATGCACCATAGTGCTCCCAGGAGTAAAGCTTTGGAGCAAAGTAATGCCTCCAGTGCTGGGCACATTAAAATTGAGGCACTCCCTGTCTCAATCCCTCTATTTTGCCCCCTTCTTGTCCATCTTCAAATCATACTTGAAGACTTTCCTCTTCAACCGTGCCCTCCATTAACACACTGCTGTTAAGTGCTCTGAGATGCTACCCTCGTGAAGGACACTACATAAATGCAAGTTGTTGTTGTAAAGTTACCGATTGGCATGAGTCTAACGGCCCGATGTGGGTCAGACTCACAGGAATGAGAAAATAGATTAGTTTTGCTTATGACGTGTCAATGTCTATTGGTTGCCAGGCATCTTGTGGGAAGCTCCAGATGTTCGGCTGCAGTTGGCCTTGGACCACCTACTGCGATGAGTCACGGGAGGCAGAGCAGCTGAATCACAATGCTGCTCTGCACCAATGTTACTGAGCCAAGAAAACAACAACAACAACTTACATTTATACAGCGTCCTCCATGCCAGGCGGCGTCTCAGATGGCAGAGCCCAAGGCCGAGCCAGGGGGGAGGGGGAAGGTGAAGGCGCAGATGAAGAAGAAGGTCTTCAGGCACGACCTGAAGATGGGGAAGGTGGGGATGAGGTGAAGGGTTGAGGGAGGGAGTTCCGAAGTTTTGGGGCGTAGTGGCTGAAGGCACGACCACCGATGATGGAGCAGAGGAATCAGGGGACATGGAGGAGGCTGGACCCAGTAAAGCGGAGGCAGAGGGTACTGCTGTGGGGAGAGAGGAGGTTAGAGAGATAGGGGATCCCAAGGAACGGAGGGATTTAAACACTAGAGTGAGGATCTTGAAGTCGATCCACTCTGTGACATAGAGCCAGTGGAGTTTTGCAAGGACTGGAGCAATCGAGTGTGAAGTTTGGTGCGGGTGAGAATGCAGGCGGAGGAGTTTTGAATGAGCTGAATTTTGTGAATAGTGGAGGAGGGGAGACCGGCGAGGAGGGCGTTAGAGTAGTCGAGCCGAGAGGTGACAAAGGCACGGACAAGGGTTTCGGCAGCTTTTGGAGTGAGGTATTGTCGGAGATGGGCAATGTGGCGGAGGTGGAAGAAAGCGGTGCTGGTAAGGGACTGGATAAGGGTGAGGAAGGATAACTGGGGATCGAACCTTACACCTAAGTTGCGCACGTGTTCGGAGAGATTAAGGACAGGTCAGGTAGGTTGAGAAGGTCGGAACCGTGGGACAGAAGACGTCGGTGGGAGCTAAAGAGTATGGCTTCCGTCTTGTTAACGTTTAACTGCAGGAAATTGCGCTCATCCAGCTCTTGATGTCCGACAGACAAGCTGACAGAACATTAGGGGACTGGGGGTCACAGCTGGAGGTGCAAAAGGAGAGTTGAGTGGAGGCCTGTTGCTCAGTGGTTAGAGCACTCACCTTGCAAGCGAGAAACGTGGGTTCGATTCCCAGCAGGGTGAAACCTTGGGCAAGTTTCCTTACTCCACATGCCTAATAATAATCCCTCAAGAAAAAAAAGCAATAACAATTTGGTCACTCAATCCACGACTGTTTGTGGGACACTACTGTGCGCAAATGGCTGCCGCGTTTTGTCCACATAATATACAGCCAATTCACTTTACAGTCTATTCTGTGAAGCGCTTTGAGACGTCCAGAAGACGTGAAAAGAGCTATATCAAATGCAAGGATTATTATTATTATGTGGAAGTTAACGCCGTGTCTGTGGATGACATCACTGAGAGGGAGCATATAGACAAGGAAGAGAAGGGGCCAAGGATGGATCCTTGGGGTACCCCATAGGTGATCGAGTGGAAGTGAGAAGCAAAGCCATTTGCAGAAATGTAGTGCTGGCGGTTTGTAAGGTAGGACTCGAACCAAGCGAGTGCAGACCCACTGAGGTGGATGATGGAGGACAGGTGGAGGATGGCGTGATTGACTGTGTCGAACGTGGCGGAGAGATCCAGGAGGATGAGGAGGCAGAGGGAGCCCTGGTCACAGATAGAGAGGATATCGTTTGTGACTTTCACGAGCTCTGTCTCTGTACTGTGGGCAGGGGCAGAAACTGGACTGGAGGAGTTCGAGTAGGGTGTGGAGGGAGAGGTGTGTGCAAAGTTGTGCGGATTTTGGAAGCACGGTAACATCATAACATGCGTGCTGCAGCCTGGCAGTTTGCAACGGATTAAGTGAAATTGAAATTCCCTCGAGGAAATAAAGAATGTTATTGTGGTCTGAAGTGAACCAGCCTCCCCCGCTCCCCCCCCAAAAAAAAACAAACCCAAAAAACTATGAGATATGTTTCCTCAGACTGTCAATGAAGTGAAACATTCATCAATAGTTATCTGCATCTTCACTTGCCCCAAATCACATTTGTGCTGATGTCAGTGTTAATGAAATTCAGGCAGGATATCAATTTGATGTAATTAGATGCTCTCAAAGTTTTTTGTTTCACATAATCTGAAGATCCTCTATAAATGGTTGTATAAAGAGGAGCGTTTCAACAACTCTGAAACAAGTTGTTCCAGTCCTGCTTTGAAGTTATGTGGGTCTATGATGACATAATATGTCACGGTTGCTAAGACGACATCACGTAAACCAGACTACGTTGCTAAGTAAATAAATTCATGTTGTTATAATAGCTTCTTTTTCAAAAGCTTCATGAGTTACAGCGATAACAGAGTAATGCAGTGTAGCCTAGTATAGAATTGGCGTACTGCACTCCGGCATACTAGGTCAGAACTCTCTCTCTCGCCAGTCATTTGATTAAGAGTTACTTTTAGGTATATTTTCTTCCCTGGCCTGTGTTCTTTCTGTGTCAACGCAGATTTCTAGAAAGGGAAGGGCAAGTGGATGAATTACTGCAAGACCTATGGCAAACTGACACTTAAGAGGTGCCCAGTACCAGCCAGAAATGACTGTCTCTCCAATCAGTCCCTCACTGCGACAAAGCTATTAACCTCCACTCAGCACATTCCCATCAGAACATAATGAAATGGGTTGGGAACGATAAAGTACTGGTGGAATGCAGTTATTTCCGCATTAATCATTTCTTAATTTTTAAATTTAAATACATTTGTTTATTTTTACATACTTTCCACGTTTCGCCCATAAAATACATAGTCACTAGCCTTTACAGTGTATCCTGTGAAGTACTTTGAGACATCTTGACAACTTGATAAGGTGTTATATCAAATGCAAGGATTATTATTATTAGGGTCGACTTAACAGGCCAAATAAACTCCTTCTAATTCTTATGTTGCTGACATGGCTTGTAATGGATATTCACCTTGTGGGAAATTCAGACCATAAACTCCCATCGAGCCATGCTGAACAGCCTCTACTTTCATTACCCATCTGGTGAGATGCCGATGTCAACTGGAGAGGTGAGGTGACCTGCAAAGTAGGGAGAGAGAATAAAATTATTGAGGTGGTCAACCTAAATCATTCTCACACCTCCTATCAGCCACTACAACAGTGACATTGGGTAACCGTGTGCATTAAGTGAAGTGTAAATGCAGATTCCTAGAAAGATTGGGAGGATGAATTGGTACAAGACCTCTGGCAACCTTGTTCTACAAACTGACACTCTGCGCCTTTAAGCCACGTGGACCAAGAAAATCTAGCTTTGATCCATAGCCTGTGCTAGGTTAGCTACCCTAACACAAGGCACTACGGGACGGTGGAGTCTTGTAGCATATTAATTAGACCACTCGCCTCGCAATGCAAGGTGCAATTCCCGGGCAGGACGAAACCTTAGGCAAATTTCCTTACTCCACACAACTCTGTTTATCAAGCAGTAAGTATGAACCCGGTTGTTAGTCGGTTGGCAGATCGCTTTCCGGGGGTAATATTTAGTACCTTGGGAAATCCTCCTGGTGTGAAAGCTGCTATATAAATGTAATTTTGTTGTTGTTGTTTATCGAATCCTCTTTAAATGTTTTCATTCGAACTTCCCCTTTTACTCATTCATTAACAAAACACCTTGTTACAAATTTACCCACCTGCCAGAATAATCTAATATTCTTCTTGTATTCCTTTCGGATTTGTGAATTTTCAGACCTGTGACTGTAGGTAATGAACCAATCACATTACTTGTTTGTATTCCTTGAATTTTACTTTAAAAAATGTAAGTTGTTTGCAATTTTTCATAGGTACATCTAGACTCAATATTTTAAATCAATATTTTAAAGAGGAACAATCTAGAACGTCACAGGGAAGGAGAAAGGAATTAAGAATTAAAAGTATTTTTCTCCAAGGGTGAACTTGCACCTGCGGAGGCTTCATTGGCTGAATGGCCTCTTCTTATGTTGGAAATCTGGATTTAACAACTGGAGTTCTCTTAATAATAATAATCCTTGCATTTGATATAGCACTTTATCACGTCTTTGAGACGTCTCAAAGCGCTTCACAGAATATACTGCAAAGTGAATTGACTGTATATTTTGTGAGCAAAACTCGGCAGCCATTACGCACAGCAGTATCCCACAAACAGTCGTTGATTGAGTGACCAATTTTTTTTGAAGGAATTATTATCCCTGGAAAAGCGATCCACCAATCGACTAACAACCAGTTTCTACTTACTGCTAGGTAAATAGAGGCGAGTTAAGTAAGAAAATTTGTCCAACGATTTGTCCTACGGGAATCGAACCCAGGTATCTTGCTTGGGAGGCGAGTGCTTTACCACCGAGCTATAGGACTACACATGTGAGAAAATAGGTTGTTTGCAAGGCTTCCCATTTCCCTATCTCTTTCCATAAGCCTCGAGGCAGAATTGACTGCTTGAATGTAACTGACATATATGCAAATCCTGTTTTTGTAAGAGTGATTTGTCGTCACGCACGTATATAAATAAATAGGCATTTTAATTTGATCCTCCCAATTTTAGCCTCCGTTCTGGCTTCCAACTTCCAGTACACTGATCAAAAACACTGCCCATAGTACTGTATTAGCACGGTTAAAACCTCTCTTAACCTTATATACAGTAGTTTGTTTCTCATGGTTCCCCTGGCCACCCTAGGCTTGCCTGTCTATTTTGGTTCCCTTTAAGTCATGTCTGTCGTGCAAAAGGTATAATGCATCACCAATTTCAGGAAGCGGTTCAGCTTTAGCTGATGTTGTTTGCCAAGAAACCTTTACCAGCTACTTGGCCGACCACTTGCATTCAAAATACAGGCAGCAATATCATCTGCGTATACACATCTCGTGAAAAGCAATAGCTATTTCAGCCTTGCCAGCAAATCAGTCCAATGCCTGCCAATGTACCTGTGTGTTCAAACTCCCTGTGGTTTCAAATAATGGATTGTCTGTTCTGAAATTCTATGAAAGTCGACATTCTTCTATAAACTATAATAATAACTATATAAACTACAGGAATTGTGGAGTCCCATAGCATAGTGTTTAGCAGGTTCACCATGGAAACGAGAGGGTTGGATTCCTGGGCAGAACAAAACCTTAGTCAAGTTTTCTTACTCCACATGCCTCTATGTACCTAGCAGTGAATAGGATCCCAGTTGTTTGCTGGTTCGTGGATTGCTTTCTAGGGGTAATAATCCCTCAAAACAAAGTTTGGTCACCCAATCTATGACTGTTTGTGGGACACTGTTGTGTTTGCAATTGGCTGCTGTGTTTTGCCCACAAAATACACTTTACAATATACTCTGTGACTACAGGAATTACCTGGAAGAAAGAATTTGACAGTACCTTTTCAGGGCTTTGGCCAGATTTTCTTTTACCAGAGCTGTCAACTCAGAAACATTTTTGGAGTGATATTTTATGATGGATAAGTGTGACACAGACTGAGCCAATTTAAATATATGATGTTTTATGTGTCTTCAAGAATGACAAAATGTATGGTCCGTCTATTTGCAATAGCTGTTTGTGGGATGTTATTGTGCGTAAATTGGTTGCCATGTTCACTTGCAAAAATACAGTCACTAAACTTTGTAGTATATCCTGTGAAGTGCTTTGTGAGATGTCCTCTCGACATGAAAAGTGTCTGAATGAAATGCAAGGATTATTCAATTCAGTCATTTCAATCCCTGGCACCTCTCCTCACTCCTCACTCCCCAATCCACCACCCGGTGCCTCCGCTCGACTGGCACCGACCTCCTGCTCGTCCCTCACACCCTCTGCCCCACCATCGGAGGTCGCACTTTCAGTCACTCTACATACTGCAAAACTCTGGAACACTCTCCCTCAAACCCTCCGCCTTGCCCCCTCTCTCCCCTCTCTCAAGTCCCGCCTGAAAACTTTCCTCTTTGACTGTGCTTACGGCCACGTAGCCACTCCCCCCGGCTCGGAGTCAGGCTCCCTCACTGTTAAGCGCTCTGAGACGCTACCCTGCATGGAGGTTGCTATATAAGTGCAAGTTGTTGTGGTTGTTATATTTCATAACAATATTAAAAGTATGCTCCTGTATAGTATTTGTGAATTGTGTAGACAATAGTCAGTTCTGGATTCCTTGCAGCACTGTTCCCCTACCTACAAATCCTTTTCCACCAATATATTTTGTCTATTCTAAAGCCTGGTTTTAATCGGCTGTGATTTCCATGGCCCTAAAAACTTCACAGCATGGTTGACATGCACGATGAAAATGCAAGTAAATTATACCCTTAAAATATAGCCTTCACCCACTGTTTCAGTCGCCGGATTTGTGAGAAACTTTCCAATCTGACCACAAACATAATGTATCTGTCGACTGTTTTAGTGAACGGTCACTCAGTAAACCTTTTCACTTCTCAGGAAGGTTTGAATGTAAAATAAAATTAAATAAATCTCACATGCTACTTTGAAGCTTAAAATATTTGTGCTAAATATGATTATTTGTATTTTCCCCACACAAGTGGTAATACCCATTGTTATTCATCTCCCACTGGGTGCAGATTCTGTCATGGAATGTACTCCGTGCATGAACATCAATGCCTAGTTAAGAATGGAATATTGTCTATTTTTATCCCTGCAATTCTTTTGTTTTCCATTGTTTTCCATTCCATATCTGAAATATGCCTCGTCTATTTTACTGGTCAAAAGTAGCTAACAACTTCAAAACTCGGTTGATGGGCATTCTGAAAATGCAAGTAAATTACACCCTCAAAATATAGCCTTCACCCACTGGTCCAGTTATAGGATTTGTGAGAAACCTTCCAATCTGACCACAAACATAATGTATCTGTCGACTGTCTCAGTCAACATTCACTGAGTAAATCTTTCTGCTTCTCAGGAAGGTTTACTAAGTCAAAGTAGCTTTTGACGACAGTTACATTCACTCTAATGATTATTTAATATTTATTCACAAATGTTTAATATTTTCTCAGCAGCACTGCAATTTTTAAAAAATGCAAGCCTGATAGAAGACTCAATCATTGGAAACAAACGCTCTTACCGAAACTAATGTTCCGAGAGTTACAACTATATTATTTGGGTATCCATTTTCAACCTTAAAATATGTATAATCACAGAGGTTATTTTGTTTGTTTTATCTGAAACCCATACTTTCAAAGCACAAACCACACCAGACTGCACCCTTAGATCTCCCTCATCGCAATATTTGTTTCCTCAATGTATGTATGTATGTATGTATGTACGTACGTACGTACGCACGCACGCACGCAAGCATGTTTCGGTCACACCTCTCCCTCCTCGAGCCCCTGCAGTCTGGTTTTCGCCCTGCCCATAGCACAGAGAAGGCGCTTGTCAAAGTCACAAATGATATCCTCTCTATCTGTGACCAGGGCTCCCTTTGCCTCCTCTTCCTCCTGGATCTCTCTGCTGCGTTCGACACGGTCGACCACGCCATCCTCTTCCACCGCTTCTCCTCCCTCATTTACCTTAGTGGGACTGCACTCGCATGGTTTGAGCCTTACTTAAGCAACCGCCTCCATTTCATCTCAGCAAATGGTTTCTCCTCCCTCCCCTGCCCAGTCACACGTGGGTTATCCCAGGGCTCCATCCTTGGCCCTCTTCTTTTCCTTATCTATATGCTCCCTCTGGGCGATGTCATCCGCAGACATAGGGTAAACTTCCACATGTATGCGGATGACAAACAAATTTACTTTGCCTCCTCCAGTACCAACTCCAGGTCCACTGATCCATATGCTTGTCTGGTAGACATCAAGGCCTGGATGAATGTAAACTTCCTGCAGCTGAGCATGGACAAGACGGAAGCCATACTCCTTGTCTCCCATCAACATCTTCACTCACAAGGATCTAAACTCCTCAACCTCCCTGGGCTCTCCCTCAGACTCACTGAACCAATGCACAACCTAGGCATACGGTTCGACCCCTAACCGTCCTTCCTCCCCCACATCCGGTCGCTGACCAGGACTGCTTTCCTCCACCTCCACCACATAGCCCGCCTCCAACCATACCTTACCCCAAATGCAGCCAAAACCCTCGTGCATGCGTTTGTCAACTCATGCTTGGATTACTCCAACGCACTTCTCGCCGGTCTCCCCAACTCCACCATTCATAAGACCCAGCTCACTCAAAACTCTGCTGCCCACATACTGACCTGGACCAAACTCCGTATCCACATCTCACCACTTCTGGCCAGGCTCCACTGGCTCCCCATCACCGAATGGATCGACTTCAAGATCCTCACTCTTGTGTTCAAATCCATTCACTCCATGGCACCTCCCAACCCCTCCAACCTCCTCATTCCCGAATACACCACCTGGCAACTCTGCTCGACCGGCACCGGCCTCTTGCTCGTCCCTCACACTCTCCGTCCCGCCATCGGCGGTTGTTCTTTCAGCCACTACGCCCCAAGACTCTGAAACTCAATCCCTCCTCCCTGCCCCTTTTTCCCCTCTTTCAAGTCCCGCCTGAAAACTTTCCTGTTTGACCATGCTTAAGGTCACCTCCACCCTCCCCCCGGCTCGGAGTCAGGCTCTGCTGACTGTTAAGCGCGCTGAGAGGCTATCCTGAGTGGAGAGTGCTATATAAGTGCAAGTTACTGTTGTTGATGGATGATATTTTGTTCCATTACCTTTGTGGGTTCCGGGCTTTGAAAGTCCTCCCAAGATGGTTTGTGATTACAAATGACTGGATATTGGCCTTGGCACATTCCATGTGAAAAACTGATAAGAAACCCTTTTCTGCTTATTCAGTAATAGCTGAGAAATAAGATGAGAAATTGGTTGACGGGTTTTCAGAGATCGATGATGGGTAATTGGGAGTAAAAGTTTTAGGGATATGCTGGGAATGTGCGAAGTTGGGAATGGGGGAGTAGTGTAGTGCATCGTATGGAGTGGTGTGTGGAAGATCGGACTTTCTGTTCCTAATTTCGTGAGTGTTGATTTAAACAGATGAATGACCATTTATCTCACAGCTGTTTGTGGTAGCTTAAAGTACACAGATCGGCTGCTGAGTTGGCCTACAAATGAACAGTGACAGCAATTCCCTGTGAAGCACTTTGAGATGTTTTGACATTGTCAGCTTTGTAGGTTCTGAGATGCTACACTGTGTGTAGGGCGCTATAAAAATGTGAATTGTTGTTGTATATCAAATACAATGATCATTGTAGCTTGGTTACTGCCCCAACCTCCAAATCATTCATCACAGCATAAACAGTATTGTTTCTAGCACTGATTACTGGGGAACTCCACTCCTTATTTCCAGCTGTGCTGATGAAGCTTATTGAACAAATGCCTTTGCTTCCTATGATCCAGGCAATTTTCCAATCCGTCACAACATCTTCCTCTATTTCGTGCTTCCCAAACCAGCAGACCGGTCTCTGTGGGGCACTGTGTCAAAGGGCTTTGGTAAAATCTAAACTTTTATAATGTCCACAGACTTTCCCTTGTCTACACGTTCTTTTAGTTCTTCAAAGAACTCCAATAGATTTGCCATGCACAAACTCCCTTTCATGAAGTCATGCTGAGTCTCTCGTATAATTCAATGATCAAGTTAATATTGAAAGAAGGTTTCTTGTTTGATAGACTGCTTGTACTGAAATAAAAAAGGACAGCACTGATGAATTTTCCTCAGGGACGCTGTGTGAAACACACAACACTGAACAACAGCAACTGTTCCCGGAAGAGACGAACAATATAGTGTTCCCTTGGGGGGAAGCTGGTGGCTTTTGCAACTTGATCAGTGATTACAACATAAAAATAGTTGCATTTTATTGCACCTTATTATAATAATAATATATAATAATAATTCTTGTATTTGGTTCAGCTCATTTGCACACAATAGTATCCCTCAAACAGCCGTGAGTGAGAGACCAGTTTTATTTGGGGAATTTTTGGCCATAATGCCAAGAGACACTCCTTTTTCTTTTCAAATATTATCATGTCAAAACACCTCAAAGTGATGCCGAAAAGTATTCAGTCAATCCAATCTTCAATATATTCTGTGAAGCGCTTTGAGATGCCTCGAATGGCATAATAAGGCACATATCAAATGCAAGGCTTATTATAATGGGACTCTTTTTGGAACCAAATGTGGCAGGCAGTTTGCCCACAGCAAAGTCCTACAAACAACAAGATGAAACACCAATGTATCCAGACACTGAGATAAACGGCCTTCTCTTTTAAGAATTGTGTCACATGATCTTCAAAGTGCAACACAACAGCCAGACAAAATCTTAATTAATAATAATAATCCTTGCATTTGATATAACACTTTATCACATCATCAAAATGTTTCCAGGCACTTCACAAAATATACTGTAAAGTGGATTGACTGTATATTTTGTGGGCGAAACGTGGCAGCCAATTACGCATAGCAGTGTCCCACAAACAGTTGTAGATTAAGTGGCCTAATTTTGTTTGAGGATTATTACCCCCATAAAGCGTTTACTACCCTGCCAATCGACTAACAACTGGGTTAGTCTAGGTAAGTAGCAGTGTGTGGAGTAAGAAAACTTGCCTAAGGTTTCGCCCTGCCCGAGAATCAAACCCGGGTCTCTCGCTTGCAAGATCAGTGCTCTAACCAATACAGTAGTGGACTCCTTAATTTCATGTCTCATTCAAAGAATGGCGCCCCTGACAAGCTCTCCCCCAGTACTGTCTTAAAACGTCACCCTAGAACTGTGAGCTTGAGTCCCAACATGGAGCTTTATTTAACTCCACAACTTTTGCTTGACTAAACCTTCAAATTGACGGGGCATTTCCCTTTCAGGAACTTGTTGCTGTGGTTGCAAAATAGCTTTGAGATGCTCTCAGGGCAGCAGCAATGTTTATTGCCTGAGCTAGCTACTCCTGGAACATAGCCGCAGTGTGCTGACAATGTTGTATGTCACCAGCTGGCTACCACTTATACAGCCCTGTTTCCTATTCAAATGGAAAATGATCAACTCTTCCAAAATAACACTTGTGCATATCATATTACCTTATCAGTATTTAATACGTGCGTTCCAGGGATGAGGGGAGAGCGGAAGGGTGGTGACGTCCTTCAAATATCATATTAAACTGAGGCCCTGTCTAATTGTTGATGGCACTCTTTGTAAAGAGAAAGATTTCCCCCCTCTCCCCGGTATACTGGCCAGAAATCTTCCAGATTTTAATAATAATAATCCTTACATTTGATATAGCACCTTATCAAGTTGTTGAGATGTCTCAAAGTGCTTCACAGAATATTCACAGAATACAGTTGATTGACTGTATAGTTTGTGGGTGAAACACAGCAGCCAATTGCACATAACAGTGTCCCACAAACAGTTGTGACCAATTATTTTTGGATTAATTGGTCTCTCACTGCAAGGCTGTTTGTGGGACTTTGTTGGTGAAAAAGCCTATCATGAATGCCTACAAACAGTCACTACGTTTGACATTGAGCACCTCAAAATACTTTGAGATGTTTCAACGTGCTATGAAATTTATGTTCTTAAAATCACTGTGGTTGTAAAACCACTATGTGATTGTAGTATTTCATTATTTCTCCTCACTGTCAGCACAATCTCAGTTGCCTAAAGTAACAATCTACTTTTTGTTTGAATAAAAGGAAAGATCCTGATTTTTATTAGCGTCTTATCATATTGAAACATCTTAAAACCTTTAGAGTAAATATTGTTGAGTGTGGCGACTGCTTTTGTTGGCGAATGTGGCAGCCACATTGGCACAGCAAAGTTCTCAAACAGGCATGAGGTGAAGGACCAATTTATCTGGAGGATTGTTGGGCAGCACCTTGGGAGATTTCCCTCCTCTTTTTAAATTATAAAATTGGACCTTTAACATCCACCAGAGGGGACATTGGTTCAAAGTTCATCTGAAGTTACATGACTTCCCAGAACTGCACTGGTGCGTTATCCTACAGAATATTATAACAATAAAAGTTATCATACTTGCATTTGATAAAGAGCCTTATCACAACAAAATACCTCAAAGCACTTTGCAAGACTTTTTTCTGTGAAGTGCAGCGATTGTATTTTGTAGGTGAACAAAACAGGCACTTACACTTACTAACAACTTTCACTTATATAGCGCCCTCCACGCAGTGTAGAGTCTCAGAGCCTGACTTTGAGCCGGGGGGGACGTGGCAGTAAGAACAGTCAAAGAGGAAATTTTTCAGGCGGAACTTGAAAGAGGGGAGAGAGGGGGCAAGGAGGAGGGATTGAGGGAGAGTGTTCCAGAGTTTTGGGGCGGAGTGGCTGAAAGCATGACCTCCAATGATGGGGCAGATGGTGCGAGGGACGAGTAGGAGGCCATTGTCAGTCAAATGGAAGCTCTGGGTGGTGGATTGGGGAGTGAGGAGGCCAGAGAGGTAGGGAGGTGCCAAGGATTGAATGGATTTGAACACAAGAGTGAGGATCCTGAAGTCGATCTGTTCAGTGATGGGGAGCCAGTGGAGCCTGGCCACAACTGGTAAGATGTGGCTACAGAGTTTGGTCTGGGTCAGTATGTAGGCAGCAGAGTTTTGAATGATCTGGATCTTGTGAATGGTGGAGTTGGGAAGACCAGCAAGGAGTGCGTTGGAGTAATCCAAGCAGGAGGTGACAAACGCATACACGTGGGTTTTTAGCTGCATTTAAGGTAAGGTACGGTCGGAGGCGGACAATGTGGTAGAGGTGGAAGAAAGCGGTCCTGGTCAGCAACCGGATGTGGGGGAGGAAGGACGGTTAGGGGTCGAACCGTACGCCTAGGTTATGTATTGATTCGGTGAGTCTGAGGGAGAGGCCAGGGAGGTTGAAGAGTTTAGATCCGCAGAGGTGAAGACGCTGATGTAGCCAAGGAGTATGGCTTCCGTCTTGTCCACATTCAGCTGCAGGAAGTTTGCACTCATCCAGGCCCTGATATCTGCCAGACAAACTGATAGAATATCGGTGGACCGGGTGTTGGTACTGGAGGTGGCAAAGTAGATTTGATTGTCATCCGCATACATGTGGAAGTTTACCCCATGTCTGTGGATGACATCACCCAGAAAGAGCATAAAGATAAGGAAAAGAAGAGGACCAAGATGGAGCCCTGGGGTAACACATAGGTGACCGGGTGGGGGCGGGAGGAGAAACCATTTGCCGAGATGAAATGGAGGCAGTTGGTTAAGTGGGACTAGAACCATGCAAGTGAGGTCCCACTAAGGTAGATGAGGGAGGAGAGGCGGTGGAGGAGGATGGTGTGGTCGACTGTCTCGAACGTGGCAGAGAGATCCAGGAGGACGAGGAGGCAGAGGGAGCCCTGGTCACAGGTAGAAAGTCGTTTGTGACTTTGAAAAGCGCTGTCTCTGTGCTGTGGGCAAAGCGAACACCAGACTGCAGGGGCTCGAGGAGGGAGTGGAGGGAGAGGTGTGACTAAAGTTGACCTGCAACAATGTGTTCCAGGACTTTGGCAAGAAAGGTAGGTTGGAGATGGGACGGTAGTGAGAGAGATTAGAGGGATCGAAGATGGGTTTCTTGAGGAGTGGGGTGATGACAGCGGTTTTCAGAGGGAGTGAAACAGAGCCTGAGGAGAGAGACTGGTTGACCGTGTTGGCCAGCGGGGGGGGGGGGGGGAGGGGGAGTTGAGTGACCAGCAGCTGGGTGGGGAGGGGGTCAAGGTAGCAGGTAGCAGGCAATTTGCACAGAGCAAAGTCCTACAGACGGTAAAGTGAATCACTCTTTTTGTATCATTTTGTGAAAATTCATCACCATACTTAAGAGTATCCAAACCAAACTGAGATTTCCATGCATCCCACCTAGACGTGGAAATGCCAGAGATAGATTGCATTTGAGTGAATCAATGTTTACTTCATGACCTCCTTTGTCAATTTCTATCCTCTTCTCTTGAAGAAGAGGATAGAAATCTTGCCGAGGCATGGTTCCACACTGGCGATGCACTACGACTTAATAGTAACAACATCACATCTAAACCTGATCCAATCCGCCACACCAGCAGGGATAATTGGAACAGCAGCAGGAACTTATGTGCGGTGAGGAAATGTACCATAAACAACGGAATGGTTTTTTTTTTGTATCGGGAGGAAGGGAAAAATTGTAACAGAAGATGTTGTGTTTGTTTGGGATTTCTCTTGTACTAAATATTATATTTTTAAATAAATATATATTTTAAATCAAACTCTGGCTGCTTGTTCCTCTGCAGTGAAGCCAAATACGGTTAACCGTTGCCCCCGCTCAGATCTGCTAACTCAGCACAGACCGAGAAATCATATCTAGGTTAGGCGAGTGACCTAAATGGCTCAGCTATCCTACAACAATGACAAAATGGTGCAAGTTAGAGTTAATCAGAAGCTTTCTCTTGCTTCAAGAGCTCTGAGACGCTACCCTGCACGAGGGTGCTACATAAGTGCAAGTTGCTGTTGTTGTTCTTGTTTCCTTTTGTTCTGTGCTCCACTGATTCTCGTTGGGGGGGGGGGGAGTTTTGCCCTCATGCTCCATTCCTCCAGTGCCTGAAGGCAACCTATCCCGTGCTGTAACTCAAAAACAACTTGCATTTATATAATAATAATAATCCTTGCATTTGATATAGCGCTTTTCACGTCGGGAGGACGTCCCAAAGCGCTTCACAGAACACACTGTAAAGTGAATTGACCGTATATTTGTGGGCGAACGCGGCAGCCAATTGCGCACAGCAATGTCCCACAAACAGTCGTAGATTGAAAATGACCAATTTATTATTGTTTTTGAAGGGATTATTATTAGGCTCTGTGTGGAGTAAGGAAACTTGCCCAATGTTTCGCCCTGACTGGAATTGAACTCAGGTCTCTCGCTTGCAAAGCGAGTGGTCTAACCACTGCCTGCCATCCTACCTAACCAATGTCCAAAGCTCGAGATCAGGAACTCACTGCATGTGAATCCTAAACATGAAGCCACAATCCTGCCACTATGTGATACAAAGGGTTGATCTGCCAACATGCTGTGCCATCAAACAACCTTTAGTTATTTTTCACATTTGCAACTAAATGCATTATTACAAGTTAAACTTGAAGAATAATTAAAAAATGCAAAAGCAAGGATATTTTCCCTTCCAATTGACTTCAATTGACTCAAAACTGCAAAAAGTTGTAAGACGCTTTACTGTGACTCCTTGTTAACCGTTTTCTTTCCTGGCATGGCCTTGCATAGCATTTGGCATGAACTCATAGGAAGAGTTTATGCTCCGTTTAGCATAACTTAATTAAAATTTAGCAATACAGCCCCAAAATACTTGCTATTAAATAAAGGGAATGAAAGGATAAAATCGGTTCCTGACTTATTTATCAGTTTCATATATCAGGAATTTAGTTGGTGGCATTTTACTTCCTCAAAGCTTTAAGCATGTAAAACAGCATGTAAACATTCCCTCTCCATGGATACTATATCCATAGCAACATGACAACAGATCAGGGCCTGTACCAAAACAACATGATAAAGAACACAGGTTACATTCAGTTCATCTGTTCTATGGGGCAAACACAGGCATCTGCGTGCTTTTCAACGTATGAAACCTTTACTTTAAAATTATAAATTGCTCTAAATAAATTCTTGCGGGATAGTTTTGAGAAATTAGAATGACCACCTTTGAGCATACTGATAGCTCATGTAATTTGAGTGGAATAGTTAACAGCCAGAGTCCTCAGAGTGTTGTTAGTTTTTTCTTATTTATTCCCTCCCCCACCCCAATTTATTACTTGCCTTCTTTTTCCCTTCCCCTTTAAGTGCCTCTGATCCACGTACCATTGCATGAAGAAGGACAACTGACCTCTTGCTACAATTCTGCTATAGTGCCCGGCTGCAATAGAGTGGTAATGCCACTTTTATACTATGAATTTGTCTTTTAGACCTGCTCAAACCTCATTCCTCTACCTGCTCCCTTCGCTCAGCCAGTGAACCTCAGTCTTCTGGACATCCTTCATTCCCTCCGCTTCCCATCGGCATACTTTCAGCCACCTCATCCTAAACTCTGGAACTCTGCCTCAATGATAATAATCCTTGCATTTGATATAGTGCCTTATCACATCGTTGAGACATCTCAAAGCACTTCACAGAATATATCGTAAAGAGAATTGACTGTGAATTTGTGGACAAAACCCGGCAGTCAGTTGTGTACAGCAGTGTCCCACAAACAGTTGTGGATTGAGTGACCAAATTTTTTTGTGGAGGGATTATTACCCCCAGAAAGCAATCTGCCAATCGACTAACAACTGAGTTCCTACTTACTGCTAGTTAAACAAAGGCATGTGGAATAAGGTAACTTGCCTAAAGTTTCACCCTGCCCAGGAATCAAACCCGGTTCCTCTTGCTTGCGAGGTGAGTGCTCGAACTAATATGCTACAGGGCTCCACGCTACATTCCTTTGCCTTGCTTCCTCCTTGTCCATCTTCACATCATATCTGAAAACCTTCTTCTTTGACCTATGGTCACTTCCCCTTTATCCCCAGCTTGGCAGCAAGCTCCGCCATTGTCAAGCGCTCCGAGATGCTTTGCAGCATTTAACATCTGAACTGAAAGTTGTCATGAAAAAATGCAACACTTTCTCACTACAGGAAGTGTCTTGCTGCCCAAGAATGGCATTGGTGGTGACTATAAATAAGTTAGCCTCACAGAACACCTTCACACATCCTCCTGGCTGCAGGAGGATTCATGAACACAAATTTCAACTGTATGGAGAAAAAGATAAAAGCATTTTTAAAAAGCCATTTGGTGTGGTGCAGAATTGGGAAATGATTGACACTAGTTAAGTTAGATTTTCAGCTAGCTGGAGTCCTGAAGTTTGAAACTAAAATTCGTAAAATTCATGATGTTTGCTGGCAGTTAAAAACATATTGGTAGCAGTGATATATTTTTTAAATGTTTTCAATGGTATTTATTATCATTATAACTTGATATTTATTGTAAAATATAGTGCAATGACTTAAACTAAGTTGAATTTCTCTTGCAATCACATTTGTCTCACGTACAAATAGGAATTAAAAAAAGTAAAATAATAATAATTGTTGCATTTGATAAGGTACCTTTCATGTAGCGGGAATGTCACATTAATATACCGTTGCACTTTCACATAGGCAGGATGTCTCAAAGCGCTTCACAGATTATATCTTAAAATGCACTGACTGTATTCTGTAGGCAAAAAAATGAGGAAATAAATTTCCTCCCAACTTCTGTTGTTGGATTACTGATTTATGCCTGTGATGTGTGGCTCTTGTACCTTCCTGTTCCAGGTGACCTGACCAAGACTTACTTGTAGGCTCGCACCGAAGGTGAAGACAAGCAAACATCAGAAATCAGGGTTCACAACCAATCTTGATTGATCATTTTCTGTTCGTATATTCCTATTAGCTCCATGTATTTGGCAAGAGATACTGTGTTCTGTGTAATACGATTAGATTAGAATTGAGTCACGCAGCCCAATGTGCTCTAAATTACACAGATCAAAGTGAAAGAAGGCAATCAGTTCCTGACGTAAACCTGACATTTGTAAACACTATTGTAGCAATGGCCAGACCACAATGGCTCACATCACTTCAATGTGTTCCTGATCAGTAAAACAGTATTTTGTCAGAGGGGAAAGCTGATGGGTGTACTTAAAACGGCTCAGTGTATTTGGAAACCATTGGCCACGATTTTATGCTTTGCATTTTTAATGTTGGCATAGTTATTCAGGCAGATTCATCGGAAGAAAAAAAAATGCAACATTTAATATCTGTGGTTCTCAGATTATTTGGTCAAACATTCAGAACCACAAGACTGAATTTAATATGTTACGGGTAGTTGGTGCACATGACTCCTAGGCTTTACTGTGTTATAACATATGGAGCTGAGTGACTGACCTGATTAATTGCTCAGGAACATTGGAAACATTTTGTGCTGAATGTCGACTTAGCATGATTAATTTATAATGTGACCCTTCCCCCACACATCTCAGTGTATGAATGAAACCATTTTACGTTCCTATAAGGTGAAAATCTCCTGATGTGTTTGTGTCTAGAAAAAATTAGGTCTTTTTGCTCACAGGATAATAGAACCAAAGATTTCAGTGATTCGATTTTGTTATTGAATACTGACAAGATCATATAGCTGCCATTATGTAATGCTTTTCATAGTGCTGTGGGCAATTCACCAAGGTGTGTCCCAATTCAAATTAGTGCTGGCTTCTCTGCTCAATAGTAAACAACAACAAACAACAACAAAATTACATTTGTATACCATCTTTCATGTCGGGAGGACATCCCAAGGCGCTAGACAGACAGAGTTTTGGACCCGAGCTGGGGGTCGGGATCGGGGAGGGTGGAGGGGAGAAGTAGGGCGATCGAAAGCATGGTCGAAGACAAGGGTGTTGAGATGGGTCTTGAAGGTGGCAAATAAGGGGGCAAGGCGTAGGGACTGCGGGATGGAGTTCCAGAAGGTGGGAGCAGAGTGGCAGAAGGCCCGCCCACCAATAATGGGGCGAGCGAAGCGGGGGATGTGAAGCAGGCCAGAGCTGACTGAGCAGAGGGAGCGAGCAGGATGCTAGGGGGTTAGGAGGTTGCAGAGGTAGGGGGAAGCATGGGGACCATGATGTATCCTCTGTGGAGTCAGGTGAGAACGGGGGTGATAGGGTCATGGAGCTGGTGCAGGAGAGGATATGGGCTGCAGAGTTCTGGATGATCTGCAGCCTGTGGAGGGAAGAGTTGGGGAGGCCGACAAGCAATGAGTTTGCATAGTCGAGCCTCAATATAATGAAAGTGTGTATGAGGGTTTCGGCGGCGTGCGGTGTGAAACAGTGGCGGAGCTGGGCAATGTTGCGGAGGTGGGGGAAGGTAGAGCAGATCATGGCACAGATGTGGGGTAGAAAGGATAGTTGAGGGTTAAGCAAGATGCCAAGGTTCCGGACTGGATTAGAAAGGTGGAGTGTGCAACCATGGAACCGTACTTGTGTACTCTCACGCACCAGGCTCCGTGACCCCATCACTCCCACCCTGGCCCGACTCCACTGGCTCCCCATCCCCCAGAGGATCGAGTTCAAGATCCTCATCCTCACCTTTAAGGCCATCCATGGCCTTGCCCCCTCCTACCTCTTTGATCTGCTGACTCCCTACCAACCTGCCCGCTCCCTCTGCTTTTCAGGCTCTGGCCTGCTCCATGTCTCCCGCCCGACTCACCCTTCCATCAGTGGCCGGGCTTTCAGGCTCTCTGCCCCCACACTCTGGAAATGCATCCCACGGTCCCTTCGCCTCGCTTCCTCCCTTGCATCCTTCAAGGCCGGTCTCCTCTTCGACCATGCCTTTGGTCTCCCTCCTACCTCTCTGCCTTCCCTCACCCCTACACCACCCAGCCCCCATGCTCGGGCCCCGACATCTGACTGTTCAGCACTTTGGGACGTCCTCTCGACGTGAAAGGCGCTCTACAAATGTAATTTTATTGTTGTTGATGCTGTCAGTACCTGAGGTGTGGAGGCGCTGACAGGAGCCAATCAGAAGAGCCTTGGTCTTGTTGACCTTCAACTGAAGAAAGTTAGCTCTCATCCAGGACTTAATGTCTGACGGATATTCTGTCAGGACAGCAGTGGTCCTGGAGTCAAGGGTGGAGGCAGAGAGATACAGTTGGGTGTCATCCGCATACATGTGGAAGTCTGTGGATGATGTCACCAAGAGGGAGCATATGGATATTGAAGAGGAGGGGACCAAGGACAGAGACCTGAGGAACGCCGCACGAGATGGTACGGGGACTAGAGGATAAACTGTTTGTGGAGATGAAGTGGAGGTGGTGTGAGAGAGACGTCTCAATGACTTACTAAGGCGCCATATCAAATGCAAGGAGTATTGGTATTATATTCCAGTTTCTCTGCTCCTCGTTGTGAGGGCAGATCAAACTCCTCAGATTAGGACCCTCTAACATCCCGATCCCAGTCAACAGAGGGCCGATAGCATAGCTTTCCTGGCAGGAGCTCTTTGCAAACAGACCTGGGTTTCAAATATAATTTTACCAAACCTATGTTGTTTATGTTGGACTTCAGAAAGACAGCCCTACCCTGGGCCTGTAACAAAGACTTGCACATTCATAGCTGGAGTTTTTCCTCGTCTCTGGAGGAGACAAGGTTAAATGTTGTCTCACGCTGCTCTCCAGCAGCACAAGTTCTCACCACTTTCTACCCGTGGATGAGCCCACAGCTTGACATGTCTGTGCAGGTTAGCAATGCATTTTTTGCATTGCTGTCCTAAAAGACCTTGCGCAGTCTCGGCCAGAAAATAAAGTCACATTGTGGAACTTTGCGAACAACTGCGGAACTTTGTGAAGAACTGTGCACTGCCCCCGATGTTGACAATGTGAACGGACAATTTTCAACGGCATGAGCAGCCCTGGGCTAGTGCAGAAGCTCCTTCGTAGCAGCTCTGTAGTAGCAGTTCCACTCAATCGGCTCCAAAACACAACTCAGCTTAGAGTACTCAGCAGTAAATGGGTGTGCAGAGTCCACTCCCAAATCCCTTTACAGTTAGTACACTTAGACTTCCTGACTGTATCATGGAGAGCTAATTGTACAGTAAAACTCAAATAAGTTTGATCTGTATCAGTTGTTAATTGCATAAGTCATACATCTGCCCAAATCCTGGTCAAAAGTTTATACTCTATGCAAGTTTGACATACTTTGCATAAGTCATATGAAATATATGGTCCCAACTGCTACAAGTTATATGAGGTTTACCGTACATGGAGCTGGATCGACATTGGGAAGATGCAACTAGTCTCAAGGTTCTGTGCTAGGGGCCATGCCCTAGCCTTAATGTACATTGTACATTAATGATTTGGAAGTGGTGACAGAAGCCAATCACTTTTATAAGGTATATAGCAGCCTGGCTCAAATGCTAGCACGCTTGCCTTTGTTTCAGAAGGTTTAGATGTCAAGCCCCAAATGGAGTTCTTGAACCCATGGTCTGGGTGGACAATCCAGTGCAGCACTAGGAAAGCACTGCAATATAAGAGGTGTCATCCTGTAGACAAAACATTAAATCAAGGACCCGTCTGCCTATTCAATTCATTGTTAAAGACCTCATGAGGCATTTCAAAGTGAGCGAGCTGTGATACATATTGCCTTCAAGACCTACATCATAAAATTGGTAATATCTTTTGGCTGACATCAAACAACCCTATTTCATCTCCACAAACCACTAGAACACAGCTGTGTTCTTAAAATGAAAAATGCAATACAGTACAACCAATACCAGTTCCAAACATTTGTTTTAATGGAATTTAACGCAAGCAAACGCATTTTTTTTTCTTGCATTAGAATTACGCATTCCCTGAAGATTTAAATCACTGTGTTACAAAAAAATACATATTTATACAGAGCCTTCCACATCACACGGACTGCTGACTGAGCACCTGCCCTGGGGTTGTGAGGCTGGGAGTCAAAAGAGGATGGGGTGGGTGGCCTGTTTAACAAACAGACACAAAGGTTTTCATGATGTGACAAACTATCAATTATAATAACAATCGTTGCATTTGTTATAGCGCCTTATATCGTTGACATGGCTCAAAATGCTTCACAGCATATACTGTAAAATGAATTGACTATATTCTGGATGAAACGCGGCAGCCATTTGCGCACAGCAGTGTCTCATAAACAGTCACGGATTGAGTGACTAAATTAGCCATCCGCCAATCGACTAACAAGCGGGTTCCATTTACCGCTAGGTAAACGACAACTTGTATTTATACTGTTGTCACGGTACTGCTAAACAAATGCGTGTGGATTAAGAAATTTGCCTGAGACGTGATAAAGCGCTACCTCAAATGCAAGGATCATTATTATTATTATATGGTTTTGTCCTGCCTGGGAATCGACCCTGATTTGACAGATGTTCTTTTGAACCCTTATCCCACTTGGACAAGCACCACACACACCAACGCAGCTAATAATAATAATGATAATAATAATAATAATAATCCTTGCATTTGATATAGCGCTTTTCACGTCGGGAGGACGTCCCAAAGCGCTTCACGGAACACACTGTAAAGCGAATTGACGGTATATTTGTGGGTGGGCGAACGCGGCAGCCGATTGCGCACAAACAGTGGCCGATTGATAAATGACCAATTTTTATTGTTGTTTTGGGTTTTGGAGGGAACGCGTGCTCTCCCTCCAGCCTTACATGAAGCGGGCGGGTCGGGGGGGGCAAATTTTTTTTTGGGGGGGTGGAGGGGGGGTCAGCGGAAACCCAGTCACTCCGCTCAAGAGCACATCCAAGCCCAAGACAGGCATCGCTGGAGGTGGGCGCTGAACGCAAACGGTGCGCGCGCGCGGACCACATGCGCCCCCAACAAAGGAAAGTGGGCAGAACTGCAACTCCCACAATGCCTGCGGTCAGCGGCCAGACTTCCCAGAGTGCTCGGCCGGACAGGGAGGAGCCAGACCCGGGAGGGGGAGGGGAGGTGGGGGACACAGACTTCCGGCTTTGGGTGCCTCAGTTGGGAAGGCGAGCGGTTGGAGTGCGGTTGTTTTTGTTTTGGTGGATGGCTGTGTCGGGCTGATCGGGTCTGGGAATCTGCCCCCACCCCCCCCCCGCGGTGAGTGTCCGCCCCGTTACTTACTGCAGGTCTCCGTGTAATAATAATCCTGTGCGCTCGGGTGAGTTTTGCGGCCGAGGTTACCCCCCCAACAGAGCGTCAGAAGGTGAGCGCGAGAGCAAAGGCAGCCCCGTCTGGTGGGTCTTCCCCAAGTCCTCTCCCTCCCTCCCTCCCTCCCTCCCCATCGTGTCCTCTCGGCTCTCGTTCAGCTGCCAGTTTGCCTGTGTTGCAGAATTGTTCGGTGCAGCGGAAAAGTTATTCTCTTCTCGTTTTTACGTGAGGCATATTACGCCGTGGTGGTGCGTGCGGGAGAGTGCGTTTGTGTGGGTGGGGGGCGGGGGGGGGACTGTGTGTGTGTGGGGGAGACTGAGTGTGTGTGTGTGTGGGGGGGAGACTGAGTGTGTGTGTGTGGGGGGGGAGACTGAGTGTGTGGGGGGGGAGACTGAGTGTGTGGGGGGGGAGACAGTGTGGGGGGGGGAGACAGTGTGGGGGGGGGAGACAGTGTGGGGGGGAGACAGTGTGGGGGGGGAGACAGTGTGTGGGGGGGGAGACTGAGTGTGGTGGGGGAGACTGAGTGTGTGTGGGGGGGGGAGACTGAGTGTGTGTGGGGGGGGAGACTGAGTGTGTGTGGGGGGGGGGAGACTGAGTGTGTGTGGGGGGGGGAGACTGAGTGTGTGTGGGGGGGGAGACTGAGTGTGTGTGGGGGGGGAGACTGAGTGTGTGTGGGGGGGGAGACTGAGTGTGTGTGGGGGGGGGAGACTGAGTGTGTGTGGGGGGGGGAGACTGAGTGTGTGTGGGGGGGGGGAGACTGAGTGTGTGTGTGGGGGGGAGACTGAGTGTGTGTGGGGGAGACTGAGTGTGTGTGGGGGAGACTGAGTGTGTGTGGGGGAGACTGAGTGTATGTGTGTGGGGAGGGGGACTGAGTGTATGTGTGTGGGGAGGGGGACTGAGTGTATGTGTGTGGGGAGGGGACTGAGTGTGTGTGTGTGGGGGGGGAGACTGAGTGTGTGGGGGGGGAGACTGAGTGTGGGGGGGGGAGACTGAGTGTGTGTGTGTGGGGGAGAGACTGAGTGTGTGTGTGTGGGGGAGAGACTGAGTGTGTGTGTGTGGGGGAGAGACTGAGTGTGTGTGTGTGGGGGAGAGACTGAGTGTGTGTGTGTGGGGGAGAGACTGTGTGTGTATGTGGGGGAGAGACTGAGTGTGTGTGTGTGGGGGAGAGACTGAGTGTGTGTGTGTGGGGGGGAGACTGAGTGTGTGTGTGTGGGAGACTGAGTGTGTGTGTGTGTGCGAGACTGAGTGTGTGTGTGTGAGACTGAGTGTGTGTGTGTGAGACTGAGTGTGTGTGTGTGTGGGGGGGAGACTGAGTGTGTGTGTGGGGGGAGTGTGTGTGGGGTGGGGGAGTGAGTGTGTGTGTGGGGCAGGGGGAGGGGGGGATTTGTGTATGTTGTGAGTGTGTGTGAGAGTGTTTGATTCAGTGAAGACTGCAGAGGGATAACCGGTTACTAGTTTCTGTGAGTCTCTGCATTTGCCCTGGAGCGAAGAGCTGGCGCCAGCCGCTGTTATGGGTGAACCCCCAAACAAATCCCTTACCTATCAGGTAGTTTCACGTTCAGTACAGTATTTCACTTGTGTTTGCAGACCATTTACTGTGCAGCGCCCACACACCCACACACACACACCCACACACACACACCCACTGCATGTAACCAGTCAGGACGACATGTGTTAACCCTGTGGGATCACTGTTACAGTTGTTGTTGTTGTCATTTGCGGTGTATTTGCAAATGCAAAAAGAGCGAAATAACCCCAAAGAGGCAAGTCTTTGCTGCCCGAACAAGGACGGCCTTTAATTAATAAGCATGAGTTTTTTATCCCTGGGATTTTGGGACGAGCCACTGTGTTGGCGAGTGAGACTCCTGTTGGTGACTGACTGGCGATGCGCTATGAAACCCACAAACACGATCGATACTGACTTATCCAGGAAATATTTTAATTGCTGATGATTCATTGCCGAAGGATTTCAATTCTGAGACTGGATCGGGTGATTGTGCATTACTCAGCCTATATACAATGCACGCAGCATTTTCGGTTAAACCCTTGTTTTTCCCCCCCATATTTTTTTATTTCTAATCCGCCTCCCATGTCAACCGAGAGTGTAATACGGAGCTGGAATTTGCAGCTCTGTAATCTTTCAGTAACATTAGCGCTCGACTAATCTGCCCTCAAGTCATGTCTGATGCAGGAAATCCCTCCCTATCGCCCCTATAAGATACTGTTTACTATCTCCTTTATGTCTCCTTTATGAAGGATCCTCACAAGATCCGTTAGATATTGTGAATATCTCCTCCACACACTTCCAATGCTATCCATCGCTGCAAAACAAAGCCGTCTTCTTTTGTGACCGTCTATTTAAGAATTGTTATCTCTTAACTTTTACAACAATACAACATCCTGCATTCCAGTAATCCCGTATCCACCGCGTTTTCTGTATGATGATCACGACATTCCCCTTTTTCGAGCCGTTTCGTTTACCCTGTTTAAGGGGCTGTTGCAAGGGAGGGGATTGCTTTTGGAAAAGCCAAACCAACAATTGGGGGCTGCTGCAAAACAATGGCAATCTCTGTGTGTTTTGAACCCAGTGTGTGGGGTCTTGCTTGTTCTTTGTCAAGAAATAATGAAGGGAAGGGGGTGGGGGAAATTAAACGATTGTACCGTTTCCCAGATGGGTACACGTTTGCTGGCTGCCTTGGAATGAATTGGAAAATATCATGCATTCACTAAAATGCTATATCCAGATGATATTTTCGATGAATCCCAAATGACCCCTTTGGCATAATTGTGCGGCTTGTGTCAAAAAAAAATGCCCAGATTGCTTTTATAATGGAAAAGCACCAACCAACCAGCCAACCCAACAATTGGGGCTGCCACAAATAAAATGGCAATCTGGGTGGAGTTTGAACCCAGTTTGTGTTGTTATTGTTTTGGAAAGATGCCTTTTTGCATTGTAAAAAAAAATCAATCGTTTGTGTCTGTGTGTGGTTGTGTTTTCACATATATTTTTTTAAATATGTATAAAAATAAGACTTGACTTGAGTTGGTTATTGTGGGTGAGACCCAGTGCTGTGTTTGGAGCTCAGTACAAAGGGGTTTGGATATGGAATCCCGGAGGGCGGGGCTTGGCGCGGGAGGGGCGGGGCCTGCCGGGGATGACGTCGCACGTCGTGGCGTCACGCTCCGCTCCCCGGCGCGATCTTCCCAAACAAAATGGCGGAGAGGACGACGACGACGACGGTGGTGGCGGCGGCGGCGCGGTGTTGGCGTTTAACCTCAGATTATTAGTTTGAAGTAACAAAGAGACCCAAGCGAGGGGGAGATGCGCGGGTGAGTTTACTCCCCTTTTTTAAATGTTATCTGTTTTGGAAAGGAAAGAGCGGGATTTTATTTTCAAACGGCGGCGGTTGAGCGCCGTTACAAGTCCCTCCCTCCCCCCCCCACCCCCTCCTTTGTGTCGTCGGGAGGTTGTTGTTAACGGCGATTTCTTCGGGAAATGAGGAGTGAACTATCGTCGGTCATGGTCGCCTTTGCTGCCATGTCTCAGTCTTGGTTTCTCTCCCTCTCTCTCTCTCTCTCACGCCTCCTCTTCCCTCCCCGGGTGTGGGTGTGAGTTGGGAGCGGAGCTCACTCCCGCCGGCACCGTCCTCGCGCCTCGAGGCAAACGCCGGAGCTTTTGTTGTCCATTGTTGAACCCTTTTCGGATCCGCACCGTCTGCAATAAATATAACGGTAGCAGATGATGACGATGATGATGATGGTAATAACAGTCCTTGCGTTGGAGATTAGCACCTTCTCGGCTCCAAATCACTGGCTGTGCAGTGCCCCGGGACGTCCTCCCGACGTGAAAGACGCGACACCAATGTATTGTGTATCGCGTCGAGACGTCTCAAAGCGCTTCACAGAACATACTGCGAAGTGAATTGACTTGCGTTTTGTGGGCGAAAACACGGCCGCCAATCGCGCACAGCAGTGTCCCACAAACAGCTGTGGGTTAAGTGACCCATTTTTTTTTTTGCCCCAAAGCGTCTTCTCGCAATTTAATGTGAAGCGTTGTGAAGATGTATTTTGTAGGTGAGTGGGCAGCCAATTTTGCGCCCAGCAATGGCCCACGAACAGCCATGAAGTGGTTAGCCAGTCTTATTTGACGGATTGTTCGCCCTATACACACTTTCCTGGCCAGATTGCGAGGAGAGGGGAAAAAATGCGGCTTATTATTATTATTATTATTATCCGTGTTAAATTGGATTTGGTGTTTTTTTTACAGTTGTCTTGAATCGCTGAATGTTGGATTTAGATTGGGAATTTTACTGCTGTACTTTATTATTGAGGTTGGCTGTTCAAATTTCTGTTACTGCAGTGCCCAAATGGTTGGAATGGATTCACAAGATGCACAGTAAATATCTGTGGATACAGGTTTACTAGTTTTTTTTAGTCGTACGAATTTGAGTAGGGGAAAGAGGAACACAATTATAATTACAATTATAATCTGTGAGCAGATTATGGTTTCTCCATATATTATTTGCGCTTGGCAATATGAGGATTTAGGGATATTCAAATCTGATGACCATCACAGGCTGAAACAAAGAGTAATTATATATATCTAATTGTGATGGTTCTCCAATTGAGGGATCTGACCAAACTACAGCAGAAACACTCCTCCTCCCACCACAATAGCTCTTGTGTTATTTGTCTCTTTTGTTTCTTCTTTTACTTCCTTTTCAAAAGGATATTGGTTCAAGCTCCATCGTAGGACTCCAGCTAAATCAACACTCTAGTGTAGCGCTAAGGAAGTGGGTGCTTTATTGTTGTAAAGCTTGTTGCTTTATTGCTATCCTTTGGATGTAAAAGGAGAACTAGATGCCTGTTCAGATGACACTGTTTCAATAGAGGAGGGACCAGGACTACCTTCCTCTGCCACATTGTCCGCCTCCGACATATCTTACACCAGACGCAGTTGAAACACTTGTCCATGTGTTAGTCACCTCCTGCCTCAACTATTCAAATGCCCTCCTCACCGTTTTCCGCAGCTCCACCATCTACAAAATCCAGCTGATCCAAAACTCCGCCGTCCACATACTTGCTTGTGCTCTCCGTTCCACCATCGGTGGCCACGCATTCAGTCACTACACACCGAAACTCTGGAACACTCTTGCTCTATCTTTACGCCTTGCCCCTTCCTTCCCCAACTTCGGGTCGTGCCTGAAGGCCTTCCCCTTCAACTGTGGCTACGGTCACCTCCCCCCCCAGCTCGGCGTCGTGCTCCACCACTCTCAAGTGTTCTGGGCCACTACCCTACATGAGAGGCATTCTATGAATGCAACTTGTTGAATTCCTCTGTTGGCCAATATTTCTTCCCTCACCCAAATTCACCAAAACATATTCATCTCATTGCTGATTAGCTGTGCTGCGCTCACACATGTATGTGACTGCACTTCAAAATACTCAAGTTTGAAGCAGTTTATGATGTTTTGATATAACCATTACACCAAGTATATTTATAGTTTTATAAGATTTGAATACTGCTATGTCTGAGGAGGCTCTTCCAGGCATTTCAATAGCCCTCTCATCAGGATTCAGCAAAATATGTATTTTTTGCCATCAATAATATTTTGAATATTCATCTTTGCTAGTTTAGTTTCTGTTTCTTCTTCCTGTATCTCATTTCAGACTTCTTCTACAGTTTTTTGGGGAAAACATTTTGGCTGGGAGTTACCTTGTCATTTCTAGTTATTTTATTGGATGTGCCATTAAATAATGGGCATGTTTTGAAAATGCAATGAATTGTAAAGCATTAAAAGAGAAGTATAAGTGAAATTGATTCACCCCAAATAAATGAGATGTAGGATGTGATGACTCCCCTAGAAGATGAGCATTTCATTAGAACAGGGTATGCGTATACTATTGTATGTGTATTTTATATAGAGATGTGTGTGTATATATATTTACACAAGTGTGTGTATATATCTATAGAATTATTAAGTAATTGAATTGTAACTTAAAACCATTCATATAGTCTTTGCGTATTTTAATGATAATGGCTCAGTGTGTTATCCCTGAAGGCTGAACAATGTACCTACCATGGTATAAATATTGTTGTCACTGATATAAATGTTAGTACACCAAATATCAACATTGTATTCATTGACTGACACATTATCTTAAGGTAGAGTGTTGCTAAATCTTGTGGATCTGGTTTCCCTCCCCTTACATAGTTGGTAGCAAAAAAAAACCATAAAAATAAACCCAATTTGCCATGGTATACCATACCCATCGATAATGTACTGATGGATAATGTATAAATTAGATTGGGGTGAGCTTTGCGGGTTGAGTTGGTATACCAATGAGTTGGTATACTGTAGTTTAGTTAGGGGAAAGTAGGACCCAGAAATGAAAATGTGCGCATGTTTCTTTGACCACATCTTTGTACTGTATATTATATTAGGTTGGATTTAGAGTTTTATTTTGCCATTTGAGACTAAATGTATGCATTTTCTTAGGAAGATAATGTTTAACAGTCCCATTTGTGGAATCCTGTAGCTTAATGGTTAGAGCACTCGCCTCGCAAGCGAGAGGACCTGGGTTCAATTCCCAGGCAGGGCAAATCCTTAGGCAAGTTTCCTTTGTCCACACGCCACTGTTTACCAAGCAGTAAGTAGGAACCCGGTTGTCAGTTGATTGGCAGATCGCTTTTCCGGGGGTAATAATCCACCCTAAAAACATTGTTTACTCTATCCACGCCTGTTTGTGGGACACAAAAGATGCTATATCAAATGCAAGGATTATTATTTTTCTAACATTTCCGTTGATTTTAGCTTAATGCAACACTGTTTTCATTGGTTGGCCTCCAAATTTTTGTTGAAAGCAGATCTGACCAATAAAAAAAAAGAATTTGGGCTACCAAGGAGAAACTTAAATATTGTATGTATTTAGATAAACAGCATGTATTTAGATACATAGCATTAAATAGACATTTTACAATAAACTAGTATTTTAAAATCTTGTTTATCTAAACGTGATTTGACATTGAAATCTAAAATACTTGACCCACTACTGGCAGAACTACCCAAAAAAATCTCAAAATACTGGAGGAATAAATGCAGATGTTGAATCTAAATAAAAAAATTCACTTTAGGGTATTTTGCTTTAAGACTGTAAAAAATTGTTCTTGTAGCACAAGCAGTATTTCATTATTGTCGAGACATTGTCTAAAGTTGGTGGAAATACTGTTGTAAAAATTTCAGTTTGCAAATGGATCTGCCATCATACCATAGATAGTTTGCAATTCAGATTATGTTGGCTGCTGGCACTGGGATGTAGCTTGAGGTCTTTATAAGCAACATTTGTACCTTTTATATTCTAGCATCCATCTGGAATCAATGCTGAGCTTGCTTTCCTGGCACGTGTAACCACCCATTTCGAAGTTCTACTTTACAGTTAATTTGTATATGTTTTCGATTTAATTTGTATTATAAAGGAAATGATTGAAAACTGACACTATAATCTGTTTTTCTAGTTTGCTCCCTCTTCTATGTAAAAATTGAATCGTTTCCACACTTAAAATAATTAAGTGTATAATAAATAATAATCCGTCTTAACGGATGTCGAAGTCCATTGCCTTGCTTAAGAGTATTCAAACCAGTCTGAGAGATCCCCATATATGCATGCCATATACACATGGAAACTTCCCAGTATCTGGAATTGATCATGCACTCTTCCTGGAGGGACATACCCCTGTTTATCTATTTACAGGAAGTATTAGGCACAAGCTGGCAGAAGCCAAGGCCTAGGCACCCCACGGTGCATTAGGGTACTGCTGCAGTTTAACCAGCTAAAACAGTATAGCTTGCTATTGCAAGCAATATCTGGTAAGCTTCCTGCTGTTTGTCCAGCTAGGACTACTCTACCTTCTGGGACTTTGGAACTCTTGGCAGTCCTATTTCTGTGCCGGCCAAGTCCACCACTACTCCCAAAGAGACTGCTGTAGAGGGGTGACTTGACTCTGACATTCTGTTGTGAGCTTGGAGCCACCCCAGCCCAGGTTTTATTCCCTTTACTCTCTCTTCCCCACCACCCCCGGGGAGATCGGCACTAGTTGGCCAAATAATAGCAGGCAAATACAGGTTTGAACCCTCACTAGATGGATGGCAACAATAGCTTGCATTTATATAGCGCCCTTCATGCCAGTCAGAGTCTTGAACACTTGAGGCACTCCCTGCCTTGTGAGCATCAAGTTCTTTAGTTGATGAAGATCTTCTTGGGACGTACCTCCAATTGGAGATTTAGAGATGCTATCAGCAGTTCGCCCTTGTTGTGAAATATTTCACTTACTACAAGAAGTAGCTGAATTCAGTATTGCTTTCATGAAGTATCGTGTTGCATTGGTAGCCATACAGTTTCCAAAGGTGTGGTAAAACAACAACAACAATAACTTGATTTATATAGCGCCCTCCACACCAGACGGTGTCTCAGAGCGCTTCACAGTAACGGATCCTGGGACCGAGCCAGGGGGAGGGGGAGGCAGGTGACCAAAGGCGCGGTTGAAGAGAAAGGTCTTCAGCAGAGACCTGAACATAGGAAGGGAGGGAGCGAGATGAAGGGAGTGAGGAAGGGAGTTTCAGAGCCTCGGGGCATAGTGGCTATTATTATTATTATTCAAAACTAGTGTTGAGCTAGCAAAAGATGGCACACAAGGTCATTTACAGAGATGTACTTGACACTGAATAATGTGTTGCACCTAAAATTAATGTTAACAAAACTGCTGATAGTGCATTAATGGCAAAAAATCATCACCTGAACTCACTATTGTGTTGCTTGACAATTTTTATACTATTAAAAACTGAGGTAAGACCAGATAAGGAATTGTGAAATGTTGTTACTGAAATTGAGTGTAGCTGTTGTTATCACACTGGATTTATTTTTGTGTATTCTGACGTAATACTTTTAGTTCAATTCTTCTGGCTGCAAAAAAAGACTCAAAACTTGCAAACTTCACCTACTTCAACTTTTAAAAACTTACTGACTATTTTATTGTGCTCCTGCTGCTTTTTATTTGTAGCCAGTTTCAGTGCTCGTAATTGTATAATTGTTTATACACAGTATAACTATTTGCATTTTTGAGTAAGTACACACAAGTTAAACATGACAGATGTTTTTCAGTCTTCGAAAATCTGCTAGTGGTGGAATTTTACTAATTTGTCTAACACCTACCATTTGATTGACGATTGTAACTTGTTTCACAAGGACTGTACTGAATTTTTGTTTGGCGCTTTGAGTGGGAATTATGTAGGCTGAAGCACTTAGTGTAGCTTATTGCTGAATTTACTGACATTTAATAATTGTTTTATGTAACACTTTCAAGAGGTCTAATATTAATAAAAATAATAATCTCCCTATTTTAACGTCAATATTGCAGTTCATTTTTGAAAAAGGTTCATTTTATAAATTGTGGGGCTTTGAGTTATTGAATACAGGAATTAGTCCGTTGTTGTGACTGGCGACATAAAATTGCAGTTAGTTAGTAAGCAGGTTCAAGAGTGGATGACAACATAGTGTTCTGCTTAAAAGAGAATATTCCAGGTTGGTAGTTGAAGTTTTAGGTAAATTTTTTAGGCTTATCAGAAATGATCTGGAAGTTTCCTTGTACGGTGAATTTTGTTTGCTGCTTAAGTATGTTGAAATCCATGTAATTTGCTCATATTGAATACTGTCGTCATTCACACATATCAAGTCCACCATGGCAAAAGCCATATGTGTCCGTTTGGCTTAGTCGTAGCATTCCCATCACAGAAAGTCCCATGTCTCGACTTCAATTCACATAGTCTGAGCTCACACTCCAACGAGGTTCTGGGGGTTGCTGCATTGTTGGAGGTGCAGGCCTTCGAAGGAGACAGTGGACATTAAACAACAACAAGATTACAATTGTATAGCCTTTCACATCGGGAGGACAGTGCACATTTTGAAAAGAGATGGGTGTTATTTTCCTCGTGTCCTGGCCAACAGTCCCCCCAAATAAAGTTGATTGTTCGTTTTATGGTAGATTGCTGCGTGCAATTGAGCTGCCATGTTCACTTACAGTCATGCCACTTCACCACAATAAATCCTGTGAAACACTTTGGGACATCCAACATGAAAGGCACGATCCCAAATTCAAGGATTATTGTTATATTCTAAGTGTCTGATTAGGACAGAAATGATTTACAAGGAACTGCTGTATTCAGTCAACTAGCACATGATATTTAAGGGCAAGGTTTTCTGGAGAGTTTGAAATAGTTATTAATGACATGAGTGTATTGGTCACATTCATTGTATCATCTTAAATGTGTTATAACATCTAGACCAATAATTCCTATGATAATTAATATCTGTTAATTTGCTACAGCGTCTTTAATATCCCAAGCTGACTGAATGTATGTTCAAACATCTTACAATTTCTATGTAACATTTCCATGTTTGTAACACTGTTTTTTTAATCTCTCACCTCAAGTAAGAACCAATAAATGCACAATATTTTTTCTATATTGCTAAAAGTGAATCCAAGTCTGGTTTTGGTATTTAGTTTGGAATACGTAAAAAAAACTGTGTCTCCCTCCAAAAAAACGCTTCACTTTGGCTAGCTTTGTGTCTAAAAAATAGCAAAGTAACACGCAATTAATTCAAAAGATAACACTATTTTGAGCAAGCAAAAAGAAAGATGGATAGGCATGAAAGATACCTATTGGACGTTTGGCTGAATTTATTTCAACTTCATGGTGTGTGTGTGCGCGTGTGAAAACTTTCAGTCATATATATCAATTAATCCTTGCATTTGATATAACCCCTTATGTCATCAAGATATTTAAAATCGCTTTAGGATTTACTGTAAAGTGATGTGGCTGTGCGAATCCTGTCGTAGTTGTTATTGTAAAGCACTTTGAGACAGTTTGCTTTGATTTGAAATGCAAGCTCTTTCTGCTTTCTGAAATACTCTTACATCCACTCTTGTGAACTATTATTTCTCAAATGTGTTCTTTCCTTTTTAGAAGTGTACTTAATATTCAGGTGTTGTATTCATTAGTAAGGGAGCAGCTAGAACTATATATGGCAAAGTGGGAATGTCCTTGATGCTTGGGGCATGTTCTGTCATTTGACTTTTCACCTGTTTTAGTATCCAATGTTGCCGTCACCAGATCATGAGATGTCAGGAAATAGAAATCAATTCTAAATGTGCATCCTGTGTTTCACAATGATGAACGACATAGTCAGGCGCCAGATGTTGTCATACTGTATCCTCTTTACATCTCCGATTACCATTTGGTTTTGACATTTTTCCTGTGTTCAGTTTAGAAATCATGACTTAATTTTGGTCCCCACTGTGCAATATATACTTATTATTTGTTCATAAATAGTTTGCCATCTTATTTTGATGTTGCTCTTGTTTTTAACCAGATGATGGCAGCAATAGGGACTCCCTTAAAAATGCTAGCATTTTCTCTAAACAGTCAGTGTGCAGAAAACCTAAAGGATTATAGAATTGAATGTACAATTGAATACAAACTCTTCACAAGGAAGGTGAAATGAGATGTAGTGATCCAATATAAATTTTTGCACTCCAGATTTAACTTCGTTTAGTTCCGATGGTGATTGTAAATTCATTCATTTTCATTTCTTCATCTGGACTGGTTGTTCAGATTATTGCTGGCTCTATAATCCAGTTCAACACCTCATATTTGTTTCTGTCAGCCTGGCTCAGTGGTAGCACATTCGCCTCTGAATCAGAAGGTTGTGGATTCTGTACCCACGTCGGGAATTGGAATTGCATTGTCTAAGCCGCCAGTGGAGCTCCGGGGGTGGGTGACATTGTCAGATGTGTCGTCCTTCAGATAAGACGTTAAACTGAGGCCTTGTCTTGTCTGCTTGTTCAGGTGGACATTAAACATCTCATGCACTGTTTGAAAAGAGTAGGGCGTTTCTCCAGGTGCTTTGACCAACAATCCCCAAATAAAATTGGTCATTCACTTAATGGCTGTTTGTGGGAATTTGCTGGCTGCTGCATTTTACCTACAAAATATATAGTCAAATCACTTTACAGTATATCCTGTGAAGTGCTTTGAGATGTCTCGATGATGTGATAAGGCGCTATAACAAAAGCAAAGATTATTATTCGTAATAACAATTTTTACATTTTGGTATAGAGCCTTTCACGTTGGGAGAACATCTCAAATAGCTTCCTACAAAATACTGTACAAGTGGAGTGACTATACATTTGTAGGTGAATGTGGCAACCCATTCTTCTTCCTTCTCCGCTGTCTTAATTTGCTAAAGAAATACTGCTTACACTATTGAAATTTGTGAATTCTTGTCAACCTTGTTTTTAAGTAGTGTTTTTTTGCCTGGAGTTATGCGGATTACCTTCTCCCTTTTCTTATGTTTGCTCCAAAAAACAGACTGTAAGCAAGTACATTCCATGTATGCCCACAGACTTTAGATGTTTTTTAAGTGCTTGATGTGAGAGGTGAATGCAATGTGTTAGCATGCTCTATATCAGTTGAGAACTAGCTAACACGGCTAACTGGATTCTGTTTTCTCCTAGTGATCAAACATGAGTACTTTGTCGCAGAGGTCTCTGGATATAAATTGGGAATGTTTCTCTTTGAAACGTCTCGGGTTGTTGGTTGAGATCAGCTAGCTTCACACGTGGTGGGAAACCAACAGTTCACTTTTCAAGTAGTATTATTTTACCTGTAATACGGCTAGGAGCCACTCTTCTGGTGAATGTTTTGATAAGAAGTGGAAATGTGTTCCATTCGAATTGGCCTTTACTGGCACCACTGTTACTCTATTTATACTTAATCTTAGTTCAAAAGAACCGTGAGAACAGGCATTTTGCAATTGTGCTGATATAACATTGTGATGCTCTGCACCAATGATCTCAGCATCTGGGAATTCTTCCCACAGCCTTTCATTCCTGCTCATGTCACTTGCACAAAATTTTCCCAGCTCCTTCTAGCTTTTGACTTATATCATTGTATTTTAAGCCAGGCATGTGGGATAATTATTTCAGTACCAACAACAAATTACTTATTGTGTATAGCATCACTTCATATTACTACACTGAGAAATAAGTTTCTCATAGTGTTGAAAGCAGAGTTTGAAGTGCCTGTATTCATACCTGGTTTGATGTTGTAAAGAGAAGTACAAGTCCAGCTTTAGCCATCTGGTGAAATAGATGGTCACTGATTGGAATTGGGTCTTGAGTATCCTCAGTACGGTGTTGGAGATGTCTTAGATGTCTTATGGAATACTAGTTTTGCATTTGTTTTTCAACAGAGTCATTTTTTGGGTTACAGTCATGAATTTCAGTCAAGATCTTCACACTTTTGACGTTTATTGGAAGGAAGTTGAGAGCAGGAGGAGGCTGTTTGGTGCATTTAGCCTTTTCTGCAATTTTTTTGTACAACCACTCTTTTTCTAATCCCACGTGTCTTTCTCCATATTGCTTTTTTATGTCCTTCATACCGTTTTATTTCCTAGTACCTGTATTGTCTTCTCAATCGATTATGTGTCTATAGCCATGGAACAGGACATTTTGCATCCTCAGAGCCATTTGTGTGAAATGACACTTAATGTTTCTGAACTTTTTAAAAAAAAACATGGCCCAGGGAACGTCACATTAAAGCCCAATGAGCTTTCATCAAAATGTCCACAGGAGGAGTTACGAAACAAAACTGCTTTTTGATTCTCTTTCGAGGCAGAGGACATTGAGGCCGGGTTTACGCAGTACTGCTGTACCAGATTTTAAAAAAAACTTCCCGGAACAATACATGTAGTGCAACTATTAACTATTTTGGAAATACATTTTGTAGAGGTCTAGGGAATTATTTATTATGCAATGTAATGGCATGTAAGATGTTAATAAAAACAAATATTTGATTCATATGAGTTTATAGCTTTTGAATTTGACCCTTCATCAGCACTGAAACTATTGGCTTGGGAGGATTCCGATGTAGGATGGTGGAAGCCAAGTCAAATCAGAAAAAGTATTCTAATAATTGCCACATTCTTGTCAACTTAGCTGCATTTTGCCAACAATGGCAAGTGGTAAAATATACTCAAAATCTTGCTCTTGCAAATCAAGGGGCACAAGGTTGTGTAAAAATTTCAGCTGTGCCTTTTACAATATTAGGATCATTCTAATAACTTTTATCGTCTCCCCAGATATAACCATTTGACAGCCACAAATAAAGGGTTTAGCTGTGTGAAATTGGATGCTGCACAGAGCTTTTACATTTCAGTTCTATGTGTGGTGCTTTTGTTTTGCACACCATGAATTGGAACCGCCACTGTTGCGTGATTAAGGAAACAGTGTGGATGGTCATGCAAAATATTTTTTTTGTTCAATTCCAGGTAGGGCGAAACTTTGGGCAAGTTTCCTTACTCCACACGTCTAATAATAATCCCTCCAAAAAACAAAACAATAATAAATTGTTCACTTTCAATCCATGATTGTTTGTGGGACACTGCTGTAATTGGCTGCCGCGTTTCGCCCACAAAATTATATTGTCAATTCACTTTACAGTCTATTCTGTGAAGCACTTTGAGACACCGAGAAGACGTGAAAAGCGCTATATCAAATGTAAGGATTATAAATCCAAATTGGCTACAGTGCTAACATTGGAACATCCATCAGGAGTTATTCTGTCACTGTCATACCACACATTTCTCTCTTTCTGCGCTCTCTCTCTCTCTGTGTGACTAACCTCAGACTGTTTTTTTTAAATACCTGGTGCCTTCGTGCTACATCCTTTTGTGCACATGTGACATATTGCATGCAATGTTGCTTGGGCTGCAATTTTAGCTGGAGCCCAATGTGGATAAAATGAACATGCAGATAATTGGCGAATGGCTAACAATGTGGTTTTACTGTAGGTCGTCCTTGCATTTGATATGGCGCCTTTCATATCAGAAGGGAGTCTCAAAGTGCTCCTAGTGAAGTGTAGTGAATGTGTATTTTGCAGGTGAAAGCGGCAGCCAATTTGCGCACCGCAATGTCCCACAAACACCCAAGGAGTGAATGACACAAAACTGTATGTGTTATAGTTTGAGCAACATGTTGACCTGACCTGGTAAGGAAAGGGTTATTTCTCTACTGTAGCATAATAATGATCTTGAGTGAGAGGCACAAATTCATATTGACTCTGACTTGTTAATTGGATTGGATTTGGAGCCAGGCAGTCCTGTCTGTTTATAGCTCCCGGGAGGATGAGGTGTTTTATTTGCAGATCTTCTGAGAAGTAGAAAAAAGTTGTTGTTGAAGCTGAATGCTTATCATCCCACTGATGTGAAAATAAAAAAAATCTACAGTTCTCAGACCATGTAATATGTGTTAGAAATTTAATTCAGCTTCCAGATTAGATTGAAAAGTTTAATATGTTTTGCTCCCAATTAATCCACAGCACAAATGCCCTCTGGTCCCTCGTCAAATGGTCAATCCAATCTGCGTGTGACCTTGGATGGTAAATGTTCACAGACTATATTGGTCTATGGTGAAGCATCACAGCTAATCCTGATCTTTGTGTCCACTTAGCAAACTTTTGAGAAAGAGTCACGGGTAACAATTAGACAAGGAAACCCTGACTTATTTTCTTCTACCCTCTAAACCAATGGGTGCTGACACGAATTGTTGGAGTGCTATTATTTACTAACTTGATCGAAAACTGTTAACACAAGTTGGTGATCGAACCATCTATGGCAATTAAGTGCTTTGTGTGTGTATTTTTAAATTGAGACACATAGGCTAGAATTGGGGTGGGGAGGGGGGATTCCGCTTGGCTCTGCTTTTGTACAATTCACTTTACAGTCTATTCTGTGAAGCGCTTTTAGATGTGTCGAAGACTTGATAAGGTGCGATATCAAATGCAAGGATCATTCTATTATTTCAGAGCATGTCGATTTTGGACAATCTTCAATCTTGAGAATTTTGAATCTTGCTTTCTTGTTGGACTACAAAAAAAGCTTTATAATTAAAACAGAATTAAATTTTTTCCCCAAAATATTCATGCTCGAAAAAGTCCAGGACCAGATGGAATATCTATTCCCCTCTTACTCTCCCCCCACTACCTTATCATCTAGAACTCAGCAATGGGGAAAGTTGTGAGAAAGTTTTAAATTGCCAAGTGCAACATATTGTTAGAAAAAAATGATGTGTTCTTTTGAATTATTTTTAATATTAATTAATATTTTTAATATCAAATATTAATATTTGAGTTAAAAGTTTAATGGGGAAGATTAAATGGAAGAAATACATTTTCTGTCTGCAGGAACTATAATCATGGATGTAAGCTTTAAATGTTTCCATTGTGCATTTGGTGGGTTTAATTTGAGCGATTTTATGATTTTAAAGTATATATTAAAACATTGAATTTAAAACCATTTATCAGCCCTATTTATGCTTATTTTATTACAAAAATTAAAATAGTCTGAACTGTTGAGTTGGCATCATCCTAACTTCTTTTTACCTTCTACAGAAACCCTGAAAATAAATAATGAAAAGGCTGCATAAAGATACTGGACACTGAAGAAACATAGAAGTGTGTAAACTACCTAGCCCAGCTCATGTTTTCTCCTGATCAAGAAAATCTTTCTTCATCCACCAAAGCACCCATAAAATATGGAGAAATTATTGTATTAGGGTAAGTATGTCTAGGAAAAAGAAAATTACATTTCAATCCTAAATTATCTAAACAATACAGTATAGAAAATGTTAGAGTATACATCAGATAGTTCTTATAGAGACAGTTTAACATGTCAGAAGTGACCATCGTATTGTATTTAAAGTATCAGTTATTTTGTTTCTGTGGGGATAGAATGGACTTTTAATTCACCTGATGCAATCTTACCTGTTCAATATCTGACTTGACACCTAAAAGCGTTTCCAGTTCAAAAAAAGTTTGCTGGCAGACATTCAAAATGTTGTCTTCTTTATTAAATTTACTTTGATTTATGTGGAGAATAATGATGGGATCAACAGCAAAACTGCTAATCTTGTACTTGTTTATTAAGTTCTATAGAATTTGTCTCGTGTGGAGTCCTGTAGCTCAGTGGTTGAGCACTCGCTTTGCAAGTGAGAGACCTGAGTTCAATTCCAGGCAGAGGGCGAAACCTTGGGCAAGTTTCCTTACTCCACACAGAGCCTAATAATAATCCCTCCAAAAACAATAATAAATTGGTCATTTTCAATCCATGACTGTTTGTGGGACATTGCTGTGTGCAATTGGCTGCCGCGTTCGCCCACAAATATACAGTCAATTCACTTTACAGCGTGTTCTGTGAAGCGCTTTGGGACGTCCTCCCAACGTGAAAAGTGCTATATCAAATGCAAGGATTATTATTATAAGAATAAGGATTTTAGATTTTAATTAAACTTTTTAAAGGAACTTTAGAAATGAACAAAGAGCAAGGAATGAAAGGAGAAGAAATGTTTGATATTTGATGGGATTGAAGTGATATTTTATTCATCTGAATTTCATATATTTTGAAAGTTGGAGCCACATAACTATGCAATTTGCGTAATCAGTGTCCCACAAACACATGAATGACCAGCTTTTTTTATTTGGGGAATTGTTGGCTGAGACACACAGACAAACTCCCTTCTCTTTTTGAATAATGCCATAGGATCTTTAGTTTCTACCTGAATAGGCAGACAGGAGCTTCGGTCTCACCTGAAGGATGGTACCTCCAACAATGTTGTGTATCCCCTAGCACTGCATTGGAGTGTCATCCTAGCCTGAGTTTGAGGTCCTAATCTGGGTCTTGAACTCACAAACTTCTGACTCAGGCAAGAGTGCTACCAACTAAGTTTAGGCTCCTAGCATCTGTTAGGACAACGTTTAGTGTGAAGAAACATTGTTATTTTCTTGTCTAGTATGCTATCATTTGCAGTGAACTTAATATTCCATCCATTGAAGAGTAATATGGAGAATGTGGGCATGTAGATTGCAGTTGCAACTATTAGTCAACTCATTCGACATTAATGGTTTCATAATGTATCAGCAGTTATGACAGATACATTTTTTCAAATATTGAAGTGATTCAGTGGCATTTTTGTTCCTTGATAATAATACATGCATTTGATACAGTGCCTTATCAAGTCTTCAAGACATCTCAAAACGCTTCACAGAATAGACCGTAAAGTGAATTGACTGTATTTTGTGGGAGAAATGCTGCAGCCAATTGGGTGACCAAATTATTATTAACCTAATATATTTTTTGAAAGGATTATTAATCAATAATCAACCAACAACCGGGTCCCTGTTTACTGTGGGTAAACAGATTATGGGTGAGATTTGGTCATGGTAACTTGACAACACAAGTGGATCTCAACAGTGAGATGAGCTTTTCTCAGCATTGCATTGCTACCTCAAAGAGTAACTGATGTGGACAGAAACTACACTAGACTGTAACCCAAAAAGAGGAGAAGATAAATGATCAGTTAATGTAGTGGCCACTCACATAATGTTTTGAACTTTGTGTATGTAGTTAAATTCAATTGTTTTTCAATGCTAGCTTTTTTTAAGGCCATATTGTAAGGATAATGAGCTTTATTCTGGAGTTTTCTTGTAAACAAAGAAAATACCCGGGAGGAAGAATGCAAGTGCTTCTGGTATAATGAAGATCCAGAGTACCCTTTTCTCTCTTGATTGAGGTTGGTGTCCTGGTTCCACTTGAATACTATTTGGAAAAGAACAATAAGATTTTCCTGCTTGCCTTGCTTTTCCCTGTCTACTTGCCTATATGTCCTATCCAAGAGCAGTTGACTTATTACCAGCCTTTTCTATAGCTAGGAGGTTTGGATTGATTTGGCTTTCAATTTATTTTCTTGTGGTCTGTTGCCTTAATGATCTGAGATTGGTTGTTTTATATTAGGAGTTCACTGCATCGCTGATGACGTTTGTAATGCCTTTCAGAACATTTGGGGTATTTGGACCAATCAAAGCAAATGCATTACACTGGGGCCTTTGGTGTTCAGAGGATTAATGGGCCTAATGTAACCTTACACTGAAAGCAGTACAGTCAGTTTAATTATTTAAGGTAGCTGAGAGCCTGTTAATAACTTTAGTACTTGTTAGGGTTCAGAGTTCTAAATATTTAATTCCAGCGTTTTTGGACTATATTTAATTTCTTCTCGTGTCCCTCAAAGGTACAATGGATCTCTGCCAAATGGAGACAGAGGAAGAAGAAAAAGCAGATTTGCTTTGTTTAAAAGACCAAAGTCAAATGGCGTGAAGCCCAGCACTGTACATGTCACCTGCACTCCTCAGGCAGAGAAGGTAAATTTTCAAATATTGTTTCGAACCATATGTGACCTGGACCTTTTGGTTATCTTAAATTCTCAAGTCTGATAATATCTTGGGGGAGGGGGAGTTAGGCCTGAGAATCTTTTTTTTTTGTGTGCTATATGGAATAGCAGTGTGGGCCCGAGTAGATTTTTGTGGAGCTCCATTCCTTAGATTCCTGAATTAATTTCTCCTTCTTTCTCTTTCCCTTCTCATCCCCAAAGCCAAGGATCACACACATTCAAATGGTAATTATTCATCTTGCCTTTGGTAAGGCCACTTATGCACCAGCTTCATCAGTGTTGAGGGGCATGGGTAACTAGTACACTGGGCTGAGCTAAAGTCTAATGTTGAGGCTGGATAAACCGCAGTGAAGTGCCTGGCAACTGCAAAACCTTCAGTTTGTGAAGGTCTCTGACATGAAGCTTTGTTAATTGGAATGCTGGTTGGAGAAACGTTTCTTGCTTTTTATCATAAATGCCATTAAAAGTTAACAACTCTGTAACAGTAGATTGTCAGAGTCAAACTCTGTAATTGGATCTCAGTAGGGCTAAATGCACACGCTTCATAAAAGTATGAGGAAGATGAATAAAATCTGCTTTAGTCAGGTTGCAGAAAAAAATCAACCCAATACAAAAGATCAGTTTTACAAATGAAATTGTATATTAAGTACCCATGTCTAGGAAATCTTTGCTTTCTGTACGAGTAAGAGCAAATAAAACTAAGCATATGAATTGCGCTGCAAGAGAATTAATCACTGCAGTGTTGCTTCTCCTGAATGGTCGAAACGCAAAAATACAGAGACCTCTAAATCTATTCCTACAATAATTTGTCAATGTTCTGTAATGCTTAGAATGAGATAAGCCTTGCAATTTTAAGAACCTACCAGTAGAATAGTTAATTTTTAAAAAATAGTTAGCATGTGTCTTTAGTGTTTGACAATCTGACTTAAAGTTTGCCAAGGGAATGTCTCTCCAGAGAATAAATGGTTTATGACAACCCAAGCAGGAAATAAGCATAGCATGAGATGACTTGCATGTCTATTCATACGATTGATTGCGTGTTTATGTACGTCTCTGTTAGTAAAACCCTGAGAAAGGGAGGGACAGGACTTGCCTCCTGATGGTGGGAAAATATTATTTGAATGGTACATTAATATTTGTAGCAATCTTCTGTACAGTTAAATGTTGTGCAGAAATTAATTAATTAATTGTAATACCTCTGATGTATATTTAATGGAGAACTAAATTATGCAGATTAATTTATGTATTGCACCTTATTGGCATAGAAAGCTGTCTGATTGGCATTGTTTTAATATGATGGAACTAGTGCACAAAAATCTGTTTGTATATAAACCAGTTAAAAAGTAGGGGTCAGTAAAGCAGACGGAAAGTGGCAGAATTTCTTGCAATATATATACTTTTTGGAGGAGGGGAAGAGTTTTTAGAAGGTTTTTTTTATCTCTAGCAGTCAAATGTAGGAATGCATCTCAACTCATTTGCTGTTTCACTTTCCTCCATGTACATTTATTCAGCATTTTAAAACAAACTACCACTTTTTTTTCCCTACTGATGGCTACATGGCTTGTTGTAGCAGTGAGAAATCTAGACCAGGAATACCCCAGATTTGATCCCTTCTCCGAACCAGGGCATCGGTGAGATTACTGATGCTTTTGTTGAGGTTGGATCCCTTGACTATAAGGGGGCAAGGGTGAAGAAATATGGTGTTCTGTTGCCAGCTACCCAGTGACCCTTACCAGAAAATGCTTAAAAGGATGGGATCTGGTTTGGCTGTGATTTCTCACCTCTTTTTCTCCACTCCCTCACCATGGTTAAATATCCTGCAAACAATCACTGATTGGTTTCACACTTGGAAGTGTGACCACTTGGGCCAAGCTATTAGAGGGTCCATGTGGAACCACATCCCCACCTGCCTTCGGGGGAAGGGGGGGGGGGGGGGGAGGGAATGCCAATGATTTTCACTAGCTCTTTCAACATGGGGAATTATTCCTAACGCATCCCAAAAAATGTAATTTGTCTTGCCTTGTGTGAAAATCTTAAATTGTTATCAACATTATCTGAAGCTAAATGGCATAATTTCTTCCACGTAATGCACATTTTGCATTGCATTCATACATATTATTTTTGCCTTGGTTATCCAAATTGTGTGAGCTGCACACGCTGAAATTTTCATTTGTTATAAAATGCTTGGTTTTAGAATCTGTTACAATTCTTTGCTGCTTTCTTGTAGGCAATAAGCAACAAGGACCAACACAGTATTTCGTACACACTGTCTCGTGCACAGACAGTGGTGGTAGAATATACCCATGACAACAACACAGATATGTTCCAGGTAAAGAACGTTTTGGTCTCTCTCAAATAACTGCAGGTATTTGATTGTAACTGCGTGAACTTAGGAAAGTAACAATTCTTAGTGTTTCAAGGCTTGTGTGGTAAGTCAAATTAGTTGATCTTCTCAAATTGGACTTTTTAAAATTTAAAACAAGAATTGCGTGATGAGCAAAATCATTTTAATTTCATGAATTGAATGTTAATTACGCTAATGAGATAAGCAATCTACATAAATCTGTCAAAATAAATAATGATTCAAAATGTTGCTTAAATATCCATGTAAAGACTAGTCTTATCAGAAACCCTTCTGTGCGATTTTTGTTTTCCATTTCAATGTAAGGAAACTTGTTTTTCAGAGGGAGTGGAGGTAGGAAGGGATGAGAAATCTTCTGCTTTTTGACTTGCAGGTTTTCATTGCCCTCGACCAGGGTTACCAACTGTCGGCCGTTCGTTAATTACAGTTTTGTAATATTCACATTTGATTCTATAAGCTATTGTTAGTGGCATTGCTTTTGCAATATATAAAGATTGTATCTTGCTTTTAATCAGTACAAGTCTGCTTGGAATACACTTATAAAATCCAGGGACCAAATAATTGATAAATTATTAATAAACCTTCAGACCCACACCAAACTAGGGTTGTTAATCATAATTCCAGTTTGCTACTATCCCTGGATAAGATTCTGCTTGTGAAAACTGTTACTTGTCTGCTATAAAAAGCATTGCTGCTTCTTTTTAAAGAACTGAAAGTTGTTCACACTCCAAATGAAACAAAATCTCAAGACTCAGGTTCCTTTTGAAAATTGGAATAGTTTTAGTAATGATATTGTTTGTGGATTTAATACTAATGGTTCATTTCAAGTTAAAATTATAGTGTTTGTTTTTCTTCATATTGGAAAGAAAATTTCAGTTTTGGAGCGAAGTTGATTTTGTGGTAAAGAAGGGAAAGCAGCTGCAGGGACTTGGGCCTCCAGGACATCAAGATGACTGGCATGTCACGAGCTGTCTTGTATAGGTCCTTCCACTATGCTGAAGGCAGATGTCTGTTGAATAGCTGATGAGGAAACTGAGACTTGGGGGTGACGGCTGCTGAAAGGCATTACCTGGAATCTGGGTTCGTGAACACAAGCTCATATCTAGGGTTTGGTGTTCATCTAAATTGAAGTGGATGGATACCAATATCCTGAGAGGTAAGCAGCTGTTGTTCAAGTTCTACACTTTCAACTGGTGGAATTTCACTATTCAGCTAGTGAGGGCTCAAACTTGTGCTTGCCGGATGTCTTATGCCACCACACTTACCCCTTTTTCCACAGTGAATATGTACTGACAGATTTTAGATACTGCGATAATAAAACATCCAATTTTGTTTTACTGTTAGATTGGCCGTTCAACAGAGAGTCCAATTGATTTTGTGGTGACTGACACCGTTCCAGGAAGCCAAAGCAATGGGGATACTCAGTCTGCACAGAGCACAATATCCCGATTTGCATGCCGTATTATTTGTGAAAGGAATCCCCCCTACACTGCCAAGATATATGCAGCTGGATTTGACTCATTTAAGAACATCTTCCTTGGAGTAAGTTGTATGAAAATAATAAAAATTTAGTTTTTTTTTGTCTCCACTCAGTGGACTTTATAACCATTTGTTTTCCTTTCAGGAGAAGGCAGCAAAGTGGAAGACATGTGATGGTCAAATGGATGGTTTAACCACAAATGGTGTCCTTGTTATGCATCCACGACTTGGGTTTACTGAAGATTCTAAACCAGGAATCTGGAGAGAGATATCTGTGTGTGGGAATGTGTTTACTCTGCGAGAGACCAGGTCAGCGCAACAACGAGGAAGAATGGTAAGCTAGGAATTTTCTATGATTTTTTTAAGAACGTCATAATAAAACAATTAAGCTTGACATAAACTATAGTTGCCAATTAAACAAGCAAGTACCTTACTACAACATTCAAAATTTGCCCACAAAATGTATAGTCCATTCACTTTACAGTATATTATTATTAACAAGCTTCTTTCACTCAAACACTACAGTGATCACTAAGCAAGGAAGTGGAATCATGATAGTATTGTCCCAAGCCACAACTTAGGCATTACTTTGGTATCTAAACAATTTAAATTAAAGAACGGCCAACATGGCTTCTTTTTGAGAGCCAAGGCTTGCTTTAGCTCTGCTTGCTAACATGCTTGTACTTGTAATATGTTGGAACACGTATAGACCATTGGAACTTTGAACCACTGAGCTAATAGCAGCAAAATATTTGGGACTTTGAACTGTTCTGTGTGTCTTGCTGTTTTCACTGTAATATCTTGTTTTCAGCTTGTGACTGCATTACGTTGCTCTAGAAAACCTCTAAACATTTATTCAGTAAAATGAGAATCAAAAGGGCTGCTGTGACAACAACTTGCACTTAGGATATGTTTTCCATTTTCTTCATCCATTGTTATTATTACTACAAGATATTTGCTGTTTGATGTTAAAGATTACCTTCATATTTCAGTTTGCTAAATTTTTGTATGCTTATTAATGTTTTATTTTTATAACCGCAGTTTTGGTTTCTCTCCTCAGGTTGAAAATGAAACAAATGTGCTCCAGGATGGTTCTTTGATTGATCTCTGTGGCGCAACTCTTCTTTGGCGCACTGCAGAGGGACTTTCATACACTCCTACTGTTAAGCACCTGGAAGCGCTTCGTCAAGAGATCAATGCAGCCAGACCGCAATGTCCAGTGGGATTGAATACACTTGCTTTCCCCAGTATGAAAAGGAAAGATGTGGATGAGAAACAACCATGGGTGTATCTTTATTGTGGGCATGTACATGGCTATCATAACTGGGGAAACAAGGATGAGCGAGATGGAAAAGAAAGGGAATGTCCTATGTGCAGGTCTCTAGGTCCATACGTTCCTCTCTGGTTGGGCTGCGAGGCTGGATTTTACGTTGATGCAGGACCTCCAACTCATGCATTCAGCCCTTGTGGACATGTATGTTCAGAAAAGACTACCAGTTACTGGTCCCAAATCCCTCTTCCACATGGTACTCACACTTTCCAAGCAGCCTGTCCTTTCTGTTCTACTCAACTAGAAGGGGAGCAGGGATATGTCAGACTTATTTTCCAGGGACCTCTTGATTAAAAGACAAGCTGTTTTTTTACTTGTCAGAAAAAATTGATGGCTGAAAAATGTTTTATCTTTCAGAACTATAAGCTAAAATAGTTTTCTATACTGAATTCCCTGGGTTTGGATTTTTGTCTGTTTCCAAACATAACACGAATATGTAGCTCTTCATATGGGAGACTTCTTTTTTGTGATGTGTTGCGATGAGACAGATTTTTGATATTTGCATTTGTTAAATATATAAGTATTTTGAAATACAGAAACCTCACCCAAATAAAATTTTCAGAAGTATGTTTGACCTCTTACAGGTATAACAATTGCCAAGTATAGACTTTTGAAGTTTTTTTTTTCTTTGTTTATAAAAAAAAGAAGCATTTTTACCCAGCTCAATCTATTTGTAATGGGGTGGACAAATGTAATGCAAACAGACTAGTTTTTTCTATTTATAAAATTAGTCAGTAAAGCTGCAATATCGTTTAGTTAATAGCAAATGGAATGGAATGCTTCAAATTGTTTCCTCAGTTCAACCAAATTTTTAAACCTAAATTATTTAGAAACATAAGTATTGTGACTGTTTTAGTTTGCTTAATCTTGTCATTAAAATGTATCCTGATGCAGTTATAATACCCGAGTAAAGAGTGTGAAGTTATTGACTGTGTGGCAGAAAATGTGTGTCAGACTTCAACAATCTGAGCAGAGGAGCAGGAGCCCATCGGGTTTCAGTCCATTGTTCTGCCGTTTTAGCAATTATCCTCATTTCACCTTCTAAATCAGCTACTGCTTAAACTTGGTGGGAGAAAGAAGAGCAGGTGAGAATTAAATGAATAAGAGATTGTTTAAAACAAAACGTAAATGTGTAGTTTGACAACAATGAATTTAGTGGTGGTATCTATCTGTTTTAGCATAGCGGTGTCAATACCATCAAGGTGTTTAGTACTGATAAAAGCGCATTACCCTGTTTATTATTGTGACCGAGCTCCCATCTCAGAATACTGCTAATTGTTCAAAGGAGTTTCTTAAATATATTTATCTCGTCTTAATAGTAAATTTCATGAAGAGGATTTGTGAAGATGGCTCATTTTTAGTGTATTGCAGCTTTAATGTTGTGTAGAAATGTGTAGTAAATTATTGCCTGAAATGTGAGTAGTTGTTAGATGTTTGTATGAGATGCTTTAGCACATGTTTCAGAATGCTAATTTATAAATTCTTGATTCATTAATATGTAGGGATGTGCAAACTTATCCCATTCTGATGATCCAAATTATACGTTGAGTGAATAATATGGTTTCCATTTTTTCCTACTTGTAGTGCTGGCTTTATTCTTTCTATATCAATCAAAAGAAAACACAGCGATTCACTGTCAAAGATCTTCCCCCCCTGCCCCCCTCCTCCGCTTCAGTTGATACTTTTTTGCTAGAACTGATTGTACTGTTCAATAGGAATGAATATCAGGAAGCCTTATGGGTGATTTTTGTCGTTCAATAACAATTTTCCACTCCCCAAATGAGGTGACCAGACCAGCTAAATTGTAAGACAGCAGCCCCAGTAGATTACACTGAGAAAGCATTAAACTGCCTCAAGTTTTCAGATGTGGATTCAGTGCTAAAGCTCCAGTATATTACACTGAAAATGGATTAAACTGCCTCAAGTTTTTAGATGTGGTTTCAGTACTAATTAGTGAATTCTATTTTGAGCAAATACTTGATAAGTGACGTTCTGTTATGTGAATATGAATTAAAAAAAGTGAACTGCAGTCATGGTTATTCATTTTGAAGGTTTCTTTACATTTGTTCTCTTTCTCTCTCTCCCCCCCCAACCCTCCCATGGACTTGCTACTTCTTTCTCCTCCTATTTTTCTAGGTTTATGGTTTATGCTAGATGCCTTCCAGCTCCTTGCCCACGTGGCAATTTAGGGAGAATCACAGATAAGCCCAGCCTTTTTTGTCCTTTCACCGTCACACTAGTAATGATTTCTAAATAATGATTTAGAAATTAGAACCATGGCTTCCCCCCACTGTGGGCCACTGAAGTTAATTGTAAGCCCCTACTACAGTTCTAGCTTCCTTGTCAGTATGGATTTGTCTGGCTACCCCTACTGAAAAGTAAATCACTCCAGAATTTCTTTTGTTGTCAAATCTCCCTTTGACTCTACAGTGAGTTGCCTCCATTGCTGGAGCAGGGTCTTGAGGAGTGCCTGGCATTATATTACCTAAATAACAAAAGACTCGGGAGAATGGGTATACAATCACAGTTGCTTACGTCCTACAAATATTTCTGTCTTGATTCATCAGAAAATCAATGGCCAGAAAACAACTGTTTTTTTACACAGTGTATTTCACATAAAATAAAATCTCATAAATGATGTACAATTGAGTGGAGAGGAAATTATTTATATATAATAGGAAACGTGGCAACCAATCTGATTTGGCAATGTCCCATAATGAATGTGATGAGTTGCCATTTAATTTGAATTTGGGATTATGGGAGGAAATATAAACTGGGAGAAAAGTTAATTTATTTTCTTTGAAATAGCACTAGTGGTCCCTTTAATCTCCACTTTAACACCAACCTGTATTTTAATAGTGAAAGGCGTTATATAAATATGTAAGTTTATATTACTCTGGAATTAGGTCAGCAGGGTGTGTCAGAGTGCATATCCATTACAGACTTGAAATTTCCATGTGTAGGTGGCAAACATGTGGGACACTATCTGATTTGGATACTTTTAAACATGGTGATGGGTTTCCAATTCTTGGGCTGACCCAAAAAAATCGCCTGAACTGTAAGGTAAATTGAACCTAAATTAATAACACTGAAAAAGATCTGAAAATAGCATGTACTGTATTTAATATAGATCCTGTACTGTATTTAATATGGAATGTCAGCAAATAGTTAAGGACCGTGTGCAAAATAAATGTTCATATTTAAAATTATGCTATATTAATACAGTAAAGATAATGACAGGCAGGCTACTGCAGTACTTATTATGTAGGGAGAAATTCCACTGGATCAAGATTATTCTGTATACCATTTTAGACCATTCAAAAATTGTTAAATTCTTGAATGCAGCCTTAATTTTGGAGTATTTTCTGTAAGATCTATTTAAAACTAAAAAGACTGAATTATAATACTTGCATTTGATATGGTACCTCCCCATAGTAGTACTTGCTGCCTCCGATTTGCTGGGTCCAGCCTCCTCCGCGTCCCCCAAATCCTCTGCTCCACCATCGGCGCCGTGCCTTCAGCCACTGTGCCCCAAAACTTTGGAACTCCCTCCCTCAACCCCTTCGCCTCGCTCCCTCCTTCCCCATCTCCCTGACTCGGCCTTGGGCTCCACCATTGTTCAGCTCTCTGAGACACCGCCCGGCGTGGAGGGTGCTATATAAGTGCAAGTTGTTGTTGCTATCTTCCCACGTCGGGAAGTGCCTCATAGCTTTTATCGTAAAGTAGTGACTGCATTAGGAGGTGAATTCAACAATTTGCCAATTTCTAGACTCTCTTAATATGCTACATAAATAGAGTAAATCCAGACCCAAGTGCAATTTCACCATGTAGGTGCTTACAATTTGAAATGAGCTGGAATTACACCGTGATTTACTTGTAATGTGAGTTTCTGATCTCGGTCCTTACTGGTTGGGGAGGAAAATGTGACCAAAGGAATTGTGTTTCTCATATGTATGTAGAAACCGGGTGAAATTTGGGGGGGATAACTTATCAAGGAGGTTAGTAAAGGATAGAAATAGTTGAGAATTAACATTGTGTGTCCTTTCATGTTGATTGCCCATTTATCGGTTTGTTTTTGAAGGATGTTCAAACCTCTTTCCCTTGTGTGCCTTTTACTCAAGTTCAAATGATTGAAGAGATGGATCAGCTGTATCCAGTAGTCAATATCACTGAAAGGCAAAAAAAGGCAAGATAGTTGCAAAATGCAGAATAGTGGCATACTTTTGAAATCTTTCTGAATTTGGTGTCCAAGTGAAATGGAGCAAAGTTCCCTGTCAAAAAGCAGGATTTTTTAGCCAACAGCAGTTTGCACTCAAACCATATTTCCGCAAAGGATTTTATTACAGAGGCCTGGCCTTCAAATTTTATTACTTTTGAAAGTATAGCACAGTAGTCATATTCTCAGATGACTTTAATTTAGCATATTGCTTCCCAGTAAGGTTTCACTTAGGCCAAGTACAGAAACGTGTACTAGCATACTTAACCTTGTCACATCTTCTCTAGCACAAATTTTGTGCTACTGGGGAAGGCTGATGGTAACAAATCTTAATATAATCTACAACAACAACAAGATTTCATTTATAGAGCGCCTTTCACATCGGGAGGACGTCCCAAGGCGTTGGACAGTTGGGTCGGGACCCGAGCAAGGGGGAAATGGTCAGGGGGAGGGAAGCGAGGGAGCGAGGAGGGGGTAGAGAGTTGAGAGGGGAGCTGAAGGCACGGTCGAAGAGAAAGGTCTTGAGACCAGCCTTGAAGGAGGAAAGGGAGGAGGCGGCGAAGGCACTGGGGTTGGAGTTCCAGAGCCGAGGGGCTGAGAGGCTGAAGGCCCGACCACCGATGGTAGGGCGGTTAGGGCGGGGGATGTGGAGCAGACCGGAGCCAGAGGAACGGAGGGTACGGGCAGGTAAGTAGGGGGATAGTAGGTCGCAGAGGTAGGAGGGGGCGAGGCCGTGAATGGCCTTGTAGGTGAGGATGAGGATCTTGAATTCGATCCTCTGGGGGATGGGGAGCCAGTGGAGGCGAGCGAGGGTGGGAGTGATGTGATCGCGAAGCCTGGTGCAGGACAGTACACGAGCTGCAGAGTTCTGAATGACCTGCAGCTTGTGGAGGGAGGTGCCGGGAAGGCCGGCGAGGAGAGAGTTCCCATAGTCCAGCCTTGAGGTGATAAAGGCGTGGACCAGAGTTTCAGCAGCGTGAGGGGTGAGGTAATGCCGTAGTCTGGTGACATTCCGGAGATGATGGAAGGCGGTGCCAGTTGTGGTGCGGATATGAGGAAGAAAGGACAGCTCAGGGTCGAACAGAACCCCGAGGTTCCTGACCGGCTTTGAGAGGTGGAGAGTGCAGCCTTGGATGCTGATGCTGTCAGCGCCTGAGGTGCGGAGGCGCTGACGGGAGCCAATCAGGAGGGCCTCAGTTTTTTCGCACGTTGAGCTGAAGAAAGTTGTCTCTCGTCCAGGACTCGATGTCGGACAGGCAGCTGTCAGGACATCGGTGGTCGTGGAGTTGAGGGTAGAAGAGGAAAGGTAGAGTTAGTATTGTAGTTAGCAATAGCTTTAGATGGTTGCAATAGGTTACAGGTCACCATTTAAGTTTGTATTTATATCAGTGGGTTTAGATCTTCCTACAGCTGAATATGGACAAGATGGAAGCCATACTCCTTGGCTCCCGTCAACATCTGCACTCCTACGAACCTAAACTCCTCAACCTCCCTCCTCAGACTCACCAAACCAGTGCGCAACCTAGGCATCCGGTTCGACCCCCAGCTGTCCTTCCTCCCCCACATCCGGTCTCTGACCAGGACCACCTTCCTCCATCTCCGCCACATTGCCCGCCTCCGACCGTACCTTACCCCAAATGCAGCTGAAACCCTCGTGTATGCGTTTGTCACTTCCTGCTTGGATTACTCCAATGCACTCCTCGCCGGTCTCCCCAGCGCCAACATTCACAAGATCCAGCTCATTCAAAACTCTGCTGCCTGCAAACTGACCCGGACCAAACTCTATTATAATAATAATAATAATAATCCTTGCATTTGATATAGCGCTTTTCACGTCGGGAGGACGTCCCAAAGCGCTTCACAGAACACACTGTAAAGTGAATTGACTGTATATTTGTGGGCGAACGTGGCAGCCAATTGTGCACAGCAATGTCCCACAAACAGTCGTAGATTGAAAATGACCAATTTATTATTGTTTTGTTTTTTTGGAGGGATTATTATTAGGCTCTGTGTGGAGTAAGGAAACTTGCCCAAGGTTTCGCCCTGCCTGGAATTGAACTCAGGTCTCTCGCTTGCAAAGCGAGTGTTCTAACCACTGAGCTACAGGACTCCAGGACTCTACAGGACTCCAGAGCTACAAACTACCCACATCTCACCAGTTCTGGCCAGGATCCACTGGCTCCCCGTCACCGAATGGATTGACTTCAGGATCCTCACATTTGTGTTCAAATCTCTTCACTCTCTGCACCTCCCCACCTCTCTGACCTCTTCACTCCCCAATCCACCAAATGGTGTTCCACCACTGTTAAGCGCTCTGAGATGCTGCCCTGCGTGGAGGGCACGATAATAAGTGCAAATTGTTGTAAATAATACTCCAATTCCACATCTGAAAATTGCTGTAACAAATTGTTGAGTAGTTTTTTTTAAGTAGAAGTGCATAGAATAATGTATCCTATGGAAAATTCCTGGCCGTTCTCCATCTTTGAGGGCAAATCTGTACGTGTGTTTTCCATCAGGAAGAAAACTGGTAGTCAGTCGGAAAGTTGGAACAAAGTGTTGCATTTCTTTGCTGCTGCCCGAGAAGGTTTCCAGTGCAGGAGGCCAGTAAAAAGAGATTGGTCTGAAAAAAAGCCCACAAGGTCTGGTTTGTGGCCAACTCTCGAGTTTGTGCTTTAACTGGCCATGAAGCAGAACTAAATTTGATGCCGACTGTACAACCTTCTCATCTGTCAGGCATCTTGCTTGTCCATTATGCCCTCCTTTCCACCATCAGTGGTCGTGCTTTCATTTACGACCTGAAACTCCAGAACACTCTCAATCCTTTCACCTGCCCCCTCCATTTTCAGGCTGTGCCTGAAGATCTTCCTCTTCAACCGTACTTATGATCACTATCTTGCATGTGGGGGCGCTATATAAATGCAAATTGTGCGCTCCTCACGTTGCATTGACACTTAACGATCTAAAGCAATGAGGAGCTTTCAACTTTTTAAAATGCTTTTAATTTGCAAAGTATGATTCTAGTGCAAATAGTGAAATAAGTCTTAAAACAATGAACCCCTCCCCCTCACTTACAGAAGCAGAACTGACATTGAGGCATTTATGTTAACAAATAAACAGAATTGAATTCTACATTAAAGCATTACATAAAGGCCTAGAATGGTGGTGATGTGGTGGTAGATAGTTCTGTTTTATCTGGGCAAAGGGGAGCACAGTCATGAAATAGGCATATAGGGCGGACTAACCATCCATCATTTACTGTAATGTAATTGCTGGATCTGAACTTGCCTCGCCTGTGCACATTTGACATCACAGTCTTTCACATGCTGTGTGTTGCTACGTGTGTCACCTTCATCCCATGTGCAAAACGCCTTCCGAACATCTGCAATTCGCTCCCGCAGACAACATCATCAATTAATTGCATTTATACAGCTCCATTCACGATAGGAGGATATCCCAAGGTCCTGAACAGTCGAGGGTTTGCACCTGAGCTGGAATCTAGAGGGGCAGAGGGCAAGAGGGTGAGGATGGGAGGATGACCGAAGGTAGGGTGAAAGAGGAAGGTCTTGAGATAGGCCTACAAGGAAGCAATGGAGGGAGCAATGTTAAGGAAATCCAGGAAGGAGTTCCAGATGGCCCAACTGCCAATACTCAGAACACAGGGAACTGGCCTTGGAAGCAAAGGAAAGTTAGCGGAGGCAGAAAGCATCTGCTGATTGTTAGAGGAAACTTCACTCGTGCGCTTCTCCAGCTTCTGTGAACTTCACATCGGAAGGTTGGGTAGGGGAAGTGAAAGAATATGTGAGCAACACCAGTCTTTCAGCATAAGGCTTTATGGGTCGGGGCCAGAAGATCATCTTCAAGCAATTGACTGCTGGGCTGAACACTGCTCACACAAAACAAGACACTGGATTAGAATCATATAATTATACAGCACAGAAAGAGGCCATTCAGCCTAGAGTGCCCAGGCCGGTTCTTTGAAAGAGTTATCCAAATTAATTCCACTTCACTGTGCTCTCCCCATAGCAAATTTGTCCTCCCAAATTTGGGTTGGAGCAAGGTTGCCCTATTTTGCTTTTGGACAGCAGTGGCGGGCTGCAGACAAGTCCAACCATCTATAAATGGTCCGTATTTCCACTCAACTGACGATTCTCACCAGCAATTTTAACAGATTTTACATGATAGAAAACAGAAACATATTTTCAAAGTATCAAAAGACATTCAATTCTCAAAGGACTAATAAACCCAGACATGCACAGTATGAGATACTGAAAGACACTCATTTATCCAATAACAACTTGCATTTATATAGCGCCCTCCACCCAGGGTAGTGTCTCAGAGTGCCTAACAGTAGTAGAGCCTGACTCTGAGCCAGGGAGGGTGGCCGTAAGCATTTGAAGTGGAAGGTTTTCATGCGGGACTTGAAAAAGGGGAGAGAGGCGGCAAGGCAGAGGGATTGAGGGAGCGTGTTCCAGAATTTTGGGGCACAGTGCCTGAAAGTGTGACCTCTGATGGTGGGGTGGAGGGTGCACGGGACGTGCAGGAGGCCGATGCAAGTTGAGCTGATGTGATGTGGATTGGGCAGTGAAGAGGTCAGAGAGGTAGGGAGGTGCCAGAGAGTGAAGGGATTTGAACACAAGAGTGAGGATCCTGAAGTTTATCCGTTAAGTGAGGGGGAGCCAGTGGAGCCTGGCCAGAACTGAGATGTGGGTACAGAGTTTGGTCCGGGTCAGTATGCGAGTGGGAGAGTTTTGAATGAACTGCATTTTGTGAATGGTGGAGCTGGGGAGACTGGCGAGGAGTGCATTGGAGTAATCCAAGCAGGAGGTGACAAACGCATGCACGAGGGTTTTGGCTACATTTGGAGTAAGGTAGGATGGGAGGCTGGGGTGGAAAAAGGCGGCCCTGGTCAGGGACTGGATGTGGGGGAGTCTTCCTTCTTGCCCACATTCAACTGTAGGAAGTTTGCACTCATCCAGGCCTTGAGGTCTGCCAGACAAGCTGATAGAATATCGGAGGACCGGGTGTTGGTACTGAAGGAGGCAAAGTAGATTTGTTTGTCATCCGCACACATGTGGAAGTTTACCCCATGTCTGCAGATGACATCGCCCAGAGAGAGCATATAGATAAGGTGAAGAAGAGGGCCAAGAATGGAGCCATGGGGTACCCAGCAGGTGACCAGGTGGGGGCGGGAGGAGAAACCATTTGCCGAGATGAAATGGAGGTGGTTAAGTAAGACTTGAACCATGCGAGTGCGGTCTCACTCAGATGGATGAGGGAGGAAAGGCGGTGGAGGAGGATGGTGTGGTCGACTGTGTCGAATGCGGTAGACAGATCCAGGAGGACGAGGAGGCAGAGAGAGCCCTGGTCACAGATAGGGAGGACGCGGTTTGTGACTTTGACAAGCGCTGTCTTTGTGCTGTGGGCAGGCGAAAACCAGACCGCAGGCGCTCGAGGAGGGAGTGGAGGGAGAGGTGTGACCGAAGTTGACCTGCAACAATGTGTTCCAGGACTTTGGCAAGAAAGGGTAGGTTTGAAATGGAACGGTAGTGAGATTAGAGGAATCGAGGGTGAGTTTTTGAGGGGGGTACGATGACAGCGGTTTTCAGGGGGAGTGGAGCAGAGCCTGAGGAGAGAGCCTGGTTGACCGTGTCGGCCAGCAGGGGGGAGAGGAAGGAGAGTTGAGTGACCAGCAGCTGGGTGGGGAGGCGTTCGAGGCAGCAACAATAAAATTAAATTTGTAAAGCGCCTTTCACGTCGGGTGAACATCCCACCCAAAACAGGTGGTGAACTTCATCAGGGTGATTATGGTTGAGAGGGAGGAGGAAGAAATGGGGGAAAAGGAGTGTAAGGAGGGGGGAGTGACAGGAGCTGTGGCGGAGGGAGAAGGTAGTGTGGATGATCTGGGTGGGGTGGAAGGTTCATGGGGAGGGTGATGCAGTCAAGCAGATGTTTTCAATCTTTGAGGCGAAGAAGTCTAGGACCTCTTCGCACTTGGCATTTGATGTGATTCGGGGGGTACGTGACACAATCAACAAAATTGGTGAAAAAAAGTATAATTTATCTAAATAATTAAAAAAAATAGTATAATGATTTCTGGTGCAAGAATGTATTTTGCACTGGGAGGGAATAAGAACCTTTCTGTAAAATATTTTTAAAAATATTTTGAAGAATGAAAACGGGCAAATTGCCACACTGGTTTTCACAAGTAAATTTACCAAAGCTTTGAAAATAGGTACATCTAGAGTTTAGTGTCTTGCATTCTTCACCATGGACTCAACGTAGCCAAAGCCCTGAATTGTGGCCCATAGGAAGACATTTGAAACTTAATCACAAAAGAAATCAGACTTGCAGGTTTAAATGTTATCAAAAATGGTTTACATTTTTTTTTCTCTTTTCCCCACCGTCAATTGTTGCAAAAGAAAAGCTCTCACCAACCTGAGCCAAATGCTGTCTGGAATTAGAAATGCAGGATGCATCGCTCCAGGGAGAAAGTACTCATTCCCAACCCAGTGGAAATTTCCCTGTGTAGGTGGCATACCTCTGTCTGGTTTGGATACTGTATGTGCCAGGCACCCAGCTGACCAAAATACAAAAAGAATTAACTTGCAGTTATATTGTGCCTAACCACATTGAAACACGCCAAAACATGTAATTGCTGTCAAATGTAGTGATTGTATTCGTGCACAAACATAACGGACACGTGTGACAATTCCGCCACGTAAACAGAATGATCGGTTATTTGGAGCACAGTTGTCCATGATATCAGGAGAGGCTGGGAACAGAAAGATCAACCCTATCCTGGGAGCAAAGGGTCCTGGTGCAGTAAAAGTGGCCCTGCCCAGGGGAACCAGGTGCAGAAAGAACGGCCCTGTTCCGAGGTGTAGGAAAGGTGCACCCAGGGTGTGCTTGGAGCTGGTGGAGAAAGTGCAGCACTGGCCTGGAAGCAGAAGGAACTGATGCAGAAGGACCTACCCTAAGAGCTATAGGTGAGATGGTCTAAGAGAGGGTGGGGGGGCGGCTGTTCTGAGAAAGGGTCTGTTCTGAGGAGGGAGCTGTTCTGAGGGGAGGGGGGCGCTGGTCTGAGAGGGGGTGGGGCTGGTCTGAGAGGCGGTACTGCTCGGGTCATGACCCAACTGTGCAGCGCCTTGGGACGTCCTCCTGACGTGAAAGGCGGTACTGAACCAGGTGAGCTCGGCTCCCCCTCAACCGGCTGAGTTGGCTGAGACGGAGCTGAGCTGAGGGGGAGCTGGGCTGAGGGGGAGCTGGACTGAGGGGGAGCTGGGCTGAGGGGGAGCTGGACTGAGGGGGAGCTGGGCTGGGCTGAGGGGGGTTGGGCTGAGGGGGGCTGGGCTGAGGGGGGCTGGGCTGAGGGCGAGCTGGGCTGGGCTGAGGGGGAGCTGGGCTGGGCTGAGGGGGAGCTGAGCTGAGGGGGAGTTGGTTGAGGGGGAGCTGGGTTGAGCTGAGGTGGAACTGGGTTGAGCTGAGGTGGAGCTGGGCTGGTTGAGGGAGGGGAGCTGGTTGAGGGGGAGGCTGGGCTGGTTGAGGGGGGGGGGGGGCTGGTTGAAGGGGGGAGCCGGTTGAGGGGGAGCTGGTGGAGCTGGTTGAGGGGGTGCTGGTTGAGGGGAGCTGGGCTGGTTGAGAGGGAGCTGGTGGAGCTGGTTGAGGGGAGCTGGTTGAGGGGGAGCTGGTGGAGCTGGTTGAGGGGGAGCTGGTTGAGGGGGAGCTGGTTGAGGGGGTGCTGGTTGAGGGGGTGCTGGTGGAGCTGGTTGAGGGGGTGCTGGTGGAGCTGGTTGAGGGGGTGCTGGTGGAGCTGGTTGAGGGGGTGCTGGTGGAGCTGGTTGAGGGGGTGCTGGTGGAGCTGGTTGAGGGGGTGCTGGTGGAGCTGGTTGAGGGGGAGCTGGTGGAGCTGGTTGAGGGGGTGCTGGGGGGGGGGGGGGGAGAGCTGCGGTGGCTGAGGCTCAGGAGGAGCTGTGGTGGTGGCGGCGCGCGGTTGTGACCGTGTGACGCGGTGGCTGAGGCGGGCGGCGCGGTGCAGTGTGGGCCGGGCTGGAGGTGGCCGCGGCGGCTGGCGGAGGAGGAGGAGGAGGTGGAGGTAGGGAGTCCCGCTTCTGGCTGCACCTGCGCCGGAGGAGGGAGTGTCACGTCAGCGGCCTCTGAGCCCGGATGGGGGACAGGATATAGGGCCGAGTTCACCCTCTCCCGCGTATCCGCTATTTCACACAAACCTGTGGGGCGGTTGTGCGGCGGTCGGGGCGGGTCGGGATCGGTGTAGGCCGCGGCCGCGGTGTTGGTTGCGCTTTGAGCGTTGCGGGAGGCGAGGGTTGTGGCCGGAGGAGGCGCCCGCCCGCCCGCCGGTGTTTGACGGCCGCCGACGCTCCCACAGGGACAGCGAGTGGTGGCCACGGCGCCGCTCCTGCCCTCCCCCGCTCTGCCCCCCCCCCGCTCTGCCCCCCCTCTGCCAGCTCTTCCCCCCCCTCTGCCAGCCCCACTCTGCCCCCCCTCTGCCAGCCCCCCCCCGCTTCCCCCCCCCACTCTGCCAGCTCTCCCCCCCCACTCTGCCCCCCTCCCAATCTGCCAGCTCTCCCCCCCCCCCCGCTCTGCCAGCTCCCCCCCTCCCAATCTGCCAGCTCTCTCCCCCCCCGCTCTGCCCCCCCCACTCTGCCAGCTCTCCCCCCCCCACTCTGCCCCCCCTCCCAATCTGCCAGCTCTCCCCCCCCCCCCCGCCCCCCCCCCCAATCTGCCAGCTCTCCCCCCCCCCCCGCTCTGCCAGCTCCCCCCTCCCAATCTGCCAGCTCTCTCCCCCCCCCCGCTCTGCCCCCCCCACTCTGCCAGCTCTCCCCCCCCCCGCTCTGCCCCCCCACTCTGCCAGCTCTCCCCCCCCCCCGCTCTGCCAGCTCCCCCCTCCCAATCTGCCAGCTCTCCCCCCCCCCCCGCTCTGCCCCCCCACTCTGCCAGCTCTCCCCCCCCCCCGCTCTGCCCCCCCCACTCTGCCAGCTCTCCCCCCCCCCGCTCTGCCCCCCCCACTCTGCCAGCTCCCCCCCCCCCCCCGCTCTGCCAGCTCTCCCCCCCCCCCGCTCTGCCAGCTCTCTCCCCCCCTTCTGCCAGCTCTGCTTGCCCAATTAAGTTTGTATGCCACTTTTTACTCAGAAATTCCTCCCCATCTCTCCTTCCTCCCTCTCACCCACCATCGCCTCAATGACCATTACCCCATCACCATTACCTCACGAACCGCCAGCACTACATCTGCACAAATGGCTTCTCCTCCCGCTCTCAACCTGCGGGGTACCCCAAGGATCCATCCTTGGCCCCCTCCTCTTTCTGATCTATATGCTCCCTCTTGGGGATGTCATCCACAGACATGGGGTACATTTCCACATGTATGCGGATGACACCCAACTCTATTTTTCCACCTCTCTTTGCGACCCGCAGTCCCCTGATGTTGTGTCAGCCTGCCTATCGGGCATCAGGAGCTGGATGAGCGCAAATTTCCTTCAGCTATGTTGACAAGACGGAAGCCATACTCTTTGGCTCTCGTCACCGTCTAAAATCACATGGTTCTCACCTCCTTCACCTACCCGACCTCCCCCTAAAACTCTCCGAAACTGTACGCAACCTAGGCGTCAGGTTTGACCCCCAATTATCCTTCCTCCCCACATCCGATCCCTCACCAGCACTACTTTCTTCCACCACCGACACATCGCCCGTCTCCGCCAATACCTCACTCCAAAAGCCGCTGAAACCCTGGTCCATGCCTTTGTCACCTCTCGGCTGGACTATTCAAATGCCCTCCTCGCCGGCCTCCCCTCCACTGCCATCCATAAAATCCAGGTCATACAAAAGTCTGCCGCCCGCATTCTTATCAACACCAAACTCCACTCCCCGATTCCCCCAGTCCTTGCCGGACTGCACTGACTGCCTGTCCCTGAGAGGATCGACTTCAAGCTGCTCACCCTTGTCTTCAAATCCCTGCACTCCTCTGCACCTCTCTGACCTCTCTCCTCACAACAGTGCCCATTGCCTTTCTTCGACCTGGTCTGGCCTCCTCCTTGTCCCCCAAGTCCTCCGCTCCACCGTCGGCAGCCACTACTCCCTGAGGCTCTGGAACTTCCTTCCTCAATCCCTTCACCTTGTCCCCTTTCTTCCTATTTTCAGGTCTTGGCTGAAGACCTTTCTTTTCCACCGCGCCTTTGGTCACCTTCTTCCTCCTCTCCCTGGCTCGGCCCTGGGAACCGTTACTGTGAAGCACTCTGAGACGCCATCCGGCGTGGAGGGCGCTATATAAATCCAAGTTGTAGTTGTTGAGATGTATATATATATTTATATATTCCTTCCCAATACAGGAGAAATGTTCGCTTTACAGTGAGTCTCGTGAAGTGCTTTGAGACGTCTTTCTGATGTGAAAGGCGCTACAGTGCACTCCACTTAAATTGAGTATCGGATAATTGCATGCTCCATTTAACTGTATAGCAATTACTAGGTATCGCCATTTTGCAATTGGCATGGTACTGCGTTCTGCTCAAATGCATATCGGATAATTGCACAATTCACTTAATTGTATGAAAGAGTCAGTAGAATGAATTCACACCTGTATAATCCGTTTGGATAATTGCATTGGTTGAGCTCACTTTAGCTCATTACTTTAGCAGTCCTGAAATAATAAATATATACTGTTTGTTTGTTATGATTATAGTTATGAACTAATATCAGTAGAACTTCAGGTAATTGCATACTCTGTATAATTGCATAGCATCGGCCTGGTCTCAACTTCATGCAATTAATGGAGTCCTGTAGCTTAGTGGTTAGAGCACTCGTCTTGAAAATGAGAGGACCTGGGTTCGATTCCCAGGCAGTGCGAAATGTTAGGCCAGTTTCCATACTCCACATGCCTCTGTTTACTTAGCAATAAGTAGGAACCCGGTTGTTAGTCGATTGGAGGATCACTTTTTCAAGGGTAATAATCCCTTCAAAAAATTAATAAACAATAATTTAGCCCCTCAATTCACGTCCGTTTGTGGGACACTGATGTGTGCAATTGGCTGCCACGTTTCGCACACAAAATATACAGTAAATTCACATCACAGTATATTCTTTCTGTGAAGTGCTTGGAGACGTCTTGAAGATGTGATAAGGCACGATATCAAATGCAGGATTATTATTGTTGTACAGAATGCACTGCTGTATATCAAATTCAAGGATTATTTTAAATGCCCCCCACAAAATCATTTCCAATTCTTAGACTTGCAGCTAAAGTTTGCACTCTAAATACCCTTAGTGATCAGGAGAACACCAAACTATCCTCGTATTTGGAAATTATTTGAATGCTGTAATTTTTATATTTTAAACTTGTAAGATAAGGTTAAAGGTGCCTTTAATAATCTGTGAATTCCCTATCAGACATAATCCTTATTTACTTAATAGTGTTAATTTCGTTTTTTGATGTGCTGAAACCTCAGGAATAGGTATATTTCATGAGTCAGAATGAAGAAACATCCCTGAAAAGTGATTTAATGTGATGCTTCCAGTTACGTTCCTACTTTTCCCACCATTCACTATTTGAGATCCTCCAGTCTGATTTCCATCCTGTCCATAGCATGAAAAAGCTCTGGTCAAAGTCACCCACAACATCCTTTTGTCAACTATCAGACATCTTTGTCCTTAACAATCTCTCCGCTGCCTTCAACACTATTAACCAATTTATACCATCACCATCTTTCTTCCCTCCACAGCACTTTCTTGGCTGAACTGTTACCTGTCTCAATTAATCCATAAATGGCTTCTCTCTCTCATATGGTCACTTGTGATGTTTCTCAGGGATTTAGCCTTGGTCCTTTTCTTTTTCTCATCAACATACTCCCCTTGATGGGGGCGACCCATATGCCTGTCGAACACACGCGTTTGTCAACTATCGGGACTGCTTGTGTTTCCTTATCCTCCACAATCTCTTCGCTGACTTTCCACCTCGACCATAGACCATTTCTGTCCTGTCAGTTATCAAGTCCTGAAAGTCAAAAGTTGTGTCATTACAATCTAGTAGATGCTTTTATATATATATCCTTTTTCTAAAAAAAATTCTGATAAATTGATAACTTTTGTTTACATTTGTTTACCCCTTTATAAAAGTGTAATTGTATTATTGCTGGACTTTTGAAGGAATGCTTCCTTTGGATGATACATTATGATCTTGCATAAAATGAAAACTTTGCCACGTGTTATATTAATATATTTACTATTTTAAGGATAAGAATCAGAAGGTTTAACCCTTCCACTGGCTCTTTGATTTCACTTTGATGCTATGCCACACCTTTTTGTGAGGGACACCTCTGAGCGTATCCCAGCAGATTATTGTGGCACTATTGTTGTACTCAGACTTCATTAAAGAGTTACCAGCATTCCTCTATTCAGGAATAAATTCAAACTGACCTTTTTTAAATTAACTTGGGATCGGCATTCAGAACTGTAAAAATATGTTTTTGCTACTGCCTGTATAGCTTCAAATGTTGTGTAAGAACCAGTTGTAAATTATAAATACCAATTGTGTGCCCTAATTGTAAATATTATTAGCAGACACAAAGGTAATTCCAAACATGCTATGTTAGACCCATGGATGTTGTTGTGCTTTAAAAACATTTACAATGAATTAATTTTGATTATAAAATCAATCATTTACGAAATATATTGGCTTTTGTCTTGTGGAATACACCATTGAATTGTGGTATAAATATATTCTGTATACGACAGTCTTAGGTAAAAAATGTACACCTTTTCTAGTTATGATAATTCTTGTAGATCAGTAGCTTTCAATCAGTAGATGATTCTGGTCAAGGCGTTGCTAAAGGTTGTTTTTGGTTTCCAGTTGACTGTCATAAATTTTATATCACTTAAACTGGATAAAATGCTCTAACGTTGGTGAGCGATTCACTAATTTGAATCGAGTGACATTTTTAATCTGGGAAGAGTGACTAAGTATTAGCAAATTGGTGAAGAAAGGTATATACAGTATATACTGTATTGTTTACAGGCTATTTTTGAACAATTCTTACTTTTGTAAAAGAAAACAATTTACAACAACAAAGTCACAAGAATCTGTACAAAACGTTAAATTTTACTTGATTGCTAAATGCGGTCCCATTTCAGTTCCAAGCAAAACTAAACTAAAAGAGCTGTTTTAAATTAGTTAACCTTTCATCTACACGTGGCAGTGCTTGTATGCTCAAAAGCAGATGCAAATGAAAGGAGGTTTTTCTTTAAAAAAATGTAAAACGTACAAAAAATTTGCCAGTAGTTTGCAACTTGAAATCAAAGTTGAGAGTGACATGAGCTCACACCAATTCTGTGGTCATTCTGTCATTGTAAAGCAATAACTAAAAAAAAAATGAACATGAAAGTATTCTTAGCGGGCATTGCTTTCTACCATTTGTGCAGAAATGCAAGTGATAGCAGGTTGCAAATTGGTATCTGTCTGCACAATATCTCATGGATACAATAAAAATCATTAACAATCTCAAATTTCTTGTGTACTGTTCTGAAAGGACCTAGCTGTCTATTACACACCACTAACAGAGTGTTAGTAAATACCATTTTAAATGATTAGTAACTACAAAATAGCTTTATTGTTCCCCTGCCTTCAAGAATCCTTCTTGTGGGCTTGGTATATAATCACATCATTAAATCTAGTCAAATGGATTTCTTACCATTTTGTTACCTCAGATTTAAAGATGCTTCACATGGTTGTCTGGAGGACATTAATTGGAATAATAGAATCAGAGAATGTTACAGCACAGAAACAGCCCATTGATCTGCACTGGTGCTTTTCTCAACATTGATCCGATTCTCTTGCTTGCTCCCATTCTTTTTACTTTTCCACATTCTTTTTATGTCCGAGTGCTGTTGGATGTTAAAGAGCAAATAGTGGGAGCGCTGACTGAAACTATTTCAGAAGACTTTTAAGACGGGAAGAATTCCAAGGGATTGCAGCAGGGCGAATGTTGCACCGTTATTGTTGTCTTTAAATAAAAATGAGAATGAGATAAACCTGGAAACCCCAGGGCAGTTAGTTCTGGTGGAAAAAGTGTTGGACAGTTATATGACAGTTATATGAGGATTTATGAGGATTTATATGAGGATTTATTCATGTTTCGCGAATCTAGTTGAATGTTTTGCAAAACTAATTCTATAAATGAGGACATTTATACATTTAGAACTCCTTTGATATCATGAGATTAATATGAAGATATAAGGTAGAGTTCTCGAATGGAGAGGATGACTGAGGAGGGATGGAGAGTGGGAATCGATATAATTAGGCTGTCTCAGTGTAACTTGTGATATGCCAAGGGCTCTGTATTGAGACTGCTGCTTTTTATAATATACCTATAGCATTGCAGATGCAGTTTAATAATAATAATAATCCTTGCATTTAATATAGCGCCTTATCACGTCTTCAAAGCGTTTCTCAGAATATACTGTAAAGTGTAGCGACTGTATATTTTGTGGGTGAAATTTAAATTGTTAACTACGTGTTGGGAGGACAATAGGAAGTGCAATTGTAGCCCAAAGCTGTAAAGTATTTAATTTGAAAGTAGGGAGGTCATTTTGGAATTGTGTAAGACATTGGTTAAGCTGCAATTGTTGTATTGTATTCAGTTTTGGTTTCTACGACAAGAAGGATGTCATTGAGATGGAGTGTACATGCAGGTTCTCTAGGATAAAAGTGTATGAGATAATATACAACGCATATGAAGAGAGGCTTACTCATTTGGGACTTCTCCCATTGGGACAAAAGAGTTTAAAGGGTCAGAAATGTTGGTAAGATTCTGAAGAAACATGACGAGTTAAAAAGGAATACTATACTCTATTTAACTGGGAATAGGTATAAAATATTTCCTTTAGTTTGGGAGTCATTGAGACTGGGGCGTAGTTTAAGGATTGTTAGAAGAATAAGGGGTCATTTGTAGAATTCATTGCCACATATGGATACCGAGGATGGAAAGATAGAATTATTCAAGAGACCTGGATAAAATATCGTGATCTGTCTTGACTTACATTATGGATTTGATTTTCTGAACATGTAAATAGCTGATGTGTCTCATTTTGGTTGGTATCTATCCACGTACGTTGCCTCCATTCTTCTCTACATCCTTTCTGTATTACAGTTTGTGATTTCATACACCACCTGTTTGTTTCTCTCGCTACTTGCTTACTGTCTGCCTGTTTCTCTTCCCTCAACAAGCTCTTGGCTCTAATGTCCATGGTCTTGCTATTTTCTCTCTGTTCCTGTTTCTCACGTCGTTTTTGCCCCTATTTCCTCCTTGAACGCTTTCTTCAAATTCATAACACCCCCTTGTTCCAACTTATGTTTGCCATCCCCTTAGTTTGTTTTATCTCCTGCGTGCATATTCTTGTTTCTTTTTCCCTTTGTGATGTTTTTGTTTCTCTTTCATTTTGCCTTGTCTCAAGTTAACAGTGACTATTGGGGGAAAAAACATAACAACTAATCTGAATCAGCAATGACCACAAACAGAAGTGGATGAATGATTCATGTCTTTGATGACTTTTTGGATGAGGAAGGAATATTCAGATTGGACCTGAAGACCTTTCTCTTCCACCTTGCCTATGGTTGCCTCCTCTCCCTGGCTCAGTGTCAAGCTCCGCCACTGCTAAGTGCTCTGCGATGCTACCCTGTATGAAGGCTAGTTGTTGTATATTGGCTAGGTCAATGCTTTGCTCTTCAAAATAATGCAAGAGATCTGTAATATTCACCTAAATCACTAGAAATGGCAGATGGATTGTATATTTAATGTTTCATCTATTAGCAATGTAACATTCCCTCTATACTGCACAGTAACCCCAAATTATAAGCTTCAGCCCTGCTTTACAACTCAAACCCACAGTGTTCTCAGTTGGTAGTTAGCAATGGGGTAATCTGACAGTATAGACGTATACCAAGCCAGACTTAAATCGAATGGGATCTGTGTATTTTGGATCTGGCAGGATCACTTTAAGGTTGTTTTGAAACCGTCTTCCATTTAAGCAGTAACGCATGGCTGCTTGCGTTAAAGATGGAAGATAATTGCAAGGGACCATGACAATGTCAGTTAAATGTGTTTCAGTAACAAGGATATTAATAATTTACTCTATTTGTCAGTTCTGTTCTTAAATAGTGTTGTTTTAACAGTCTGCCTGCTTTAGTGAAATAATATTGGAGATGGCAAATAGAGATTTGTAGTCTAAACTTCTTATTTGGTAAAAATTTCCTCAAGATACTTATGGCGCTAATACATCCCTGATAGTTAGTAATCATCTGTTGTAAACATTCTTCTTTAGCCTCTATTGAGGTTTCGTTTTCTCTGGGAAAAGAGAGGGCACAACCATCTGAATGTAAAAGCGCTGCTGGCTGCACTTTAGAGTGTGGCTTAAATCTGAGTGCCTCTATTTTTGTCTTTCTGTATCTATTATATAAAAGTGGCATAAGATGAACTGACTTAGAACAGCATTTGTTGGCTTCCACAAGTTTGCAATAACGACTGGAGTGCTTTTCTTTCCCTCTTCTATACAGCTAGGCACCTTTTTGAGGTGTTCTCATGCGATGGCTTCAAGCCACAGCTCTCAACCAGTGCCTCATTCTGGCAGCAGTGATGGAATCTTCAAAAAAGAAATGGACGCTTCCAAAAAACCCCTCAGAACTGTTAGATCATTACCAGATGTTTGCCCCAAGGAACCAACAGGTAACCAACTTCAGTTTCAAACTCCCTTATTTATGTGCTATTTATATAATTTTAGTTATAATTCCAAGTACTGTGCTCACTGTTGCAGGAGGTACTAGAGGTTTGCGTGATGCCCATCAGTGGTGGCAGATCAGCACAAGTGGACGGTTTATCATTCCAAAGTGAACCTTCCTGCAGCACTAAATGATCCCAGACTTTCCAAAAGAGAATCCGATTTCTTCACTAAAACATGGGGATTGGATTTTATGGAGACCGAAGTTATGCCTTCCTTCTACCTCCCGCAAATCACCAAGGAGCACTTTGCACCCTACCTACAAGAAACTGCTTCTGTGAGTACTGATGGTTTTATTTTGTGCTCCACTTCTAGACATACACAAGAGAGCTTTTTCGTTTACAATGCGACCCCGTTATATTGCATTATCCTTCAATATACTACAGGCTGAAATGTAGAACACTGTGGCTCTGCAGCATATGGAAGTGCAGGGCACTTCTGATACTGGCTTTCTGAGTGGTGACCGCTCTATAACACAACCCTTGTAATACGGGGTCTCTTTTATGGACCCCTAATTATAATAATAATCCTTGATATAGCGCTTTTCATGACTTATAGACGCTCAAAGAGCTTCACAGAATATACTGTAAAATGAATTGACTGTATATTTGGGGGCGGCAGCCAATTGCGCACAGCAGTGTCCCACAAACAGTTGTGGATTGGGTGACCAAATTATTATTGTTTGTTTGAGGGATTATTAACCCGGAAAGCGATCCGCCCAATATTCGACTAACAACCGCTTTCCTATTTACTGCTAGATAAACAGGCGTGTGAAGTAAGGAAACTTGCTCAACATTTCGCTCTGCCTGGAATTGAATCCAGGTCTCTCTTGCTTGCGAGGCGATTGATCTAACCAACAATTTTCCCTATTACAATGGGGATCTGTACTACTATATTTTAAAATCAATGATTGCCTTAAACAATGTTTCTGTATTGTGGTGAGAGCAGTGATAAAGTGCAGTGATTGTTAAAATATAAAAGTTGTATAAAACAGGCCTGACAAATTAAAGTCCAACTGGATGTTTGACCTTGCCAAAATACTTTATACAGTATTACTCTGAATGTATTAATAATTAGTGGAGTAAGAGTGTGATTGGTTTGGTTCATATGGACAGAAACAGCAGTACAGACTTGATGGCCAAATGGCCCATTTATGTACCACAACATTCTATAATTCTCCTAATAATTTACAGATTTTCAGTATGCTTTTATTCTTTGAGCAGCTTTAATTTCATTTGATATTATTATTTGTTCTCAGCGGCAAAGAATTCATGAAAAATGCAAGGAAACATGCCCAACTAAGGATGGGCTTGACAGATCGCTTTCAACCACTGTGCACAGCAACGGTAAGGAAATCTGAATTCAGATATCTGTATTGAGTTTTTAATAAAATTAATATATTGTTTCACACCCATGGGATGGAGTTCCAGAATGTGGGGGCAGAGAGGCTGAAAGTCCGGCCACCGATGGTAGGGCAGGTCGGGCGAGAGACATGGAGCAGGCCGGAGCCCAATGGGTTGGTAAGGAGTCAGCAGGTCAGAGAGGTAGGAGGGGGCAAGGCCATGGATGGCCTTCAAGATGAGGATGAGGATCTTGAATTCAATCCTCTGGGGGATGGGGAGCCAGGAGAGTCGGGCGAGGGTGGGAGTGATGGGGTCACGGAGCCTGGTGCGTGAGAGTACACGAGCTGCAGAGTTTTGGATGATCAGCTGCTTCTGAAGGGAAGATTTGGGAAGGCCGATGAGGAGGGATTTCCCGTAATCGAGCCTTGATGTGATAAATGCGTGAGTAAGGGTTTCGACAGCCTGAGGGCGGAGTTTGGCAATGTTGCGGAGGTGGTGGTAGGCAGTGCCGGTCATGGCGCGGATGTGGAGGAGAAAGGACAGTTCAGGGTCAAACCAGATACCCAGGTTCCTGACTGGCTTAGTGAGGTTGAGTGTGCAGCCATGGAGGCTGATGCTGTCAGCGCCCGAGATGCGGAGGCGCTGGCGCGAGCCAATCAGGAGGCCCTTGGTCTTGCTGACGTTGAGTTGGAGAAAGTTGTCCCTCGTCCAGGACTTGATATCAGACAGGCAGTCGGTCAGGACGCCAGTAGTCCTGGAGTTGAGGGTGGAGACAGAGAGATAGAGTTGGGTGTCATCCGCATACATGTGGAAATTTACCCCATGTCTGCGAATGATGTCACCAAGGGGGAGAATGTAGAGGTGAAGAGGAGGAGACCGGGGACAGAGCCCTGAGGAACACCGCACGAGACAGTGCGGGGGCTGGAGGAAAAGCCGTTTGCCGCGACAAAGTGGAGGCGGTGTGAAAGGTAGGACCTGAACCAGTCAAGGACAGAACCTTGAAGGTTGAGGTGGGAGGAGAGGTGGTGGAAGAGGATTGAGTGATCCACGGTGTCAAAGGCGGCGAGGAGGACGAAGAAACAGAGGTAGCCCTGGTCACACATGGTCAGGATGTTGTTTGTGACCTTGATCAGAGCAGTTTAGCACGGAAACCCAATTGGAGGGGTTCATTGAGGGAGTGGGAGTAGAGGTAAGAACGAAGCTGGGAGGCAACGGCTCTCTCAAGGACCTTGGATAGGAAGGGGAGGTTTGAGATGGGCCGGTAGCTGGATAGCTGTGATGGGTCAAGGGAAGATTTCTTCAAGGTGGGGGTGACAGTGGCTGTTTTGTGGGGGGAAGGAACAGTGCCAGATGACAAGGAGTGGTTAATGATGTCGGCGAGTAGTGGGGCAAGGAGGTGGAGCTGGGATTTAAGGAGAGAGGTGGGGATGGGGTCCAGGGAGCAGGTGGTGGGCTTCATGGAAGTTACCATGTTGAAGACAGAGAAGGGGGTGACTGGTTCAAAGGTGTGGAAGGAGGGATGGGTAATTGTGTGGGGTGGGGGTTGGGAGGGGGTGGAAGTTGGGAGGGCAGTGGCACCTGAGCGGATTCCCTCGATTTTGGACTTGAGGATGTCCAGGATTTTCTCGCAGTGAGACTCTACTGTAGTTATTGATTTTAAAATAAATGCTGGGAGGTTTTTTTCTTGTAATACTAGGAATGAAAAAACATGCACTGTATCCTGATTACAGACAGTGAGATGGCATAATGTTGCTATATGTTAGCTGCTTTCAGAGCTGTAAGCCTGTAAACTACGTAGAAAGCTTCCGAAGACACATTTTGCAAATTCACCCAGAGAAGAATTCTTGTGGGTATTTCAGGCAAAAATTGGGGTATTAACCTGTTGAATTTTCACCCTGGGCACAAACGTTTAAATGCCATTTCTTAAATGCCATTCATAATTAAAGGCCAAACACCTTACAGATGAATATTGTAATTCAATCCTTTTTTTAATATACAAGTGACCTTATTATCAGCTTGGCTCAGTGGTAGCACACTTGCCTCTGAGTCAGAAGGTTGTGGGTTCACGCCCCATGTTGGGACTTGGAATCACATAGTCAAAGCTGATACTCCAATGCAGTGCTGAGGGTGTGCTGCATTGTTGGCGGTGCCGTCCTTCAGTTGAGATGTTAAACTGAGGACGGCACCTCCAACAATTTCAGTTTGCCTGTTCAGGTGTTCGTTAAAGATTTCATGGCACCATTTGAAAAGAAAAAGGAGTTTCTCCCGGTGCCCTGACCAACAACTCCCCCAAATAAAATTGGTCACTCACTCCATGGCTATTTGTGGGACAATGCTGTGCGCAACTGAACTCTTGCCCACAAAAACCACAGTCATCACACTTTACTGTATATCTTGTAAAGCACTTTGAGATGTCTCAACAATGCGCCATTTCAAATGCAAAGGTGATGATGATTATTATCATGAAGAAATGTTGATCTGATTTTAATGAGTTGCGTTAACATCGTTGCAGACAAATCGAGGACTGATTTGGAACAAGTACCTAAGGTAAAAAAAACTCTTAGCATTTAAAACTAATTATCCTTTTTGTGTGAAGAAAGTAGCATAATCTTAATGTACCAACGTACATTCCATTCTTATAACAATAGAAAGGATAAAGCCATAAGATACATTTTATTGAAAATAATGTTTGTGTAATTGGTATGATTTCAAGGTAAATATAATTTTTAGTTGGGTGTTTCTCTATGTCTTTAAGCTTGCTACAATAGTTGGTGTAAATCTAAACACATAGACCTCGCCACACGTAGCATTTTTGTGAGAACAAAGTAGGCTTTTTCTTCATTTTAATTGTTAGGATAAGGAGCAAGTTTTAAGGTTATATTTCTTGTGTATAACACCCTCAGAAACTATCATTGATTTAATTGTAGTTGTATAGCTTCCTCATAGCTGCTTTTTTTTTAGAAAAAGCACTTTGGGCTAAAAGGTATTGATAATTGTATCATTTACTTCCCTTACAGATATTTATGAAACCAGACTTTGCTCTGGAGGATTCTCTTACATTTTCTTCTGTCTTGCCCTGGTCACATTTCAGTTGTCACCATGGAGCTGGTGTAAAAGGAGCCCGTGATGGGGCTTCCTCTAGATTACTACAAGAAAAGGTATACAAGTGAACCCTAAGCAAGTGCATTTTATTTTACCAGTGGGGCAGACTGCTACAGTGGATTTCATCTGACTAGTTTGCCTCATCTGTTTAAAAATAATATGCTGGCTGGGTAAAAATCCAGGAATATACATTCATTTGCAGAGTGTGATATTTAGTTTTAAATGTTCATCACCTTGTGTTTGTGTTTATTTTATCAGACAGTGCTTGTTGATGATTTGAAGAAAGAACAGCGTGTTAAACTCCTGTCCCACCCCAATTCCCCTTCCTTTTTTTAAAAAAGTGATAATCTTCCCTTTTTCTGAGTTCCTCAATAGAGCCAATGTGACACCATGGGCAGATGACTTGTCTATCTCTTGTCTTTTTCCCTATAAAACAGTCTTAATTTAACTGATTGGTGCCTCACTCAAATCGTCATTCTTTAGTCATGATTGTAGACCATGAATGCCATCAGGCTCTTCAACTAGCGAAGCAATTTGCCCCTGAAAATGAAAATGAAAAGTTTCTCCTGGTGTCCTGGCCAACAAACCCCTTTCCTCAGTCTTAATATGCATTTTCTGTTCTATTTATTGTCCAGCCCTGTATTATTTGACACCCAACCAGCTGAGGCTAATTTGTTCTAACTCAGCACTGATCAGAATTGAACTTGCAACCATTTGGTCTCCATGGCTTCACTACACCATTGAGGGAACTGTGTAATCAGTTATTTTTGCAGTGGCTGTTGTCCTTTCCTCAGTCAATATGCAAATGCAATATGAATTTTCTGTTGTATTTATTGCTGTTTAATAACAATAGGCTACGCAACCTGGATCTTTCATACTGTCATCACCAAATTATTGCTTGTCCGTTACTTAAACCCTCTACATTGAGAAGTTAAATTTTAATATCTGGAAATTTCAGTTTGTAGTGGTCCATTATTCTTTTTCACCCATTTGATGATGAAGGGCAGATAGTCTTTCTGATCATTAAAAATGCAGTTCTTTTAGTACTTGCTCTTGATTTATTAACATTATCAATCAGGAATTGGGAAACACTTATAAAAGGGGACATCTTTGCATTAGAATTAGAAAGAGAAGCCCAGATGTAAGACAAATGTGGAACAGCTGCCCCTTCGTGGGCCCTGTATGTGCTTTCCATACATGAAATAAGCATAACAGGTTATAACCCACTGGGGAATGTAGCATTAGAAGCAGCCTATAATTTCCTTTCTTGCAACATATGTTCTCATGTACTAAAGTGCTATTTATTTTTTTCCTTTAGAATTTTTTCATGTCTATTTATTAGTTACAGCCTTCCTCCTCAGGAGTGCTGCTTTTTCTCTGCCTACTATAATTACCCATATAGGTCGTGGTGCTGGAGGGCAGAATGATATAAATTTGTTTTAGTTTAGATCCAGGTTTGGATTTGAAGGGACATGGGCTTGACTTTCAGGTCTCAATAATAATAATAAATAAAAATAATGTTTGCATTTGATCTAGTGTTTTATGTTGTCAAGATGACTCAAAGTGCCTCACAAGATTTTACTGTGAAGTGTAGTGACCGTGTATTTGTACAGGGATGCAGCAGCCAATTTGCACACAGCAATGTCCCACAAAGAGCTACGAAGTGAGTGAACAATTCTATCTGGGGGGTTGTTGGCCAGGACACCAGGAGAAACTCCATTTTAAATAGTGTTGTGGGATCTTTATAGTCCATGTCAACAGGCAGATGGGACCTTGGTTTAACGTCGTCATCTAAAAGACAGCATGTCTGACAATGCATCCTGTAGCACTGCACTAAAGTGTCATTTTAGACCCTGAGCTCAAAATCCCAGTCTTGGGGCTTGAACCCAGAATCTTCTGACTCGGAGACAAGAGCTCTACCCTGGGCTATTGTTACTTTGGGCTGTTTGTGAGTTTCGTAGTACTCTGAAATCAACTATGGGAAGAACAGTTAGTGACGGTAAAATATAATTAACAATTTGAACTAGGTTGTAATTTAGAGTTTCATTGAAGAATCTTTATTTCCTATAGGAAGGCTGACAACTTTTTATGATCTTTCACAAGTGTATTTATTTCACTGGAATACCAAACATTTCCTCAAATCAGTTGTGTACCAGAAGATTTTCTACATGTAATAAAAAGCCACAGACTTAATCCAATTATTTCAGTTCCCAAGGGTCTAGCAGAATTGGGCAATAAAGAATTGAAATTTGAGTAACGTACTCAGACATCTTACGTTATAGTAAGAAAGGTGAATTGATACTTGTATATGATTTATTTTACAGTTGAGCCATTACTTGGATGTTGTGGAGGTTAATATAGCGCACCAGATTTCTCTCCGTTCTGATGCCTTTTTCCATGCTATGACCTCTCAGCATGAGCTGCAAGACTACCTCACAAAAACGTCACAAGCTGTAAAAATACTCCGGGATAAAATTGCTCAGATTGACAAAGTCACATGTGAAGGATCTCTGCAAATATTGAGGCTTGCTATCACTAGAAATAACTGTGTTAAAATGTACAACAAGCTCAAATTAATGGCCACCGTTCACCAGACGCAGCCGACAGTGCAGCTGTTGCTCTCCACTTCAGAGTTTGTTGGGGCACTGGATTTAATTGCAACAACACAGGAGGTACTCCAACAGGAACTTCAAGGGATTCATAGCTTCAGGTATGTGAGGTTGCACAGCTCCCTTTCAAAATGTAAGCATTCAACATGCTGANTTTTTTTTCTATATCTTCATAAACCTATTGCTCAATTGCATTATGGAACAAAACAATAGACTATTTTCTTTTGAGACAGTGCTACTGTGTGTGTATGTAAAACAAAACTCTGTTATAACACGCTTCATTACATAACAATGTTGAGGTATGGACCAACTTTCTGGTCTAAAGAAAAATCGGGTCATTGTTTTTTAAATTTTTTTTGGAGATCAATAAGTTAAATATTTGGTTATATTTTAATTCTGTCTGAATTACAAGCTATAATCATCTGAATGAAAAGTCGCTTCTTAAACTGGGTCACAATGTGTAATTGCAGAGCCTGGTTATATTTGTTTTCAACCACCTTCATTAATTATCCATGGCTGGTTAAGAGATCCAGTTACCATCAATGCAAACAGTGGTGAATGTTTTTTTTCCAGTGAAAACATTCTGTAGTTCTGTCCTTGCTACTTTTTTTTAAAAAAAAGTTCCATAAATTGTTTAAGCCATTCTCTTTATTTCAGACACGACTGGAGTTCAGATTAAAACTGAAATTATATTTAGCTCCTTCCTAGATCTGTACTGAGCGGTGGTGAATTAATCCAAACTAGTTAGAAATTATCTCCCTTTGTGAAGCAACAAGTCGAGCATACTAATAACTTAATGATTTGGTTGTGTTCTGTGAATCATTTGCTTGTATTGTTTAAAGCATTGCACTTGCAAGGTTATAATCAGAATGTGTTACTGCTGTGAATAAGAATAGCTGCTGACGCACACACTTGGATTCCAGTGACTTGGTCACAGTGGTTTAAAGGTCATACAATTCGTAATCTGGACGAGAGTCTGGGTCAATGTGTGACGGCACTTCCTGATTTGAACGCGTAAAAACCTGTAAGAAGCGGTAACCTACAAGTGGGTTTTATATTAACTGAGAAATATTGGTCAAGGGACAATGTGCAGAGTGGAAGAAACATTACTAAGGTTGAAAGGTGTACAACTGGAAAAATGAGTTAAAGCTAGAAAAAGTGGTTAGATGCCAAACTTGGGTTTTAAAAGCCTGTAAATTGTAGGAGAAAGGGAAGGTTGGTGGATTAATCTTAAGTGAGGAGGAAATTAGTCTAAAGGAGTTAAAGTCAACAATCAGAGGTGAGAAGATGGTGAGATTAAGTTTCAAAGTCTTTGAATGCAGGATGCAAGAATAGTATCTAAGGTTGTATATTGGCCCTTGGGAAGAACAAGAGTTCAGAGGAGAAGTAACAATAGGAACAATATTTGGCATTGGATGAAAAAGGCCCTTTGGAGCATCAAGCCCATACACTCCACAGATCACACAAGAATAATGTGGACTCGTGCCAGCTCTGTTCTTGGAAGGAAGGGATTGTTCTTCACAAATAACCCTGATTTCTCCAATATAAAATGAGCAAGAACTTCAGTTTTGATTCATTGCCAAATCTCTGTCATTCAACACTGGCCTTCTCTCCACAGATACATGAGTAAGTAAAACAGCCTAGAATTTGGCAGTAGTGGGTATTTTTGCTTAGCTAAATAATAAGGAAGAGCGCTGTGGAAAGTGAACACACTTTAGAGTATTCATCTGTTGAGCCAATGCATCTGGTTTAGGTATTGTGTACACACTCATCCCATGCTTTCCTGGGACTGGGCAGCACCAGATTAATTCTGTGCCAGATACAAAACGAATGTCATCAGAAAATATCACTCTGGGGTGGATCTGGTTCCTCCTCATAATGTATGATATTTCACTGCTTCTCTTCAGCTTGCTTCCTTTGCTCACAAAACTGGCATAGTACATGCGTATACTGTAATATATACAGTATTATATGTGTAGCACATGTTCAAAACCTTCAAGAAATAACGTTAGCGATACTTCCTGCACATAATGCATGGGAAGTCAGGTCAGCGGTGGCCTGGTGACACTTTTTTAGTGCGGGTCACTGGTAAGTCTGTACTGGAAGCCAGATGTACTATGCTTCTGATGTATTTGTGATCTATAAACAGTCAATTGTGGATGAGGTGTTGTCTGAGGTCCTGAGGATTCAGTGGATAATCTTCCTCGGGCGCATTTGCAAAGTCCAGGATCAAGCTATGAGGCGGATTTGTGGTGAACAGGGGAAGTGGCTGCAGGGATGGAGTCCTTCAATACTTCAGCTCACAGTGCATCTAATCTTTATCTTTCAGGCACCTTGGTTCACAGCTCTGTGAGTTGGAGAGGCTAATAGATAAAATGATGATAGCAGATTTTTCTACCTATGCCCGTAGTGATTTAAACAGACCTTTGGAAGACAACCAAGTGTTAGAAGAGGTATGTGAAAGTACTTTTTTTTTAACTTTTTTGCCAAAATTTTCTTCCAGTTTTCTTTCCCTCATCTCCCGAAGGCATTTGTTTCCTTTGTCCTTCTACTGAGATATACTTATGTATACGTGTGTGGGGGGGCAGGGTCTTTTATTTTTAATTTTTGCTCCTTCGTTGTGGATATTGGCAGGACAGGTCACAATTGATCCTGATCATCTCCTCCATCAGAATCTTCCTGTAGGGTCGTTGGTTACCCTGCTGGTCTCCCCCTACCCCCACCCCACCCCTCACTACCCATCTCTAAACCATGATGTTATAATATAATAACATCTTTTAATATAACATAATAACCGATTATCACCAGTTTGTAACAAACTGATGATAATTGGTCTGGTGATAGTACAGCTCTTTTTTATAAATAATAAATATAATAATAATTCTTGCATTTGATATAGCGCTTTTCACGTCTTCTAGACGTCTCAAACCGCTTCACAGAATATACTGTAAAGTGAATTGACTGTATATTTGTGGGCGAAATGCGGCAGCAATTTCATACAGCAGTATTCCACAAACAATCGTGGATTGAGTGACAAAATTATTGTTTTTTTTCTTGAGGAATTAATATCCCCGGAAAAGCGATCCGCCAATTGACTAACAACCGGGTTCCTACTTACTGCTAGGAAAACAGAGGCATGTGGAGTAAGGAAACTTGCCCAACATTTCTCTCTGCTGGAAATAGAACCCAGGTCTCTCTAACTACTGAGCTACAGGACTCCACAGGACTTAAGGACTCCTTAATTTTAAGGCATGTGAAGTTTTGCCTTCTTTACAAGATGTCCTGACCCGAAGCCAGCCAACCACCTGATTTATTTTGGTAGGAAGCCAGCATGCATCATATGACCTCCTATTGGACATGTGGGGTGGCAAGTGAACTATTTAAGCGTTTGTATCATTATTATGTAATTATTAGAACTGATTTAGCATCTTTTTCAGAGGCTAGTATCGTGTCTTGACTGTAATAATAACTGCTGTGAGAATTTTAGAAGGTAACAACTGGGACTTGGTAATTTACTGTCAGGTAGGCCAACAACTAATATTGGATCAGTATGGCCTTATTGTTCTGTAAAACAGTAAATCTTATTTATGCTACACTCTGACTGATTTTTGAGTTTACCACCAAGAAGTCTGAACATCAATTCTGTGTATTCTTATGAGATGATGGGACAATTGATGACTTTATTGTACAGCTCGGTTGATGCACACATAATGTAATGGTTAGAAAATAACAGACCACGCTCTTTTGTTATAACCATAAGCAATTGATTCTATACTAGAAATTTTGAAGAAAAAAGACAGTCTAGAGGTTGTGGATGTGGAAGTGTTGAGTAATTTTGGAAATCCAAATTGTAGATTTTAAAAATATAACCCAGCAACATCAATTTTCACTCCACACTTCTAGTGCAGGGAAAAATTCATACTTGTATGGTAAAATTTCTCTTAAGATTGGATGTGAGGAACAATTCAGGGAAGAAGTTTGGGGGCGGTGGCGGGGAGGTAGCCGTAAGCACGGTCAAAGAGGAAGCTTTTCAGATGGGACTTGAAACAGGGGAGCGTGGGGGCAAGGCGGAGACATTGAGGGAGAGTGCACTGTGCTCTGCATATGATCTATGATATACCTGACCTGGGAGTGTTTGGTGGTAATCTGGAGAAAGAAGAAATTAGAACATTTTCCATTCCCAGCAAGCACCTGCAGTTATAATGGAATTTGGTTTTCACTGAACCGTGATGACATTAAAAGAACTGCAACATCCTGTTTCACAATTGCAGCATCCTGTATTATTTGTCAACAGAATGAAACAAAATGATCTTTTCATAGCCGAAATCTGAGATTTATCTCCCATAGCTGTTATCTTTTAAGAAATAGTCCATTATATTTGAGAGTTTAAATATCTTATTGTGTGTATAATACAACATAATATAGTTGTTTCCTCTTCCTCTTTCCTCTCCACCGTCTTGGTTTTCTCTGCTCCTCTATTGAAATCATTGGAGCTGAGCCCAATTATGCACTCAGCAAGATCAGCGCAGATGCTTTGCAGCAAAGGAGTTGTTGAAAATCGACTAAGATGGAAACTTCAGCTGATTTTGTTTTGCTCCTGCCCAATGTCTGAAGGCATTGAAGCAAATTGTACCACTCTTTCCCATCTCTGGTTTGACTGAAATCAACTATTCAGCATAGAGCAGGGAATGAATCCGGGACCCTCATAGTCTTTATGGTGCATTTACCCACTGAGGCACTGATGGATCTTATTTAATGCTTTCACTCGAATTGAGTTGTAAGACAGTTTTGTCTCCAGATCATATATCTTTGTTTTTCCAAAGTAGAGAGGAATCTCTGTCAGGGCAAACTGGAGATGGAGTTTAATCTTTGTGATTTTAAGGGATTTAGAATCAGAGTTTCCCAGGGATCAGTGAATTTACTCTAAACTGCTGTACCACACAGCCTGGGGAGGTTCCCAGGATATAGTACAGCTGCAATTTGCCTCCTCCCTTATGGAGAAAAAGCCAGCTGATATTCAATGCCAAGGTTTACTTATACATAATCTCCATTTGAGTGAGGTACAAAAGGTTGTCAGGAGCTTGTACACTTAGTAGAAAAAGAGAAATAATGTTTTTGCACAATGTGAACTACTATAGTATAAAATATGGCAACAAGACTGACCTCAGTGTACAGTGTGGTGAAAATAATCACTAGAGATAATAAATTGGTCCCTGATCGGTACTTATTCCCAAGTATCTGCTTCTGTGTTATTTTAAAGTTACAATTGACTGATTCTAATCTGAAACACAATCTGAAGTCTTATACATTTTCAGGTATTTTCATAACTGTTATATGTTGCTTTTTAATATGTATTTTGTGTTTTAAAGGAAAGGTTAATATCTCTAGTGTTTGGGCTGCTAAAACAAAAAAAGCTAGACTTTCTGGAGACCTACAGTGAAGAAATGATTGTTGCTGCAAAAAATATAATTAAACAGGTAACGTTTATTTCCAGGTAAATCTTGGCTTCGCTATTGATATTTGCTTTGTCTGAGGTGCCATTATTTGGGTGAGCCTTTAAATCAAAGTACCATCTGCCTGTTCAAGTGGATTTTAAAGATCCCATGACACCGTTTGGAATGAGGAAGGAGTTTCTCTTTGTGTCCTGGCCAACAGTCCTGAAGATAAATTAGCCATTCTGTTGGCTGTTTGTAGGACATGCCCATGTGAAAATTGGCTGGAGCCTTTTCTTACAACTACAATCACTACACTTTGCAGCAATTATCTGTGAATCACTTTGAAACATTTTATCTTAATAGATCAAATGCAAGGATTAAAATTTTAAAATATTCAATTAAATTGTCAAATTGGTTTCTGACTACTGGGCAGATCCCTTGCAGCATCTAGTGGCGATTGTTTAGTATTACATTCTTGTTTCTCCACACATCTACAAGGTGTTGGGAGACAATTAAGGATCATATTAAAATGGCAATAATATCAGACTGGCTTAACTTATGAGTGTTGATGAAGTCGTTTTCAAAATCAGAATCAATTTTTACTTTGGTTATGGAGGTGTTGTAGAAAGACACTGTATTTGTAGTGATAGCTTTAGGTAAATGCAGACAGAGTGTTTAAAGATTGTAATGACTTGAACTAAATTAACGTAGATTCTGTAAAACCCATTTGGAAATCCTAATGTACCAAGTGGGAAACGTCCACAGTTGCTAAAGTTACACTAACTTTATGAAAGTAACTTATCTTTGGTGAGGATAAAAAAAAACAGAAGAGAAATGTGCCAGTTTAGTCATGATGACAGTATCTGAAAAAAAATAGGAAAGTATTTTGTTTCATTTTTGTTGTGTTATTGGGACATATTCTGAAAAATTCTCCATTTAGAAATTCCTTGTTTGTGCCATGTAGTACATGGAATTTTATAGCACAGAAATGGGCCATTTGCCCCATTGAGTCTGGCGGTGCTAGTCTCCACTTGTGCCAACTGCACTAATCCCACACTCCTATCTCCTCTTTACACACATCAGTGTTCTTCCTTTTCCATCAGTGATCTAATTCTCTTTTAAAATAATTGATGGACTCTGCTTCAACCTCTTATTATAGGCTATGCCTGAAGAGTGTTCTTTATGTATTGATGCTTTAGTTCTGAATGGATGCAGATGTTCCCAAGCTTTTCCTTGACTGATCAATTTGTTGATACAGTACTTTACTTGAGCATAGTTAGGAAACAAATGTAGAATGAAGCTTCAGTATATGAATTCTTGATGTTAACCACGTGATCTGAAATCCACATCCAGCTGCTTGTGATAGTCACAGAACATACATTCCGTTTAATAATAATCTTTGCCTTATAATGCTGTCAAGGTGTCTCAAAGCGTTTCACAAGATTTTGCTGTAAGGTGTAGTGACTGTTTTTGTGGGAGAACATGGTAGCTAGTTTGCATATAGCAATGTTCCACAATGTTCATAAAGTGAATGATCAATTTTATCTGGGAGGTTGTTGGCCAGGACACCGTCTCTTTTCAAAAGTGGTATAGGATGATTAACGTCCAACTGAACAGGCAGGCGCCACCTCAGCTTTTAATATCTTGTTAAAAGGATGGCAACAATGCAGAACTCTCGCAGCACTGCATTCGGAGTCAGCCTAGACTGACACTCCAGTGCAGTGCTGGGGGAGTGCTGAATTACTGCATTTACCAGTTACAACTAACAATGTTTTAATTCTGCTCACAATGGTAATTTATTAGAAGAAAAATAATAATCCTTGCATTTGATATAGTGCCTGCTTTATCACTTTGTCGAAATATCTCAAAGCACTTTATTGTAAAAGTATAGTGACTGTATTTGTGGGCGAACCTATTTGTGGATCACTGTTACTGTATTTCACCTACTAATTACATTTGTGTCCAGGTTCCAAATTTGCTTGTTTTGATTGAACTTCAATTTACTGTCTCAAGTAAACTTTTCTCATGATTATTTTACAGAGTGTAATTGAAACCATTTCACAAATGGAAGAAATTGATACTGAAGCTGTAGTGAAGTAAGTTAGTTGATATGCAATTTAGATGATTCTTTAACTTATTCATGTATGTACAAAACCATCTAATCTGCTGCACCTTAACTTTTTGCTATAATGTTTGAATAACTTTTCATAACTTCTCAATTCTCAATACTTTCTGCATTCAAAATAATTTTGTTGAAAGCAGTACAGTATTTATTCACAAAATGCAATCGTACTACCTTGTGTGCTTTTTCTATGAACAATTTAATACTTTTTATATGACTTTATATGTTCACATTTAAAATTTGTAAAAGAATAACTAATTGGATGAACTCTTTTAAGGCTTGCAGATCAAATGAGAATGCTGAACTTCCCTCAGTGGTTGGAGCTTTTGAAAAACACATTTTCAAATTTTATTAAGTTTCTCAATAGAGTTAAGGTAAGCAAGTCTCTTCCATATTCATGACTGATTCTTTTATTCAACCTCTATGTTTGACACCATATGCTGATTTAATATTTCCTCATTTATTCATTCTTCATATACAGTGCAGCCCCATTTATAAATTATTTCATCATAACGCCAGTTCGCTTATAACATTGTTGCATAATGGACCACATTCATTGCGAATGAGTACAGCTGACCCGCTCACTGTACACATGAGCTGACTGGCTGGCTTTCTGCGCTAAAATGGCTGATTTCCTGTTCGCTAGGTCATTGTCAAAGCGATGTCATCAGTGGCCCAATTGTCTGGAAGTTGGCCATTTTAGCTGAACAATATGTTTGACTTCTGGGTTCATCAGTTTGATGCCAACATCATTTCCCACTTTTCACATAAAATGAGACTTAATGTTATCATGACTCTATGACCCAGAAGACAGTTAATTTTCCTTTTAGTTTTGGAGCCAAATGGCGCACTCACTGTGCTTCATACAATATATTGTAAACTGTTCCGCACATTGACAATTAAACCTGCTACCTCACCTCACTATACTGTGGGCTAGGATTTTAAAGTCAAAATCTGGCTGCAGATGACCCTATGTTCAAAGTTACAGTCACTTGTACTAAATAACAAAGTAATTCAATGGTTTAAAAGTTTGTTCATATTTGTCCTTTTGTTGCACAAAAATTATTTTGTAGGCAACGATAAACATCATTCGTAATGTTGTCTTCCTGGTATTGGACAAAAGTCGGGAAAGAAACAGGGAGCTGGAAACTGCAGCTTGTCAGAAGAATCCCGTTTTGGGTCATAGTTTGGAGACAGAAGTGGCATATTTGACTCATGAAGGCATGTTTATTAGTGATGCATTTAATGAGAGAGAACAACCTGCAGGATTAGACACTGAGCCCCAAAGAATATCTTATCATAACAGTGAACCTTGTGGCAGCGATTCTACGTCTGAAGTCGAGTGCACGACCGATTCATCCTCCAGTAAGGAGCAGACGTCATCCTCAGCCACAGGGGGAGTGGAGATAATGTAAGTTTTGGTCTGATACTGTTAATGATAATAATCCTTTCATTTGATATGGAGCCTTATCCCATTGTTGAGACGTCTCAAAGTGCTTCATACAATATATTGTAAAGTGTAAACAAAATGCAAAATACTGCAGATGCGGGAAATCTGAAAGAAAAACAGAGGTCGCTGGCAACACTCAGCAGGTCAGGCAACATATGTGGAGAAAGGAAAGTGAGTCAACGTTTTGGGTCCACAAACTGGCAAAGTTCTGACAAAGGATCGTGGACCCAAAACTTTAACGCACTTTCCTTTCTCCATAGATGCTGCCTGATCTGCTGAGTGTTCCCAGCGACTTCTGATATTGTAAAATGCATTGACTGTATTTTATGGGTGAAACTCGATTAACAATTGCGCATTGGATTGAGTAACTTTTTTTACGGAGGGATTATTATCTTCAGAAAGTGATCCGCCAATTGACTAATAACTGGTTCCTATTTACTGTTACATAAACAGAGGCGTGTGGAGCACGGAAACTTGCCTAAGATTTCGTCTTGCCCAGGAATCAAACCCGGGTCCTCTCGCTTGCGAGACGAGTGAACTAACCACTATGTTATTGGGACCTGTTCATCAAGCAGTTTTGAAAAACTTGTCAGCTTTATTTTCCCCAAATAATCCTACATTATTAGTATTTCGAGGTTGAAAACCTAACAAAATATGGTGATTTTTTTATCAAGCTATTTCAGGGTCTAGAGTGCCTGAATAGCCACTAGTCATCACCAATTTTTGCTACCCCAGTAATTGGATTTCAACAACAAAAATAACAACTTGTATTTATATAGCGCCATTCACATGGGGTAGTGTCCCGGAGCACTTGGGTTTCAGTAACAAAGTGTTATCTAAGATGAAAAGACTGATTTTCTTTAATGTTAAGTATTATCGAATATTGTTATTTGGGTAGAAATGTTAAGCAAACTGTACACAAAAGGATTTTTTTTTCTCTCTGTGTTTAAAAAAAACACAAGTGTCTGACCCAGTGGTAAAAGTGAGCCAGACCTACACAACCAAGTAGTTAGTACATCAATCACATCGCCGAGACAGCTCCCCTCTGAAATACGTTGGAATGAAGCTTCTGAGAGTTGGTGTGATGTATTACCGTTTTCCTTATTGAGGTTCAGAATGATGGACCTCAGTGTTTGCTTGGTTACTACTTCATATTAATCTTTAAAGAGATTATCTGACGAATAGCATTGTTTCACAATCACAAGGCAGGATTTGTTCCTATTATTCTGTGTATCAGGTGTTCTAATGTGCAAGAAGATTATTGTTAGCCTTGACCTTTGTTGCTGACTCTTGAGCCGTGATACACTGGATCTGTGCCACTGATGGACGTGCAATTCCTGTCTTGACCATTGGATGGCACCACACATTGCTGAAGTTTTTAACAAAACCGTGTATAAGAATTTGGTCAATCAGCTTCAGGATCATTGTAACTGAAATGTGGGCTTTTAATATTTATTTTAGAAGAGATTTATTTCTGTGCAGTGCACCGAGACACTACCCTGTGTAACGGGCTCTATATAAGATGTTTTTGTTGTTGATGAAATTTATCATTGTGCGAGCAAATGCTTCAAATGTTTCTCGTTGTTTCGAAGTTTTGTTTCCAAGGAAATCTATGGAGGTTCCTTCGATAGTGCTGAGAACATTTTTACAGTTGTTTGAATTAGTTGCGACACAAGATCAACAGCAATTTGCATTTAGCACCATAGACATTTTCAACATAGGAGGAGGCCTTTGGCCAATTGTGGCTGTATTGACTGTGAAAGAGCAATCCATTTAGTCCCATTCTTTTTCGCTGTACACTTTTATATTGTCAGAAGATAATTGTCTAATTTTCTTTTAAAATCTAATTTGGATTCTGTCTCAATGCATTCCACATTCTAACAACTCTATTTCATTAAAAACATGTCTAGCCTCTCATGCAAAAATCTTTGCTCTTTGGGTAATTACCTTAAATCTTTTGCCTCTAGCTACTTACTTTTACATAAAAGAACATCTCAGAGCATATTAACAAGTGAAATGAGAGTTTCAAAGATGTTTATTGGAGGTTTTTAAAGCCCAGAGGAGAGGTTGCCAGGGGAAGTGGTTTTGGAAGAGACTTTGAACTCACAGCGACACAGTGGGTGAAGGCTTGGCTACTGCTGGTGGAGGAAAAGGAGTAATCAGTGGAGCGGAGAAATTGGAGAGATTTGAACACTGAAGTTCATAAGCTTGTTCTTACTGTGTACTTGTGCTTACCTTGAGCCACTGAAGCTTGGTGAAGATGGGGGATAAAGAGTGTGCCTTGTGCAAGACAGAACTTTTGATATATCAGTTGAATAGAATTTTACCTAAAGAATATATAATTCAGAAATGATGAAGTATAGCTTATTACACAATAAGTTAGCTGATTTATTCATAATCTGAACAGTTTTTGTGTAAATTGAGAAGTAACTTAAATAAAAACAAATTCTTAAAACAATCTGAGAACAAACTATCCCTACTTGTATGAGTGCTAGTTAAAGGATTTGCTCCATGAATTGGTGCTGTGATTGGAGTACTTCTGTTTTACAACTACAATAAATGTTTATTTTGCAGGACAATCATCTGTAAGTTTCTCAAGAGGTAAAGTCAATTAAGGTTAAGTTCTTTTTAAATCGGCTGCTGTATAAACCAGATACAAATTTTTATGTGATTTTAGCAGTGGTGATTTAATCCATGTCCACTAATTGATAGTTGATTCATATTGCAGTTTTAGGATAAACCTTGTCATGCAAATTAGAGTTGATGCTAAAAGTACTATATAAATAGCCTATTAATCTATAATCTATAATCAATTAAAGCTTAAGATCTTTGGAATAAACATTAGTCTGAATACAATTGTGAATATGGCTCAGAAACTCAGGTGCTTTGAATATTCAAAAAACAATCAAACAAAATGATTCTGAATCCAGAAATGTCCGTCACTTGGCTTTTGTATAAGTTGGTTGACTTTTATCCATTTGGAGTCTGGCTACTAGATGACATACTGTTTGCAAATTAGGATCATGACTCTGGCAGTTTGACAACTAATTTTGGAAATCCCTATCCCTCAAGGTTGGACGATAATGTTTTGTATTGATGACCTTGATAAAATGTGCAGAGGAAAGGAATGAATTACTGTATTCCAAAATATAAGTCTTAGTGCATTTGCTTCTTGTGTGGAAACAGTTAACTGAAGATATCGAGCTTCTCTGGCTTTCGTTTCAGGGTCACTGATGATTTGAGACTGACTGAACTGGAACTTGGCAGAATTGCTAACAACATCCAGGAACTACTCTACAGTGCCTCTGATATCTGCCATGACAGATGTGTTAAGTTTCTTATGGCTAGAGCTAAGGTAATTTAAATTGCAACTGTAGTTTTAATATGTCAGTGTTGTACTTTTTTGTTGTGTGAAATGTATAATTTGATTTGTTTGTGCTCTTATATTAACCATTTAGTTGATGAAAGTGGAATTTGTTGGGGAGCACTCAGCCTTCACAACCATGAAAGGTTTGCTCCCCTGCTTCTCCTCTCCTACTGTGAAAGTTTCCTCTGAGGCCAGTCTTTCCCTCCATCCTGTAGTGGTAAATGGAGCTGAAGAAACTAACAGGACCTAAGTTCACATCCTGTGCATCTACCACAGGGGGGAGTTTTAGAATTGATTTTTTATACATGAGTCTTCTATAAAATGCCAACAAGTCCCAAATCAAACTCATTAGCTAATTCAGTCATATTGTATTGTTACTACTTGGCTCTGATATACAAACGGCAGACAATCGGAAACTCCTACTTTATGTGAAACATGAAATACCACCAATGTGGCCAATGTACCTTTGCCAGCATGCACTAAGCATTCCTACTGCTATGAGTCTGATAATTCTCTTTACCAGGTAAATATAAACCTGCATAATATCATGGTTCTCATTGATTTAAAGGTCAGTGCATATTTCAATAATATTGCTTTCCTTTTACAGGCGCAAAGATTTCTTAGAACTAATTTATAAAGTTCCCTAATTGCCGTGGTTCACTTTATAGTATATGCTGTGAAGCACTTTGAGATGTCCCAACGACGCGATAAGTCGCTATATCAAGTGCAAGGATTATTATTATGGTTTAAATTGTCAGCAAAAAAGGGGAGGATCCTTGTATTTTTGCGCAAGATTAAGTATATATTTTATATATATATAGGCTTGCCAGTTTCTGATTTCAATCAGTAAAAATCTGTGTTTGTCAGGGTTTCCAATTTTCTTCAAATGAATGCTCTTTATTAAAAAAAATGATTGTTTGAAATACAAAAATAATCTGTCAATGTGATACTAAGCAGAAAGTGGAATCCTTGGCAATCTTACAACCTTGACTTTGGCTATTTTTTATTTTGAAAAAAATAAAAACAATCCCCCCCCCCCCCATTAAAATATTTTTTTTAATAATTGAAAGAAAATCCATCTTTTTAAAAAAATCAAACCGGGAATGCAAGATTATAGAAAAACAACAAATTGCATTTGTATAGCACCTTTCCGGTCGGGAGGATGTCCCAAGGCGCTGGCCAACAAACATAGAATATTTTTTAATCTTAATTATCAATTAATAAAATAGTTACTAACATGCATTGGTATCTAAAGCTGAATATCAAAATGTAGCAGCACCCTAAGCATTCAAATTTCTCCATCACCTGAGTCAAAATGTAGAATTGCCTGTCTTTCGGAATTGAGCAGACATGCAGCAAACTCATAAGGCAAACTATTAAATATTTACACGGCTAAGTAATTATTCAGTGCCCCAATTCTTATATTTAGTCTTTAACATTACTATTTTTCTAAGGATGGGTTCCTTGAGAAGCTGAATTCTTCTGAGTTTGTGGCACTCTCACGCACAGTGGAAGCATTTGTTCAGGAGACTGAAAAGATATGTGGCAGGCGAAGCATGTCACTTCGTGGAGCTCTGCAAAGCCAGGCTAATAAGTTTGTGAATCGGTTCCATGAAGAACGGAAAACCAAACTCAGGTGGTTATGATATTTAACAAGACATTGTAGTGAATAGACTAGTTTCAGAGCCTAGGGAAGCTGGAAGCGCCTCACTTTGTATTGTCGGGTTCTTACTCTTCGCATGTTTTTTTTAAAATGTGAGCAGACAGATATAGGAGACCCAATAAAGTCTAAAAGACACAGTTCAAATAAAAAATTCTGTCTTATTACCAGAAAGATATTGTGAAGCAGAACACCACACATTTACGTTCTTATTTTGCCTATATATGAACATAATTTTTTTAAAAAAGCCACATTGCTCGAGTTTAGTTTCTTAGCCAACTTTGTTTTAAGTAAAGATAATCAAAGATCAAAAGTAAAACCGTTTTGTTGAGGCTTTTAATTATGAACAAATGTGATCTGGCTTCATTATTACAGACTCTAATTCTGCTTCTTTCTCTGCCGTAGTCTCCTGCTAGATAATGAGCGTTGGAAACAGGCCGAGGTTCCAGTTGAGTTTCAGGATCTTGTCAATTCCATAGCTGATGGCGTAATTGCTTTACCTGAGAAGAAAACTGCAGGTCAATTCATTAAACATTTTTTCAAAAAAGCAAATTAAGTTTTTTTTGTACAATAAATATATTTTAAAAATTGGGTCATTAAATCCATGACTATTTGTGGGACACTGCTGTGTGCAATTGGCTGCCGTGTTTCACCCACAAAATATGCAGTCAATTCATTTTACAGTACATTTTGTGAAATGCTTTGAGACTTCTAAACGCCATGATAAGGCGTTATATCAAATGCAAGGATTATTATTATTTGATATTGCTTGCGAAGAGAAATTGACTATCCACCATACATTTAAGCTAATGAGCATGGAAATAAAAGATTAAAAAATATATAATTTTTCTAAACTGGTATGCTTAGCATGTGAAATGATTAGCATTTTCAGAATTGCGATAAACCAAATCCTCTATTGTAAGAAGATTTAGCTGCCTGCTTTTCTCTTGTAATTTCTTTTTCTAAACTCGGATGATCTTTAAGGTCAAAATCGCCATCCTATATTCATAAAGTGCGAATACTTAAGCGATTTGTAAATGTTTCGCCCACAAATATACAGTCAATTCACTTTACAGTATATTCTGTGAAGCGCTTTGAGACGTCTAGAAGACATGAAAAGCGCTATATCAAATGCAAGGATTATTATTATTATTAATGTTGTAGATATTACTTGTTTCATTATATTGCTTGTTTAATTTTTAGCTCCGCAAGAAAGAAAACCTGCAGATGTCTTGGCTGTAGATGGGCAAAAGTATGCTGTAGTTGGGTAAGATGCAATTTACTATTAATGAGTGATTGAGGGACCAAACTCCGTATCCACATCTCACCAGTTCTGGCCAGGCTCCACTGTCTCCCCATCACCGAACGAATCGACTTCAAGATCCTCACACTTATGTTCAAATCCCTTCACTCTCTGGCACCTCCCTACCTCTTCAACCTCCTCACTCCCCAATCCACCACCTGGAGCCTCCGCTCGACTGGCACTGGTCCCTCGCACCCTCCGCCTCACCATCGGAGGTCGCGCTTTCAGCCACTATGCCCCGAAACTCTGGAACACTCTCCCTCAATCCCTCCACCTTGCCCCCTCTCTCCCCTTTCTTAAGTCCCGCCTGAAAACCTTCCTCTTTGACTGTGCTTTCAGCCACCTCTCTCTTCCGTATGTTTTGCCTGCATCTAGGGTAAGGTACGGTTGGAGGTGGGCAATATGGCGGAGGTGGAGGAAGGCCGTCCTGTTTAGGGACCGGATATGGAGTAGGATCTTGACTTAGATGCAGGTTGGCAAGAGCCAAGGCTTTGGATCCCAGAATATATATTGGGTACTGCTGGGAGTCTACACAGCCATTCTGCACAAGAGGTTATTGGCAAAAATGAAAGTGTATGGAATTGGAGGTAATCTTCCAACGTGGCTGGGTAATTGGTTAGGAGAGAGGAAACAGAGAGTAGGGATAAAAGGAACGTTTTCTGATTGGCGAGACATGACAAATGGTGTTCCCCAGGGGTCTGTACTGGAGTCTCAGCTTTATATATATATATAATATATATATAAATGACTTGGATGAAGGAATAAAGAATTTTTATATAAAAATTTGCAGATGACACAAAGTTAGGAGGCTCAATAAATTGTAGATGGGAGCAGAAAGTTACAAAGAGACTTGAACAGATTAAATGAGTGGGCCAAACTGGCAGATGGAATTCAATGTGTGGAAGTGTGAGGTCATCCACTATCGATCCAAAAAGAGCAAAATAAAATATTTTCTAAATGGTGAGAAACTAAGAACTGTGGAGGAACGAATGGATTTGTACATAAATCACTGAAAACAAGCTCACAGGTTCAAAAAGTTATCAAAAAGGCTAATGGGATGTTGGCCTTTATCTCGAGGGTGGAATATAAAAAGCCTTGGTATAGAGCCTTGGTCAGACCTCATCAGGAGTACTGCATTCGGTTTTGGACAACGCTCCTCAGGAAGGATATATTGGCTCTGGAGGGAATGGAACCCAGATTCATCAGAATTATACTAGTGCTTAAAGGGTTAAATTATGAGGACAGGTTGCATAAACTTGGTCTGTATTCTGTTGAGTTTAGAAGGTTGAGGGGTGATCTGATTGACGTTTTTAAATAATAAAGGGATTTGATAGGGTAGATACAGAAAAACTATTTACACTGGTGGGTGAATGCAGAACAAATGGGCATAATCTTAAAATTAAATCTAGACAATTTAGGAGTGAAATCAGGTCTCTCACCCAAATGGTAGTGGAAATCTGGAACTCTCGCTCCCAAAAAGTTGTGGTTGCTGGATCCATTCACATTTTCAAGACTGAGGTGGATAGATATGTGTTAGATCAGGTTATCAATGGATATGGCTCAAGGCCAGATAATTGGAGTTGAGGTACAGATCAGACATGATCTTACAGAATAGTGGAACAGGCTCGAGGGGCTGAATGGCCTACTCCTATTTCTATGACTACGTAGTTTGCCATTGAGTGGCGTTATCTCAAATACAAGTATTATTATTATTGAGAACTCATTTTGACATGGATAATATGAACAGTCAAAGTACCTGTTGACAGTGTTTATTCTAGCATTGTAATACTGATGAGTAATCAGAAGGGAGTAAGGGTTGAGATGGTTATCTCTGGAAAAAGCTAGTCATTGCTTTAGTGGAGATGCTGTAAAGTGCAGTGACTGTGTGTTTTGTGGGCAAACAAGGAGTAGACCATAGTGCTCTAGAAAACTATTAAAAATAATGTTCTCACAACCAAAAGGTACTTTATGCAAACTACAGCTTTGATTTTATAGATACTGGAAGTCTGAGATGATGTATATTTATTTTACATTTACAGGACTGTTTTGCTGTTAATAAGAATTATTTTTGAATATTGCCAGTGCGTAGATGACATCCCCTCTATTACTACTGACATGCTAACTCGTCTCTCTGACTTATTAAAGGTGCGTCTTGAAAACTGCTTCTTATAATGTGGATTTTTTAAAAAAAGTGTAAGATATTACAAGTTTATATGTCACCTAGAAGATCGCAGATTAGAGGCCTGGCCTGTGCCTAATTAGCTAAGGAATGTTCTCAACTGGTGCAGGAGTAGTTCCACTTTACAGTTGGCCTTGCTCATGATTTAGCCTCAAGCTCACTGGAGCAGTCAATCTCTGCTAAATAATGAGCAGTTTTGTGCTGTTGACCAGTGCCCATTACAAACTTGAGTCCACCCAAACTCAAGAGTTCAAATAAGAACATAAGAAATGCTAGACAAAAAAAAGGATTATTTTTTCTAAAAGAGAGAGCCTGATAAATGAAGAGAGAGAGAGAGTGCATACTCTCATCCACATCATAGGCTGAATTCAAGTCCCAAGTTCAAGATGCAAAGGGACAATGAAAACCTTTGTTTCGCCCTGTAACCTTTTAATGTATTTTAGATATAAATCAGAACTTTGTGTATTAGTTCAGGGAATTCACTAAAGTTAATGGGCCAATTCCAGAACCAGTTTAAAACAAGTAAATCACGTGTGGGAAAGTAGAATGCTATACCATTGGCTGTGTATTCCTACAGTTCTTTCACACGTCAAGCAGCTGTTATAACTCCTCAGTTATGGACCTTTTGCATGCACAAAGAAACGCATTTCAGTAAAGCAATTTATTAGTGGTTCGTGATTTTAAATGCTGCCATTCATTTATACCCAAAACACTGTATCGTTCTAACCACTAACGATTTTATTTTCTCATTGCAGCATTTCAATTCACGGAGCTGCCAGTTAGTACTTGGTGCAGGCGCATTGCAGGTTGTGGGGCTGAAGACAATAACTACCAAAAACCTAGGTACGTGTCCCCATGTCCTAGTAGCTTATCTATTGGGTAAAGTGGAACATTTATATGTATCATGATATACAATAAGATTTCTTTTAATATTCCTAATATAAATTCACCATGACCCAAACTGTACAGTCACTGTTGATATATTTTGAAGCATTTGGGAGGTTGTGCTAGAATTATAATGAATAATCTAGTTGATTTCCTGCTGGAACGTGAAATATCATTTAATGACCTTGAAAATATTGATATAGTATTCCTTGCATTTGGTATAGCTCCTTATCACCTCAGAAGGATGGAACGTCTCAAAGCGCTTCACAGGATTTACTGTAAAATGGAGAGACTGTGTATTTGTAGGCAAATGTGGCAGCACAATTGCATATAGCAATGTTCCACAAACATGAAATGAGTGCCCCAAATTTTATTTGGGGGAATGTTGACCAGGTCACCAGGAGACACTCCATTCCCTTTTCGACAAGGACAGCCCCTCCGACAATGCTATACCCACCAGCACAGCATTAGAGTGTCAGCTTAGACTATGTTTCCTATTTCAGAGGAGAGTCTACTGGATTGTTGACAGCCATTTGATGATCAGGTGTATTTTGCTTTGAAATTCAGAGTGTGTTTTGAGAGTACAAAGCTTTACACCGATTATCTACTCACTAGCCACTCACGTGACATATTCGCAAAGAAAATCAGGTGTTTTAATCGTGAAAAAAAAACTACCTTGTTAACAGATGAGACTTGTGCCATCGCATAGAGCCCTGCTTTTTTAGGCTATCCTTCTCATCAGGAGTCCGAAGTAAATGACTCCTTTGGAAATTACAGAATCGCTTCCTAAATGATGTTTGGGAGATCATAGAATCATACAGCACAGAAGGAGGCTATTCAGCCCATCGTGTCTGTGCCGGCTCTTTGAAAAGAGCTATCCAATCCAATCCCTCCCCCGCTCTCTCCCCATAGCTCTGCAAACTTATCCTCCCCAAATAATTATCTAATTTTCTCTTAAAAGCTGTTATTGAATCGGCTTCCACCACCCTTTCAGGCAATGCATTCCAGATCCGAACAACTCGCTGTGTGAAAAAAATTCTCCTCACCTCTCCTCTGTTTCTTTTAACAACTATTTTAAATCGATGCCCTCGGGTTACCGATCCACCTGCCAGTGGAAATAGTTTCTCCTTGTTCACCCTGTTGAATCCCCTCATAATTGTGAAAACTTCTATTAAGTCTCCTCTTGACCTTCTCTGCTCCAAGGAGAATAATCCTAGCTTCGCTGGCCTCTCCTGATAACTGAAGTCCCTCATTCCTAGATGAAGAAATAGGAAATTGCAAAATCAACAGACTTGCTACTACTTTCCCAATTCTGATAATTCCCTAGCAATGAAATCAGTGCTATTTCTATAGGAGATACTTATTCTTGGTGCTATGGCTGATGTCAGAAGGGGCTTCAAAGGACAGTCTCAAACCCGGGTTGGGATGGAGTGTACTTTATATTGTGAATAATCTTCTCAGCTTAAAAGGTACAACTGCAACATAAATGACACAAGTGCCAAAAACCATGCCTTTTAGGACATAAATAGATCTTGTTAAGAGAACCCCAATATACATCATGCTAACCCATGAGAACTCTCCCCCGACCCAGGATCACGCAGGTTAGTGTGATGTGAGGTGCACTTGACAACCTGAGGCACATCATCCAGAACTCATTACCTTCTATACAGTGTTTTTCCCATTCCAGCACTTTTCAGCTCCAATATGTTGTACTTGCTTTTGTCTGGTGATGTCTAATAACGTTTGGCCCTTTCATTAATTTTGTGTTTTGTTTGTGCAGCTCTTGCTTCTCGCTGTTTGCAGCTTATTGTGCACTACATTCCCATAATTAGGGTGCACTTCGAAGCTCGACTACAGCCTAAGCAGTACAATATGTTGAGGCATTTTGAACACATCACTAAGGTAAAATTGCAAAACATCCTGATGTAGATTCTAATGTGACATTAATCATGAACTTTCGGTGCGCTGAATCTGGGTTGGAATCAGTGCTGTTTTAATAGTTACCGCCCTCTGGAGTATGACTTAACTTGAAATAACATTCCATTTGAAAACTTTAAACAACACGCAATAGTTAAAGGGAATAAATGCATGTGTTTTGTGCTGGTTTAAAGTGCTCCAGCAAATAACGAAGGAAAGTGAAGGTAGAAAACATGCCACTCTGGAGACATTGGTGGTGCCAGTTGCCACTGCTTGTTTCTGAGTTTGCTGAATCTACACAGCAACTTGCCTCAGGAACGCTAGGGAAGGGTAGGGAGGGAGAAAGTGAGGAGAATTTTCCGGCCAAGTGGAAGCTCTTTTGGATCAGATAGCAGGTGTTCCCACTAGTTTGGGGATTCCTCTCAAACCAACTTCTAGTAAATATGCTAGAAAAGCACATTGTAATTATTGTAATTTTTTTCTTTCCCATCCCGCCTCCGTGCTATTATTAGACATCAGATCTTGTTAAGAGAACCCCAATGTACATCATGCTAACCCATGAGAACTCTCCCCCGACCCAGGATCACGCAAAACAAGTGCCTCAAGTGATTTTGAATAATGTTTTTGCTATGCTGATTTTTAGGAATCCAGATCTTTGTATCTGGTTTGTGTATGTATTGTATTTGGTGTACTTGGTAATTTTTTCTTTTATAGGATTATAATGACCATATCGCTGAAATCTTGGCAAAACTCGTTGCAATAATGGATGGTCTCTGTGACAAAATGCTGTCAAAGGTAAACTTGCAAGTTTGCCGTTCAGAATAAATTCCTTTCCCGCCCAGAGGGCCTAAAGAGCAAAGGCATTTAGGAGACTGCTGCTGATCTCAAATAGTTTTCCTTCCTTCCTGTCTGACATCCAAGCCTTTTGACTTGATTTTAATATAAATAAGTAATGATGAAATCATAGTTGTCCAAGACATCTTCACAAATCTTTTAATTTCCTTTGCTGACTAGGTGGATGTGCTGAAGATTTGTTTCTTAACTTCTGCTAACTGGCAAGGACTTGACTTGCTCCAGTGGTTCATTGTGGCTTTTAGCTGTTTTTCTTGACCTAATGTGTAGAGTTGTCTTCCTTTGGAGAATGAAAATGAAATCAAGCCATCCTACCAAAGACATACCACATCTCACCACAATCTGGAAACAGTTGCCTTTGATAGGGAGTATGATACCCCAATCCTATGCAGGGTAATTGTTTCCACATTGCCTACTGCAGGAGAGAGTACTGGCTATAGAGGGCAATTGTTTGAGTCTCCTACACAATTCCATATTACAATGAATAAGACAAAGAATTAATTGTTTTTGTTGAAGTCAATTGTCTCAATCCTGCAGAAGACAGTCTCAATAATAAACTTAATTTTGTGCAGCCAGCAGCAACACACATTCACTATTTTGGAAAAGGTACATTGTTTTCAGTATAGCACTTGTACCCTACTGTACTCTATGGTGTTCTGCTTTTATGCTTCCACTGGTTATGACCATTAACAAAATGCCATTGTTGGATCTCTGACTTTTGTGCGGTCTTTATAATAAAAAATAATCCTTGCATTTGATAAGGTGCCTTATTACGTCGTTGAGACATTTCAAAGGGCTTCACAGAATATATTGTAAAGTGAATTGACTGTATATGTTGTGGGTGAAAACGCTGCAGCCAATTGCGCGCAACAGTGTCCCATGAACAGTCGTGGATTGCGTGACCAATTTTTAAAAAAAATTGGGAGAGAATTATTACCCCCAGAAAGCGATCCAACAATCGACTAACAAACGGGTTCATGCTTAATGCAAGGTAAACAGAGGTATGTGGAGTAAGAAAACTTGCCTTAGGATTCACCCTTCCTGGGAATCAAACCGGGTCCTCTTGCTTGCGAGGCGAGCGTGCTAACTACTACGCTACTGGACTTTCAGTATTGTTCTAAAATTACATCTACAATACTAGTCATTTTCTTTCCTAGTCCTAAAAGTCTAGGTAAGATTTAAAATGCTGGTACTGGGATGGTTAATGATTGAAGTAGTTCAGAATGCTAAAAACCCTTAAGGCTGTAGAAGTTACAATCCAGTTTGTTTTTAATCTACAGCATGAAGTTAAAGCTCCCGTCCCCTCTGGCTGCTTCAGAAATGTTTGCAAACAAATGGCTAAAATGCATGAAGCGATATATGATCTTCTACCAGAGGAACAAACACAGGTGGGCAATTAGAAAAAAGAATCATTTAATTTGTAAAAAAAATCTTCATTATATTTTACATAGCAGAAACCAATTTAGTAAGATTTTCCTGCCTGTAAAACTTAAGTTGTGTTTATGTTGAGCCAATTATCCAATGTGGAAACCAAATTGCTGCTACTGTATCAAGAAAGGGTTCAAAAAATAATAATCCCCACCTGCGGAATCAGTGACGAGTAGAATTGAGGAAATTTTCTTGATTGAATAATTCTTCATTTATATAATAATCCTTGCATTTCGTATAGCGCCTTATCACATCTTCGAGACGTCTCAAAGCACTTCACAGAATACCCTGTAAAGTGAATTGACTGTATACTTTATGGCCATTATATTGTGGACATTAATATGTACTAAAGTGTAAAAAGTTTGCTAAACTTCGAAGCTCACAGGATTGTTGAGGATGGTGAAATGCATGGAATACTCAGTTTGGATACTCTTAAGCAAGGCGATGGGTATTCCGCATGTGTCAGGCACTCAGCTGGGCTGAAAAAAAACAGGTAATTAACCTAAATGATGGTGGGAAATTAAAAAGGTTTCTATCCCAGAGGTCAAAAACCATAACATTGCGATGCACTCCCATCAAAGTAAAATCCAACTGGGCTGAAAAATAGGTTAGGGCAGGATCCAGCTTGGCTGGGTTGCACCTATCTGATTCCACTCATTCATTGAAGCACAAACACGAAGAAAGGCTAGGGTTAAGGTGCTAAAGTAACCATGGTACTGTACCTATACATAAGTCGCTGCCTTCTGTAGAAAAGTCATAGTCTGGTATAAGAATGGGATAGGATAGAAAGGTCAATTGGCCTTCTGATGCTTAAGTTGCGTATTTTGATAATTTCTAGAGGGGAAGTAACAGCATAATATGTTTCTTTTTCTCTCTAGTTGTTGTTTTTGAGAATCAATTCTAGCTTTAAAGTCCATCTGAAGAGGCAGCTGACCCGTCTTAATGTCGTCAACGATGGAGGACCTTTACATGGGTTGGTACATTTATCTCAATTGACTCAAAGTGCCGACGGCGCAGTCTTGATCTTCGTCCGATTTCTCCAGATAAAGTCCGAAAAGAGTGTAAATGTCTCAAACAGAATGATAGTACATCTGCGACATAATTATTTGTAATTCTTGATCCTTTTGTTAATTTTGCAATTTAGACTGTATTTCTTCTACTTAAAGAAAAAATCTAGTAACCGTGAAAATAATATACTGTTAAAAAATCTATCTTTCTGAAATATCTGCCACTCTTACTCCCAATTCAATCCAGTTACCCCGTATCCATAACATTTTTAATATTTTTATCCACTTTATTGTCCTCATTGGAAGCTTTTTACTAAATTGCTTCTTTGACTGATAGGACATCATGCTCAATCCTGTCACAGCCTAGTTGGCTACAACAGACTGCTTGATAGGCTCTTCCAGTTTGTACTACTGGATTGCCTCAAAACAAACGCTGTCTTATATTCATAATCAATTGCTTGTTATCTTGGCTTTCATCATAACCCGGATATAAGTCTAATGTTCACAAGCTGTACTTGGTTAGAGCCAAGTTAGCTTCACTTAAATACTAGAATCTAGTTTCTAATTCCTCAGTGGAATACTGATGGGATCTAGGTTTCAATCTGTTTCACCTAATAGTTGAATGCAGTTCTGCCCATTTGAAAGCGAGAGAGTGTGAGCTCACAGCTTCTCTGTTGGATCATAAATTAAAAGCTTGCAGCTTTCATCTTTTTTCAGCCTGAGCTAATAATGACAGAGAGACATAACTGACTTGTCCAGAATATATCTTGTAAGTCAGTATGGTGTATCAACACTAAACCTAGGAATGTCGGGGACAAGATGTGAGATAAATGGAGGATGAGATTTTCAGTTTTTTAAAAATAAACATAAAATCTAGAAATAAATACAAGACCTAGATAAAACTAATCATATAATCTTACAGCACAGAAGGAGGCTATTCGGCCCATCATGCCTGTGTCGGCTCTTTGAAAGAGTTATCCAACTAATCCCTCTCCCTCGCGCTCTCCCCATAGCCCTGCATATCTTTTCTTTTCAAGTAAATATCCAATATACATTTTTTCTCTCTCTCTGAAGGCTTGTTGCATCAGATCTAGCTTTCTATACTGGAAATATCCAAGCATTAAAAGGACTTGAGAATTTGGACCTTAACATGGCAGAAATCTGGGAACAGAAGAGGTGACCCTAGGACCCTCGAGAAGCTGCTTTTCCAGGGCGTTTTCATGATAATCCTGGACCGTCACTGCCCTGAGAATCAAATATCTTAATGAGAGTCCACACTGAGCTTTTCTCTCGGAATGAAGACTAAATCAGGGAGTGATTCACACGAGATGTCCTTCAGTGATCAACTGCTCAGCTGTTCGTTCATGGTTTCTACAACCTTTGAAACCAGCTTCAGGTTTCTTTGGACCAAACCCAATACTGGAAGTCTGTATGTAGCACTAAAGGATGCTTTGCATCTGATTATTTGTATATTAAACCTCATGTGCAATCATAACACTATCTGTTAAAAAGTTCCTACAGTTGTAACTAATGATGGTACAGTTTGTAAAATATATTTTAAATAGGTGTAAATTCTTGCAACATTTTCAATTTGTGAAAATGGATTGGTCATTTCTTATCCATGGGGGAGGGGGATGCTAATAATCTTGGAGCTTTATTTTTTTACAAACCTTTCTATGGATTTTAAAAACCAAGTCTTTTTGAATGGTGGTTGCATATAAGATGAACAGTTTCTTATAAACCACAGTTTAAAATCTAAAATGGAAGTGTTGCAGAAAATGTTTTTAGGTGTCGCATTCTTATTATCCTGTAGATTATAGTTGGGTGTTTATAGTAAAGTTTGTTTGAGGGATCAACTGTTCAATTTTATTTGCCATTGCAAATATGGCAGATTTCAGGTTTTTATTCTGAAATACCTGCTTATTAAACAAAATGTTTTTGTGCTCAAAATGCTTCACTGGAATTTTATGGAACGCTTCAGGTTAAACTATGGTTTTTATTGATTTACAAACATTTCGAAGCAGAATTTATGGCAGTTCAATCTCAATTTCCATCATTTCTGTGGGAGTTTTGTAATAACGTGCAATCAGTAACCTGAGTTAAAGGAGAATGTCTACCCTACAGTCAAGTGCCTAATCTTACAGCACAGCATTAGTTTGTGCTACTAAGAGTAAAGTCCTTATCTTCTGAGTGCCTAACAATACATTAATGGCGCTGAAGGCAGACTTATCTCCCCTTCGACTGCTATTAAAATTAATTTAAAGGTTGCTTGCTGGGGAGGTTCACGACTAACCATAATATCTCTCCAATTCTGATGTTTTTAAAACTGAAAGTTCAAAATAAAAATTAAATGAAAATGATTGGTTTGGATTTTTTGTAGCAAGAGCACTTTGCTTTATACATTGTGAGTGGACAGGATTTTGTGGATTCTACAACTCCTTCTTTTGACCGTATCGAACAGCTGTCCTTTACTAAACAACAATTTGGTAACCAGGAGCAAAGCTAAATGTGTATTCTGAACGTTTGACATATTACCTCTCGGCTGGGAATACTGACCTGCCAACATGCCTTCATTTCTTAAATGTCTGCTCATTTCTCAGCTGAAGGTTAAACATACTAAATGCAAATCTGTTAAATGGACATCTACCCAATAGAAGACAACGTAATCGTTCAGTGTTTTTGAATGTTGAACAGTGAATATATATTTTATCAACTTTTGTTCATTCATCAAGGGAATGGTAAATTAAGGATTACTGTACTAGGGACAGGCACTTGTAGAGACATCAATATGTGGCCAGGTAGATGATGTAGCAAAGGAAGAAAGGTCTTTTATTTTTATAGTGTATTATGCCAAGGTTTCTCCCAGTGATTCGCAAGAAATTCATGAGAACTGCAAATTAGCTGCTGGATTTGCCTACAAATACAATCACTACATTTAACAGTAATTCTCTGTGAAGCTTTTTGAAACATTTTAACGTCGTAGGTGCTGTTTCATCTAACCAGAGCTGGTACTTGTAAACTCACACGATAAATAGGAGAGTTTATTAGTTAGGAGCTTTAAACCAATATTTTAATAATAACAACTTGCATTTATATAGCGCTCTTCACGGTGGGTAGTGTCCTGGAGCTCTTGACAGTGGCAGAGACTTGACACCGAGCCAGGGGGAGGGAGAGGGGGAGGTGACCGTAAGCACGATCAAAAAGGAAGATCTTTAGGCAGGATTTGAAAGTGGGGAAGGTGGACAAGGTGGAAGGATTGAGGGAGAAAGTTCCAGAGTTTTGGGGTGTAGTGGCTGAAGGGATGGCCATTGATGGTGGAGCGGAGGGGACTGAGTGACTAACAGGAGGCCGGAGGCAGCAGGTGGTGTGGTGAGGGGTAAGCAAATGGATAGGTTGGGATGTGTGAGGGCATGAAGGGATTTGAAAATGAGTGACAGGATCTTGAAATCGATCCATTCAGTAATTGGAAGCCAGTGGAGCCTGGCAAGGACTGGTGTGATGAGGCACAGAGTTTTGTGCGGGTGAGTATCGGGAGGTGCAGGTTTGAATTAGTTAATTTGTGTCTGGTGGAGCCGGGGAGACCAGCGAGGGGGCCATTGGAATAGTCTAGCTGGAAAATGACAAAGGCATGGACGAGGGGTTCAACTTCTTGGGTTGTGAAGTCCCTCCAACATCACCCCAACATTGAAACAGCACTTATGACGCAATGTGATAGTGGTGGGAAAAAAAGCAGTCCTGGTCAGGGAAACAATGTGGGGTAGAAAGGAAAACTAGGGATCAAACCTAATGCCTAAGTTGCACTCGGGCTCAGTGATTCCGAGGGAGTGCTTGGGGAGGTTAAGGAGTTCAGACCCACAGAAGACGTTGAAGGGAGCCAAAGAATATGGCATCCGTCTTGCCAACATTCAGCTACAGAAAGTTTGCACTTATCCAGGCCTTAATGTCCGTCAAACAAGCCGACAGGACATCAGTGGACTGGGAGTCGCAACTGGAGAAGTAGATTTGTGTCTTCCACATACATGTGGCAGTCGACCCCATATCTTCGGATGACATTGCCAAGAGCGAGCATGGAGATGAGGAAAAGGGGGGGCCAAGGATGGTACTTTGGGGTACCCCACAGGTGACTGGATGGGGGCGGGAGGAAAAAACATTTGACGAGATGTTTTGTTGCCGGTTTGTTAAGTAAGACTTGAACCATGCAAGTGCGGTCCCACAAAAGTTGAATTCCTCGCCCATTAAATATTTATGGTGTAAAAGCTGCTAGTGATTTTGGTTGCTACATTGAAATCAAATTATATCTATTTATTGGGTAATAAAGCGTTGTGGTTTCAGATGTTCAGATCTATAAATTGCATTTTCTTGGGGCAAGAAACCACTTATTGACTGGCAAAGCAACAGTAGCAGCAGATTCTTGACCACATTTAATGCAATGGCCCAGGGCTCAGATTTTAGGCATCCGGTAATTCCCCCCAAGAAAGTCTAGGAAAGTGGCACTCATATTTCCATGAAAACTAAGATACCTAGGATGACAGTGAATTGCTGCAAAGACCTGATGGTGACAGCACCTTTATTTAGTAAACTGTTGTGTGGCTGAACACACCAGTATAATGCTTCAGACTAAAGTAAGACTACAAGCAACTAAAAGGTACAAGTTTAAATCAACAGGCAGGCAGCTTGTGATAATAATAATCCTTGCAAAACATAAAATACTACAGATGCTGGAAATCTGAAAAAAAACAGAAGTCGCTGGGAACACTCAGTAGGTCAGGCAGCATCTATGGAGAAAGTGAGTCAACGTTTCAGGTCCACCTTCCTTCGTCAGAACGGGGGCATGTTGGGAGGGTGAGGCTTTTAAGGGCTGACAGAGAGGGGGGAGGCAGGGCAAGGAAGACAAAGGAGAAAATGGGATAGAGGACAGGGGATGATGTGTTACAGAGGTGTTAATGATTACAACAAAGCAGGGGAATAGAGATGTTAATACTGCAGAATAGAGGTGTTAATTCCGCCGCTTCCATGCCACTTTATTTGGCCAGGAGGCCTCCCCCTGCACATCGGACCCCTTCTCCTGTCTTCAGAAGGCCCATTCCACTTAGTCCCCGACCCCAGGCTCCTTACCCTCCCTGGACCTTTCACATCCTCCCGACGTGAAAGGCGCTCTGTAAATGTAATTTTGTTGTTGTTGTTGGACCTGTTCATTGTTGGACTTGCAAAACAAATCCTGATCTGCCTGTTTTGTTGCAAGTTCTTTTTCCCCCCTCCCCATTTTGTTCTGCAAAAGTATAATTTGCTGGGTGACACCTTCCTATAATCTCACTTCTATCCTTTCCCTTCTCCCCCACTTCCCAATTCAATCTTACTTACACCCCTCCCCGATCCTGCCCCCCAGCTCGGGTCCAAATCCCTGACTGTCCAGCGCCTTGGGACATCCTCCTGATGTGAAAGGCTCTATTACAAATGTAATTTGCATTGTATATACTTCTACACCTTCTCTTAAGATTTTTAGATGCTATTTCTCATAGCTCATCCTTCAATCACTGGGCAACAGCTCTGTTAGTTACTCTTCTTACCAGCTACCCATAAAGCTTTCAACTTTGTCCGACAGGCGCTGGACAGTCAGGGATTTGGACCCGAGCTGGGGGGCAGGATCGGGGAGGTGTGTAAGTTCTCTCCTACCCATGTAGTACAGGTACAGATTTTTACCTGCTTGAAGCACCTTGCATATAATATCTGCAATTCGAGTGAAACCTGCCATTCTCACACAGAATAAGAGGAACAATCACAAAACAAAATGATAGAACTTTCAGATGATTCAATTGCACTTTGTTTTATTAAAGATCATTAAGTGACTATCAAGTCAGCAATGGCTCAGAACAGTTACAGAACACTCCAATCCTTTAAGTAATGAACACGTTTTGGTATTCAAAAGACACTCAACTTTGCTTGTAACTGCTGAAGCAAACATTTATAATTTGATATACTTTTTAAAAATTGAAGAGAATTAGTTCCATTCATATTTTTGGGAACAAAATGGTTGACTTTGGTATAGAAATGCTACTTTAGTACTCGGGATTAATTACGAGATATTGCCTTACGACTGCCACAAAAAGTGGTAATGTACAATTTTAATACAGTAAGCAATTAACTGTTCTGAAAGTACTGTTTCCACGCCTGAACCAAGCATTTACTACAAGCATTAAGTGGACATAAAACTAGGTATGAATATTAATATTAGCTTAAACAGTCCTCATGATAATAGAAATAATAGTTTAGGATCAGGATGGCCTTTGTTTTCAGTGGTCCAGAATCCGTAGATTCCCCGAAACAATCTTGTTTTCCAAAACTGCACCTCGAGGGATGTCGATCCTGTCTCCATGATTTGCAATTATTATAACCGTTCCCTGGATACAGAACAAAAGCTCAGATCACTTGTGTCAAGTAAATTCAAACACAGCAATTACAAGTACATTAAAATTGAACTCTGTAAATGAACTGAGAATCAAACACTTGCAAAAAAAACTACTAGTTTAATATCAGTTTTTATTGCATTTCTATTCATCTTGAGAACAACTCAACAGTACAAGCAGGATCTCATGCAGTGCAGGACTTGTCATTAATTAATTCTGCATTTGCCATTGCTTTGGGGTGTGGTGTAAGATTTCATAGGCTATTTTGGATGGCAAATTAAATGAATTCATCATATTTCAATCTAAAACAATAACACGTCAAGTCTTTTACTAACCTTCAATGCAACGTTCTTGCCAAAAGTGACATCTCCTGAAACAGTAAGGTGATCCAGTTCAAGCATATCTGGTATATTTTCAAACCTGCTCAGGTAATCCTGAACCTATGTGGAAAAAAAACAAAAGATGACCACTGTGTGAACCATCTTCAAGTATCATATTCCATTATGCGTCATAGTTTCATTTGATTATTTGACAGGAGAATATCTGAGCCCAACCTAACACCACCAGATACTACAATTAAATACTAGTCTTTGTTCTTACAAGCCAGTATTCAAGACAACTACTTTTGTGAATGAGAGGCCCATGCAGAATCTTGCATTCAGCTAATTTCATGAGTGGTTTGAATGAAGAAAGCCCTTCAGCCATTTCATCTCACTCTTCCAGAATCCCCACCCTAAAGTTCTCCTATCATACCATCAAAAGCTGTCAAACAAGTCCATGTCATGGTCTCATCATTTCATCCTAGAAACCCAGTTGATAATTACCCTCTGGGCAAAGAAATACTTCTGTGTATCTGTCGTGAAACTGCGCTTTGAATTGTGCTCGCTTGTTCTGTATATCGTGTCAAAATGGCTTTAGGAGGAAATTGATGAATAAAATAAAGACTATTGCAAGCAGTAAGTCTATCTTATAGGATAGCCACGAACATGCTCTCTCTTTCTTCGCCATTTGCTCTTTTATTCTAATTTTTCACTTTACCCAGTATTTTATTAATTACGAATTACCCAAACAGCTATAAACTAAGGCAGCCATGGATTTGCTTTCTAACATCCCGCTTATTGCAATCCTTTTAATGCAGACTTGTTTGGTTCAGCACAACAGTGCAGTGTAAAATAACCGCCTCTCTACTCAGCCTTAAAACAGAATGCACGGTTCCAGAACGGTGAGCAAGAGGGGGTTTGTCTGACTCATGATAATAATAATTCGATCACTCAATCCACAACCATTTTTGGGACACTGCTGTGCCCAAAGAAATATACAGTCACCACATTTTACAGTATATTTTGTGAAGCTCTCTGAGACGTCACGAAGATGTGACTATATAATAATAATAATCCTTGCATTTGATATAGCGCTTTTCACGTCGGGAGGACGTCCCAAAGCACTTCACAGAATACACTGTAAAGTGAATTGACTGTATATTTGTGGGCGAACGCGGCAGCCAATTGCGCACAGCAATGTCCCACAAACAGTCGTAGATTGAAAATGACCAATTTATTATTGTTTTGGGTTTTGGAGGGATTATTATAGGTTATAGGTGGAATGATTGGAATTCTGTTTAGTTTGGATACTCTTATGCATGTGATGGCTGACCCCCCCACAAAACCTTGTCAGTTACTGACTACTGAAAATCCCAGGATTCAAACTGGGATATTGTAGATTACAGCTGGCAACCTTTGTTGCTAATTTAAGGTTCGATAAATGCTAGTTCAAAATGTTTTCCAATACCCAACCAGTAACATGTTTTTATCATTTATTTGTTGCTCACGTTACAGCCCTAAAATTAGCATGCAGACTAATGACATATGTGGAGTCCTGTAGCTCAGTGGTTAGAGCACTCGCTTTGCAAGCGAGAGACCCGAGTTCAATTCCAGGCAGAGGGCGAAACCTTGGGCAAGTTTCCTTACTCCACACACCTAATAATAATCCCTCCAAAACAAAAAATAATAAATTGGTCATTTTCAATCTACGACTGTTTGTGGGACATTGCTGTGCGCAATTGGCTGCCGCGTTCGCCCACAAATATACAGTCAATTCACTTTACAGTATATTCTGTGAAGCGCTTTGGGACGTCCTCCTGACGTGAAAAGCGCTATATCAAATGCAAGGATTATTATTATTATTATTATTATTATTATTAGGCTCTGTGTGGAGTAAGGAAACTTGCCCAAGGTTTCGCCCTCTGCCTGGAATTGAACTCAGGTCTCTCACTTGCAAGCGAGTGCTCTAACCACTGAGCTACAGGACTCCACTATATCAAATACAAGGATTATTATTTTTTTTTAAAAATGTAACCAGCTCTTTCATAATACATAATATAACAACACAACAAAATTACATTTGTATAGCGCCTTTCATGTCAGGAGGAAGTCCCAATGCGCTGGATATAAGCAAGAATCCAGTTTGACGCTGCTAGCTAAGGACATTCAACAGATGTCTGCCAGGTCTTCTCATTGTTCTTACAGCAGTACCGACACACAACAAGCAATTTAATTTCTATAATTTCTTCTGCATCCAAATTCTGGGTAGCTAACCATGACTAAATGAAAGAGCGTTGGTATTTTAGCCCACCTATTTGAAAGGTACAATCTACCTGCAGGGTATCAGCTTACAAAACATACTAAAATTGATAAAGACCAGAGAATGCAAGACAGCCTGAAGATTTTCCTTGGATAACTGTTAATCATGTTTTACAAAAAAATCTGCACTTTTTTTTTACCTTAGTAAAAGATCTGCCCAGTTTCACCAGAGGCACAGTTCGAAATTCTCTCTTCTTGCTCATCATCAGGGATCCTGCATCCAGACTGTACAAGTTAGACATCACCAGCAGTAGGTCAGAAGTGGTTTTAACAGGCAAGAAACGGCTACGTGGCACATTAACACCCAATGCATTGTCAAAGGCCTTAATAGCAGCACCCACAGCTGTTTCGAGCTGTATCACATTTAGACCATCGTCCAAGGTCTGTTGAAAGAAAAAAAATTCACACAGATTTTCAACACAAAAATATAAAGCTTACACAAGGAAAAATGATTAGACAATCAGAGATCAACTCATTACCGCCACAGCACATCTAAGAACACGTTTGATTCAAGAGAACCAAATGCAAAATAAAAACAGGAAATTAAATAAATTCATTTGATGGTGTGAAACACCACTTACAAACAAAATTCAATGTGACAGAAAGCATAATTTGACAGTCACCCGTCACAAGAAATTCCTGCTGTGGCCAATTGGCTGCCGCATTTTGTCCACGAAATACACAGTCGATCCACTTTACAATATATTCTGCGAAGCGCTTTGACACGTCTGAACCGCGCGATAAAGCCCTATATCAAATGCAAGGATCATTATTAATAATAAATTAATGAACGTGAATTCAAGGAAGATGAAAGGCAAGGTAACATCAGGTGAGCTCTTAGAAAGTTCTGACAAAAGTAACTGAAGCTTTGATAAACTGAACACAAACCATAAGGGATGAATACACTCCTTAAATAGAAACCGAAGCTGCCAAACTGGATGGGTATCATATTCACCTGATAAGGCGCTTTATCAAATTGACGGATTATTATATAGGAAGTAAAAAAAATAGAAGGCTCATGGGTGGGATAGAACTTGCTAAGAAGAAAGCTGAAAGAGACCTGGGGGCATTCAATAATGCACTGCTCACTAAGTTAAAACAATGTCAGGCAGTAATAAACAAGGCAAACAGTATATTGTGAAAATCAGTTGAGATCACATCCCAGGTGTCATGCTCATATTGTACAGTGCTTTGGTCAGGCCACACCTGAGTCCAATTCTGATTGCCACAAAGTACACATCTTCGCAGGCCCTAGAGGCAATGCAAAGGAGAGTAACAAGGATGATTGATCAGAGTTAAGAAAAATGATGAACAATTAGACAAGTTTGCATTCTTCAGCCTTGAAAAAAGAAATTTTAGAGAGGATTGACCTTAATAGGATATTTACAAGATTTCAGATGGGATTGAGAATTAAACAGAGAACAATGCTTTCTTTCAGATACACCAAGGCAGCAGAACAAGAAGGCACAGATTCAGTGTTTGCAAAGGGAAGTGTAAATATAGGACAAACACAAGGAAGTATTTCTTTACCTAGAGGGTAATTAATAACTGGAATGGGTTACCCAGAGGTGTGAGGCCACGGGGAGCTGTAATGGGAAGATAATCCTTACATTTAATTTATCATCATATCACATCATAATATGTCAAAACGTCTCAAAGTGCTTCTCAGGATTTTAATGTAAAGTACAGGGACTGTGTATTTGTACGCAAATTGTAAAGTGGGTGTTCTGGAAGGATGAAATCAAATGAGCCAAAGGGTCTTCTTCATCCAATCTATTTATAGATCTATTTATCTATCTATAAATTTATAATCATTGTGTGGTCTATAGCAAAAATCTATAAATATTAAGGATTTGTCCTTACCAACGGAATGACAATTTTCTCTTACCTTATAAATGATGGAAATATTACAATATTTTTGAATAGCTTCAAGCAATCCAACAGAAGTGCTAATCATTAAAAAATAGCTAGTTACAAAACTTGCAAATTTCGAGCACAACACAGTTTAATATAGTTACCTTTGGGTTGACAATTATTTCCATATCAATTTCATTATGCTCTTGCAGCCTTTTGATTGCAGCCAAGGAAATCCATAAGTTGTTAGTGTTGAAGATCTTGAACTTGGAGACCGACTTGAACTCATCCACATGTGCTTTAGGCACTTGAGCGATTTCCAGCAATCTTAGCTTGCCATCATATTGAGTGAGGGTACCACCCTGCAGGGATCAAACGTTAGTTTCAGAGCACTTACAAAAAGTTCAATATAGCTACAGAACTTTCTTTGTTACCTGCTTTTGAAATTTACTCTTCATATATATGGGAACACGCATTGCACATGGATTTTGCCAGAACTGCTTAAACATGTACATCAATCACACAGCTCATTTAAACATCGCCATTTTATCTCCTTCACAATCAATTACTTACCTTCACGTCTGCTCTTGTCTTGTCAGTAACTTCCATAACAAACTCACAGGGTTTTCCATTTGGTGGATCCAAAAGATGATGGAGAATGTGCAGGTCAACTGTTGCTCCAAGGTTATCTATGTTTGACACAAAAATATATTCCTTTGTCTCATTCAAAAACTTATCCAACAGACCAGAGTGGTGGAAGCTGGCATAGACGTCACCATGACCTGGTGGGTACCAGGCTTCTGCATTTTCCCCAGTGCCAGATGCATTCGTAGCCACAGGAAGCAAAGACTCCTTGTTGATTCTTGGGTACCTAAGGAACAATTCAGCGATTAGGGCATTGTACTAAAAACACAAGGTTGATCAACTGGTCTTGAGCATCTGGTTGTTGCAACATTAAGTCATATCTGATACTCTAAGATGACTTGTTATCCATTAAAAGATGAATGACCAATTGTATCTGGGGATTGTTGGTCAGGACACAGGAAGAAACTCCCTTCTCTTTTCAAATAATGCCATAGGATCTTTAATGTCCAACTGAATAGCTATAGAGAACCTTGGTTAAAGTCTCATTCAAAAGTCGGCACCTTCCAGCAATGCACACACCCACAGCACTGCACAAAGTGGCAGCCTAGACCATGAGCTCAAAGACCTGATGTGGGGCTTGAACCTACAACTTTCTGACTGAGAGGCAAGAGCGCTTCTAACTGAGCCAGGCTGACACCTGGCAGTACTGGTCAATACAATACAAGGGGGTATTGAGAATAAATGGGCCAAAGGCCTTCTTAATTCCTAGAATAGTGACCTTGCTAATAAACCCATTAATTTACAAAAAATGTTCGAAATCCACGCAACCTTTAAAAACAACAAAAATCCCAAACCTTTCATTTTAAGCTGCAGTATTTAGGTTGTAAGGGTAGAGCCAAAGCAAAATGTTATTTTTAAATGAACAAAATACTTCAATCTTCAGCATTACTTTACCTGCTTTGGTTGAAAATATGGATTTTCACACGACAGTTACTATATTTCTGTAATATCTTCTTAGTATCCTCAGCAGTGTTGAACGAATTCATTAAGACTAATGGAACATCTGTATCATATGTTTTGTTCAAATGCTGGCAAGTCAAGAACAAACAAAACCTTTGTACCATTCAAATACATATTAGCATTTTACATCCATTTCACTAACTTGCCGAATAAAAGCACAAGTATTGCATGCCGATGTCAATGCAATATATTTTTAAAAAAGGTTTATAAAATAAAAAAAATTCACCCACAAAATATACAGTCAATAAATAAATAAAAATTTGGTCACTCAATCCACGACTGTTTGTGGGACACTTCCGAGTTTCACCCACAAAATATATAGTCAATTCACTTTACAATATATTCTGTGAAGCGCTTTGAGATGCCTCGAAGACATGATCAGGCACTTTATCAAATGCAAGGATTATTACTATTATTTATAATAGTGATAGACATTAGAAAAAAAATGTTTTAACTATTAGCTAAAGACTTAGCCAAATAGTACAATAAGTTAAAAATGTAAGACAAGCATTTGAGTGTTACCTCAATCTGTAGAACTGTAAGGTCCAGAAATGTATTTTCATTACGAACACCAATAAGACTTTTGGGACCTTTGCAGCCCATGCTGGTACCAAGACCTCCATTCAGTTTTACGACTACCAGTTTTTTCAAGAGTGAGGCAACATTTTCAGGCAACTGTCTGGCTTTCATTTTATCATAAGACAGAATCTGGAAACAGAATTAAATGCATTTTATGAAAGGATTGGGAGGGCTAGAGAGCTATCAGTAGATGTAAATATCATGTCAAAAACATAATTAACATTATTTCTTTGCACAGAGGATAATTATGGATGGAAACCAGGAGGGTGGTTGAGGCCAGAACACTGGAACCAGTTAAATAACAGCATGACCAGACACCTCCAATATTATGAGGCTGCGGCTTACAGACTAGGAGCTCATCGATTTAAATACTGGCCCATCCTGAGTATAGTAGTCTCAGCCAGGCCTGCTTGGAAAGCTAAATAGTCCCAGCCTTTTCATATTTAAGGAGGAGAAAAACAGCAAGGGTTCCTGGTCCTCGTTCTTCTGTAGCACCTTTGTCCATGGTGCAGACAAATAAGGAGTGATCAGGCTCTGCTATATCATCCTCTACAGTCAAATGGCCTGCCGACAAGTTGAAGCTCACTCATGAACAACAGCCACTTGAGCGGGATACAGAGGCAACAAGCATCTGTAGAACAGTAACGTAATAAGATGAGGCCAGACCAGAAAGGGAGAGGCAGTGGTGCCAGCAAGGAAAGAAAATTGGACTCAATTTTTAAAAAAACAAGAAACAGCTTGATGCTGTAATGGGAAGGTATTAGGGTGGATATTCTGGAACGACGAGATCCAATTGGCAGATGGCCTTCATCAAACTGCTTAAGTATGAGTTCCCAGGTGGTAAACTAAGAGCAGAATTAGGTAAGACAAAGCCAGTGAGCAAGCTCCATTTCTCTATTATTTTTCAAAAAGAAACACCTGAAGGCTTTACGAATTGATATTAGAATTTAAATGAATGTGGTTATATAGGCCAAGTGAAAAGATGGTAATATACCTACAAAGTACTAACAACAACTGTGTTACGAAAGTAAACATTAAAGTACTAACTTTAATACTTCTAAAGAGCACCCAGCAACAGCATACTGCTCTGTGTGACGCAAGTTTTTAAAAAATATTTTTGCGTAATCATTAACCTGGCCTCAACATTACACTAATTATGTGAACTTCAGCACTGATTTTCCAGGCTTACTGCCCTAGATTTTCCAGGCTTACTGCCCTAGAAATTATTGAAAAACCCAACTCTGGGCCTTAGAGCAACTGTATAAAAAGGGAGTACCTAACTGAAGCACCCTCCAGAACTACACCCTTCACCCATTATCCTGATTCAACAACTTTTTACTTGTATATCCTAGGCAACTGGCTTGTATCCACACTTACTATTTTTAAAAATGGGATTGGGGGCGGCATGCGTTAAGTCTTTAGAGACAGTATCCTTGAATCACAATACAGCCTTCTGTCACAAGCCTTAGAAAAGGCAATGTGTTAACTGCATGCTGATATAGTTTACGATGTAATCAAGACATTTTTGCTCTGCTGTCGTTGGCAGAAGTAGAATTACTTTGCTTGAAGAACACTTTTTTTTAGTCCATTAAAAAAAGCTATGTCAATACTGTGAAAACTGGATTTAATATGAGCATTGGTCCTGGCACCACTCAGTGCAAGTCAGGTTTTAATTGCAGTCCAATCTAGGTTTCAATGTGTTTCCATTTCCTTATGTGTCAGCCAAGATTATACTCAAGAGAACATAGTTGTGGCCCCAAACTTACTCCTTGCCAAACCAGTTTTTGGCAGCTGATTTGCCCGTGGGGAATACAGGTTCTTGGTTAATAAGTAAAAACTAGAAGTTCCTGTAACAATCAGACAGTTTAACATGATTCCTGTGAGTTTATTGCTTCTACAGCAATATGGCACATAATAAGAAAGCTGGAAATGTTCATCATGTAAATACATAAGAGACTGTCATATGCAGCATTTGTTAAGAGTTTAATTTTAGTATAGCTTCATTAAAAATGTAAGCTTAATTATAGGAGTATATTCAATGTGGAGTAGTATACAAACCAATACTGATCCTAACATTTATTTTCAAAGGAACTATTGAATAGGTTTAAAACAGATTTCACAAGCAGTTTAAATGTTAAGTACAAATGCATCCTACATGCCAAACTTAGGCTCACTGAAGCTCTGTTTCAAAGGTGACATTACTGACTTGATTACGAAGCTTAAAATCTGAAATGCGTACATACTAATTACTTGAAAAGATAAAGAACTAACCAAACAATGTCTTGGTAAACTGAAAAGGCAATCAGAGCCCAGATTATTTTCGCACTTAAATTCACCATATTACATTGTACCACAACTGGCTATGCATCTATTATGGCAACCTACAAACATTATGTTCAAAATTCAGTTACAAACAGGCAATACTTTTATGAATAGACATCCTGCTTCAATGGGATCAATTCATTGGACTGTATCACCACATGATCATTCATACACCCCAAAAACACTACCTCTTAGACTGCACTGCTGCTACAGGAAGCATGCTGGCTGCCAGCCAGAAAGAAAAATAGTAGAAGTCTGTATTTCTCATCTCCACAAAGTTCACGTGGCAGTTCTGTCTACAATTATATGCACTGTACAATTCTACTGGAATTTTAAAAAGTTTCTTCACCTCCACCCCACCATAACTTTACCGTCTCCCTATTTACTAGTCATGATTCTCCTCTAACCATAGAACACCACGAGAATTTCTGAAATGTCAATCACCATAAATAGACCAACAAGTTCCACCACTGTGATGGTGTCAATTTTCAGTCTCTAACCTTTTGAGTTGCTTTTGCTAGAAGATGCCATTTTGTATCAGGTGCAGCAACTCAAACACAATGTATAGTCTGTTGGAATCTTTAATATCTGCCTAATCGGGCAGTTGGGACCTCAGTTTAACATCTCATCCAAAGGACCTCAGCTGTCAATGCAGTATTCCCCAGCACTGAAGTGTCAGCCTGGAGCTGAGGTCAATAGCCATAAAAATTCTGGATGACCTACTCCAATAATTGCTGTTTCAAAAAAATGCACAATTTGCAACATTCTGTGCACTAGTTTTTAAGTGCTCTGAGACACTATCTGTGTGAAGGGCACTATATAAATGCGAGTTGTTGTTGTAGTATCAGTAGTAGTAGTAGTAGCTATTGAGGAAGGGACATGGGAAGAAGAATGAAATGGCAGCTTCAAGCATTAAACAACAACAACAACAACATTCCATTTATAGAGCGCCTTTCACGTCGGGAGGACGTCCCAAGGCGCTGTACAGTTGGGTCAGGACCCGAGCCTTGGGGGGAAATGGTCAGGGTGAGGGGAGGGAAGGGAGGGAGCGAGGAGGGGGTAGAGAGTCGAGAGGGGAGCTGAAGGCACGGTCAAAGAGAAAGGTCTTGAGACCGGCCTTGAAGGAGGAAAGGGAGGAGGCAGCGAAGGCACTGGGAGATAGAGTTCCAGAGCTGATTCCTGGATGCACCTCATAATGTAAAGTGATGTGAAAATTAACTAGAAATGAGTGTTCATAGTAGTATTACCGGTTCTAGACATTATATTCACGCCTTATGCACTGAGCCTAGTACAGTAGTACTCTATTTACACAAAACTTACAGAATCTTCTGGTGCTTTTTGAATTTTTTCCCATTCTACGGAGGGTCCCTTCTTTTCCAAAAATCGGTGAAACAGTTGCTGGAATCTCTCAAAATTTTTCTTTATGTCCTTAAAATAGACAATGCCTTAATTAAACTCCCATGAATCATTCTTAATACAAAACATAAAATGGCCTAGAAATAGATTCAACTCATTGTATTCTTTACATAGTTCAGAATATCAACCTAATGATCTAAAAAGCTTTCAGTATATAAAAATTAAGTTATTTATGATCAAATTTCCCATAATGTACAGAAAAGTTACGATTATTCAATTTATGAGTTAACCAATTGCTTTTTAATCATACAAACTGAAATGGCAATAAGCCAGATAAAAAAATACAATCGGCTTTCATCCTGACACCCAGCAGCTTTCTATGTGGGGCATCCTCAATAATAATAGCCTTTAAGTTTAAGGTCAGTCAACCAGCAACTTCCGACAGATTCAATTAAGAACTAACTTGCATCAAAATTAAGGTCAATTTGTCCTTTGCCAAAAACAGGTTCCGTAAACCCCTTTTTTGATTCCACCATTTAAAATTCCATGTCTGGTTTCAACAGAGAACTGCGGGTGTCTAAAATTGTATTCATTAAATTATCATAAAGTGTCTTTTTAGAAAACGATAGTTCAGTTCAAACAGACTGCTCAGTTGGTTCCAAAAACTCATTACTTTGTTACCAATGGATACTTTAAAGCTGAAGTTTCAACTAATTACTCAAAGGGTGTCGGTTCAATTTAATTAATGGCAATTAAAGTTTTTAACCACAGAACAAGGCGTTTTTTTGTGGGAGGCAGGGTCTATTTTATTCATCAAAAAAGGGAAATGTTTAACGTAACCCCCCACAAACAAATCTCTTAATAAACAAGGTAGATACTAACAAAACATTTTTAAAAAAAAATACAGCAGTCGAAGGGGCAAATGTGCTCTTTTGAGGCCAAGACCGAAGACAGGGTGCAATGTGCGTTGTACATCCCAAAACCTATCTCTTTGCATTGGGATGCTCCACATCATATTGTGCATACATTCCTTAATGTATGAACGAGGAGAGTTTTCGGGTGAAAGCGCACTACCATGGACCAAATAAGAGTTACAAATTCAGTATTTAAACATTAAATTTGAATGGAAAATTTTAACCGAATGATTTCCACTTAAAACACTATTTTTTGGTTTTAAAAAAAAACAATTTTATCGACCCTTACTTTTAATATATAAACAATTCACTTGCAACATTTAATTCATAACCAAACCAGGGATATTTGCTGCTTCTAAAGGACAATTAAAGCACATGTGCACAAATGCGTTTCAGAGATGTACCGTCATTAATTATAATTTTAGGAGAACATTTTGCTGTCATAATCTGCCAATACTTATCTTGCAGAAAGAAATACTATTATACATATTGTACCTCTGCCTCACTCCCTGGAGCACTTGCCAGTATTTTATCAAGCTCCTCTTTCATGGCAATTTCCAGCTTCTCGTTCATATCTGCCTGGAACTCGATTAACCCACATTTCGTCATTCTTGCAGCAAAATGTTGAGATATAGAAAGACCTGCAACAAATTAGGGGAAGAAAATTATAGAAATAGAAGCCACAGAAAAACTACACAGGAGTACTCTTCAAGTTCATCATATAAACTGCACGTTTGTCCAGGATACGCAGGTGGTGAGTCACAAATTATTGGGATGCAAGTTCTATCCTCAACACATTGAAGTTTCAATCTCAACCATATCACGGCATTAACTAATGTCATCGCAACGTGACAAACATTTAATGGGAGTCTGGATTTAAAGTAAGATGCTCACCCTTTCATTCTCACTGTGGTTAGTGCAAGGCCAGGACAACCGGAAGGAATGATAAATAACAAAATAATAAAATCCACAGCTTGTGGTAAAGTAATTTAATTCAGTTCATCCACAAAATGCAGATAATTTCACAAAATGAAATCCATTTAATTTTCCAAGTGTAATGAATAAGTAATACACTGTTATATTATTTCTACACCATGAAGCACTTGTAAAACATTACGTATGCTAGCCAATATCCATAATGCCTTTGTTTCAGCAGAGGTATTGGATGGGAATCAGGAATAGAAATCCTGGCAGATTTTACTTCACACTAGTCTGAGGGTGCCAAGCTCAATTATGCTGCTGGCTTAGCTGAGACAGGAAATTTAGTCCAGATGACAATTTACACTTATATTAGTGCTTTTCATTTAGGAGAAGGTCTAGAAGTGCTTTACAAAGTCTGATCAGACACCCAAAATGAGTGGCTAACTGTGCAGTCAAAGAGGTGCAGGCTTCGGGACCACATCACTCCCACCCTCGCTCGCCTCCACTGGCTCCCCATCCCCCAGAGGATCGAATTCAAGATCCTCATCCTCACCTACAAGGCCATTCACGGCCTTGCTCCCTCCTACCTCTCCGACCTACTATCCCCCTACTTACCTGCCCGTACCCTCCGTTCCTCTGGCTCCGGTCTGCTCCACATCCCCCGCCCCAACCGCCCTACCATCGGTGGTCGGGCCTTCAGCCTCTCAGCCCCGAGGCTCTGGAACTCCATCCCCAGTGCCTTCGCCGCCTCCTCCCTTTCCTCCTTCAAGGCCGGTCTCAAGACCTTTCTCTTTGACCGTGCCTTCAGCTCCCCTCTCGACTCTCTACCCCCACCTCGCTCCCTCCCTTCCCTCCCCTCATCCTGAACATTTCCCCCCTGCTCGGGTCCTGACCCAACTGTACAGCGCCTTGGGACGTCCTCCCGACGTGAAAGGCGCTCTATAAATGGAATTTTGTTGTTGTTGTTGTTTAGTTGAAAGCAAAGAGGGTTCCACAGAGTCAGGAGTGAAGAGGGTAAAAATTCACCCTTAGGGATTTAACAAATCAGAAGAAACTGACTAATATAATTTGGCTTTATTTTATTACATTTATATAGCGCTCTTCACATCAGACGGCATCTCAGAGTGCTTATATATCAGTACAAACCAAAAGGAAAAGTGAGCCAGAAGATTGGAATGTACTAAATGATGTTGAATGAACAAGCTAACTGAATAGTAAATATAGTAGCATTTAATAGAACACCTAGAAAATCAGCTGAATAGTTGAGGAAGATATTCTGGTAACTTGTCAAGGATGTGACTGTATTTGTAGGCAAAACCTATCAATCAATTTGCATACAGTACATGCCACAAATGGTAGAGGATTAATGACCAGGACACTAAGACAAACTAACTTATCTTTTCAAATACTGCCATTGAATCTTTGACATCCACCTGAACAGGCAGATGGGACATCGACTTAATATGTCATCAGATTGAAAACATTCACAATTTGGACTACCAGGACTGGAGTCAGGCTAAACTATGAAATGCAAAAATATGGGGTTTGAATCCACAACAGTCTACCTCTGAGGCAAGAGTCCTACCAACTGAACCAAGCTGACACCTAGATGCAATACAAAGTTGAGAAAAATCTAGGAGAGACAAAGGAGACATTCAGTAGAAGATATGAAAACAATATTAAGATTTGTGCAACCTACTGTATTAGAAGATCAGTAAGAATGTAGAAGACCACGATAGAAAGTCTGAAAAGACCCAGAGGATCAGAAGCAAGAAAATAGAGACTGAAATGTCGACAAGGACAGCATACTGCTGTTCATCCAAGTAAACTTCATACTGTATCATGCTTTCCCTCTCAGAGCTCAATATTGAAGGCATCCAGTGTAAAGTTGTTATTTTAATGATTAAAGGACTGATTAAAAGCAATTGCATATGGACACATGGAACGTTACTGCTAGATTTCTAGGCTATTCTGAATTAAGATTGAACCAATCTAAATGCCACGATTTATCTGTACATAATCGTTAATTCATATATTATTAGTAAATAAAGCTAATCCAATTAAATATATAAGGTATTGTGTCTGTTCAGTCCTTAGTTTTTCTTTGGAAGTAGTTATATCAAAACCAGCTGTTTAGACCACTTTAGAAAACGTTTGATCAGAAAAGAAAGCTGGTCTGCAGAGTAGTTTTAAAGGCCATTCAGACTAAGGAGCAGTGTGTTAAACTGCAGAGGAAATTAGAAAATTCTGTGCGCAAATTACTCACTTTGAAAGGTTAGTTGACTATTTGAAATTAAATGTTAATTAAAATCATGTTGCATTATTCAACATAATTTGAATAATATCACATCGCCAAAACATCTCAAAGTGCTTCACAGGACTGGGATAGTTAGCCAGCTTTGTAGCCTAATAGGATAGCCAATTTGCACACAGCAATCCCACAAACAGCTATAAAGTGAATTACCCATTTTATCTGAAGAATTGTTGGTGAGGATACTGGGGAAATTTTCCCTTCTCCTTTCAATTAGTGCTTTTTTTAAAAAAGAAGTCCACCTGAACAGGAGGATGGGACCCTAGTTTAATGTCTCATCTTAAGGATAGCACCTCCAACATTGGAGTGTTAGCCTGAACTCCTGAGCCCAAAGTTCGAATGTGGGTCTTGAACTCATAACCTTTTGACTCGGCAGCAAGAGTGCGAGACATTAAAATATCAATTTCCTACACATTGGAGGAACTCTCTTAAACCTATTTTATTCAAGGAATTCTTCTTCTTCAGCATCCAATAACTATACATGACACATATATATCCAGAATTATAAGAGAACAATTTGCTTAAATATTTCAGGTAAAACAATGGAAACTGTTCTAAAAATATAAACTGGAGGGGTACATTTACAGCAATAACAAATGCCTGGGAGTTTTAGGGTATTAAAGGGCATGGAAAAGGCAAGGAAATGAGATTAAGGATCTGCCATGATTTAATAAAACAGCCAAGGAGGCTTGACATGGCTGAATGGCCTACTTCTATTCCTATGAAACTGAGAGCATCAATTTAGACAGGGAATAACTTGCTTGATGAATCTACCTTGAGATTTTCGAGAAGATTACAAAAAGTAGAAGTTCACCAGCCTACACTATAATTTGCTTGGACTTGCATAAGAAAAATAAGTTTGTATAGAAAGGTTTCTAATTAAAGTAAAAGGTATATCCAAGGTAGTTAGTTAAAATACACAAGACAAGAGTACTCCCAAGAGGAGCAATATCCCAATGGGGGGAAAAAGGTACATACGTCAGTGCTAGGATTTCTATTGTTTCTAATCATATTAATGACCTGGATATCAATACTGTACTAATTTGTAAGCTTGCCAAAATTTACTAAGGACCATAAAATAAAGAGCAAAAGTACAAACTTACAGAAGTGCATCTGATCTGCATGTGTGCAGACATGTTGTAAACAAAATAAATGTTAAGTTCGGGATAATAAATTAGAAAAAGATGTTCACAAATATACAATGAAAATTAAATTGGCAGGAGAGGATTGCCTAGACATTAAACTGCCTTTCAATATACGGACAACTGAAAAAAAAACTTAAAAAGCAGCAGTTGGGAGCAAACCTTCGCACTGCGCAAAATATTGAATTAGAAATTTATTTAAGAATAAACCAGTAAGGGATGAGAACACAATTTAAAATGTAAAATAGTTCAATTTAACAATGATAAATATTTGAAATAATTTGCACGATGGGTGCAGGAGTGGCACAACTATTAGCAGCATTCTAAAAGCAACTGGGTACATTATTGGGTAAAATAGGGAAGTAGGGTAGTGGAGGGGCAAGCTATGGTGAACCAAATGGCCTTGTCTCACGTTCTTAGTTTCCACAGTCATGGTCTTGGTCCAAATTATTTAGCCTCCTGAGACAGGTGGAAGAAACACAAATAAATTTTCAGAAATTAATTCAAACAAGTTAAACAAGTTAACATTGAACTATTTTCAATAAGATTCTTCCATAGGCAATATCTGGTACAAGGAATACAAACCACTTTCTGGTCTTGTTGAGATTCAGTTCTACCCTCCACCTCAAACCCCCTTGCTTTCAAGGCAAGTGCTTCCACACATCTCAAATCCAAATGGTGATCTCCCAAAGAACTAACTGAATGCACATCAGGGAAAACAGAAATAACTCAAATATTGATCCTATATAAGTTTGGCGGCAATGCAAGTCAGCCAAGTGCCGGAAGCATTATAAAATCAAAGCCAATTCACAGGATCAATACTTCTAGATGAACATCTTTCATGACTGAACAAACATTTTCTATTTCGGATTAGTGTTGGCTGTGGCCTTGCCATTAAATGTGTTTACCAAGGAAGGTGTACTCATTACTTGTGTATAAATGTAATCACTTGGGCAAGTATCCAATTCATATAAACAGACCACCCTCTCCTATTGACTGAAGTGCTCTTTTCTCCCGCTTGCTGTTCAGGACCAAAAAAACAGATCCTTCATATTTATAAATTCTGTGCAATCCCCCACTAAGTTCAAAATTCTCTTTCCAATGAAACCCATAGAGCAATTAAGCAGTCAGAAATAACATACAAAGAACATATATACTACAGGACAGAAAAAATCAGTCTTAAATAAATCTGACAGATGATAGCGCAAAAATGATTCCTTGCATGACATTTTTGAAGTGTTAGATCCAGTCCAAGACTCACTTAGTCATTGTGATGGGATGTTTCACTGATGCTCATCAGTGACAAGCATTAGAAGCCCTTTACTTGTCCAAGTGACACGTAAAAGAATGAGAATTGGGCCCCTTAGTTTTACAAACTCTTCTTTGATCTTCAGCGGGTCAAACTTCAAAGCCCAACTGTAGAGCAAAATACATGACCATTTCTGACCACTGCTAGGTTTAAATGATATTTAAGCATACCAATTGCCTGATCGCCTTTAGGTGTACAAGACTTTTACCCAACTCCTGGCCTTATTAATCCTTTACAAATGGTCAATCCAAAATTCCTCGCATTTATGTGACAGCAGTCAATAGCCAGAACAAATTGTTAGCAGACATGCATTAGGTGAATCCAGCCCAATCACTAAGTGAGGATTTTTCTCCTATGCATGATCTATGCATGGTTAACCCAATTCTTGAAATACATCAAGATACATCATCCATTTCTGTGGCATCCACTTGCTGCCAATCAACTTGCTCAGTGAATCAACTGAGTGGATTAACTAAAGCAATGCTCACTCTGGATAGGTATTACCTTGATAAATTGGTTTACATGTTGACAAAGGAACAAGATTGGGTGCTACCTTGTGTGATAATCTACCACATCATCAGGCTGCCGGCAAATTACACGTTCCCATACAGAAGAGCCAAAACAATAGTTTGAAGTTCAAGATGTTAAGGCATTGCTCTCCCCACCCTTTATATAAGATCAGTTACTGTCAGAGAGAATCTGTGAACCTGAACTAGAAAGATGGTTGCTGCCATCAGAGAGACATCACAGCTAGAGTCCTCCTGGAACAGGAATCCTCTGTCCTTGAAGAATAGCATAGCAATTGGCTAGCAAGACTACTCTGCCCAGTGGATCTAAACTGGGCCAAATGGGAACAATGGTCCTACTCCATACCCTGTACTGCCCAGTGCCATTTAAAGACTTTTCATTTGACAAGGCAGTCTGGAATCCCCCCACTAATGTCAATCTAGGTTGGCTCATCATCTGTCAACTTGTCCCAATCAGCATCAATAGGAATCATTGTCAAAAATGTTCTTTCTTTTACATCAGCTAGACAAGGAGCTATGCTGGGCTCCCTCTGATGCTGGTTCTATATAGATACTAATAAGTACTATAAATATGAATCTAGTCATTGACCCTGCAAGTCACATACGCAGACTTTTCCTATCTCTTGTGCACAATAATAATCCTTGCATTTGACTCAGCGTCTTTTCACGTCTTCTAGACTGTCAAAGCACTTCACAGAACATACTATAAAGTGAATTAACTCTAAATTTTGCAGGCAATATCAATTGATGTACTTTAGCCACTCTCTCTAAGGTGCTCAGCAACAGGTCAGTGTAGGCCGGAGCCCTGCCTCCCTGCAGCTGCTTCCCGTGTTTGCCAAAAATCCACCTCATTGCTTGATCCTGGACTTTGCCAAGGACAATTACGTGAAGTCCTGGATTAAGCAGCTGGTGTTATGTAAGACTGGTATGTGGCATTAGACTTGGATCTCGATAACATATAGGCAAGCAGGGTATCCATGGAGCTGAACTGGCACAGTAGTCCAGTTCCTGAATTAGGCGTATCCACAGTATTACTGATGGCAGCACAGGCAGGCTTGGAAGAGCAGACCAGTCAATGGGGGCAGGGACTCTTCCCAATCAGCTCCCATTAATCCTGCAAGCCAAAACCCTAACAGGTAGGGTGGTCCTAGTTGGACAAGCAGTAGGATAGCTTGCCACGTAGTGCTTTGAATGGTAAGCTATGCAGGTTTAGTTGGTGAGACAAACACTTTGTGGTCTCTAAGCCTTGGCTTTTGCCAACCTGTGCCTAGTACTTTCCAGAATTAGATAAGCAGGATGCGTCCCTCCAGGGAGAGAGCGCGCGTTCCATTCCAACAAACATCTCTGGAATTTCCATGTTGAGGTGGGATGCATTGAACTCTCAGTTTGGTTTGCCTGCTCCAGCATGGTTTCTGCATGTGTCAGACACCCAGCTGCCCAAATAAATAATGCACTTTACTGTAATATGGAGTCATTCTGGAGGTGCCAAAGGTAGAGAGAAGCCATGGCATATTTACAGCTCAGCTTTGTTGTCCTCCGAATGTGAAAGGCGCTTTACAAATGCAATTTTGTTGTTTTTTTATTGTTCTCTGGAAGGCACTGAAGATCCCAATTAATAATAATAATAATCCTTGCATTTGATATAGCGCTTTTCATGTCTTCTCAACATCTCAAAGCGCTTCACAGAATAGACGGTAAAGTGAATTAACCATATATTTGTGGGCAAAATATAAGTATAATTAATTGAAACTGTAAAAGGCTCAATAATTTACACAATGTGTAAAGAAGTCCAGTTTTGCCATTTTAAAAATAGCAGTACTGGCCAGTGCAAAAACATTCCCAACTTTATCTGCAAAATTAAGTAAAGCGAGTCTTTCACCAGAATGAGAAAAACTGAAAAATCAGCAGAGACCTTTTATGTACACAGTATATAAATTGGCTTTTATCCAAAAGAATCAGAGGCTATTAAAATAAGTGCAACAGTATTTTGGTCACACACTTCCATCTTACACACATCACACAACCGATTAAATGCCTACTTCCAGGAAGGAAATAGAGACACAAAAGAAAATTGCATTTTGCAAAAAACATTCTGCAACACTGGGTCTAATTTGCAGATTAAACATGCTTGTTTGAATTTTTTTAAACTGGTGACACTAATTTTGTGAATTTAGCAAATCAGACAGCTTCAAGAAAACTCACAATCAGATAAGTGAAACAGAACAAATCTGCAAGTCAGACTATCCACATTGGGCTCCAATGTGTCTGCATGGTATCCTGAGTCTTGATAATGGAATGGGATTGAACCAGCAACAGAAGGTAGAGAGATCCAGGCAAGTACAAATTAGAGAGAAAAATCAGACAGTGAGAGTGAGATACACATGTATGATTCATTACCCCACACGTTTCTTATCCACAATGAGGCAACCCCAATTCGTACAGATATCAGGTTATCCACTGTATTGTAAGAGTTAAATAAGCTAACATGGCAACAAATTTGTACCATCAAATTACAAAGAGCAATGAAGAGACTTAATTTATTGACAAATGTATATGTGGCAATATAATTCAGAACCTGTATATAAATTTCCTATATGCAGAATTCAAATTATTTTAAAATATATTGTCTTTCTGAATGTGCTTTTTGTTTTAGTTAGTCTGGTATCTAACATGTACAGAAACCTAACACATGCTTAAAAGTATCCAAGTCAAACAATAACTTGTATAGCACCCGTCTAGAAGACGTGAAAAGCGCTATATCAAATGCAAGGATTATTATTATTATTATATTAACGTTGGGCAGTGTCGCCGACCGTGAAAGTTCCACCTATGCATAGAAATTTCCCCATGTATGTAATGGAAAGCACATTCTCTCCCCATAGGGTGCATCCTACTTACCTACTTCCAGAAAGTATTAGTTAGTTTGGCAATAGCCAAGACTTGAGGGTATATTGGTGCACTACTGGAGTTTAACCATCAAAAGCCACAGAGCTTCTTATTGTGAACAGTACCTGGCTCCCTGTTGCTTATCCACCTAGGATCACTCTACTCATTACGGTTTTGTCTTGCAAAGATAATAGAAACCTAGTGAAAAGAATTTCTGCCCTCATTGAGGAGGCAATGTCTACTCCTTCAAGTCCAAAGATCCAGGCTGGCTAGTCCATCCTCAGAGCACTAGCTCAGGAACTGGACTACCGAAACTACCAAAGGGTAACTTCCATTCCAATATTTCACTGCCAAAAAGTCAACTTGGAGCCAGCTCCGCCCCATGGGGATCCTGCATTTTCCTGCCCAGTAAAATAGTCACAACAGTGAAATTTATGGCACCAGGAGGTGATAAAATTCTTCCAACTCCCTCTCCTTCCCCACATTCAAAGTCCACCTCAAGATTCTCAGTCATCTTTCTCTCCCTGTTCACCCCACAAAACCCCCCCCCCCCCCCCCCACCACCGCCCCCACGCTCGCTGCGTGAAACACTTTGGTAAATGTATATCTTATAGGTTAAAATGTAGTGACTGCAATCGATAAACAAACCCAACATGGCTTTACTGCAGGAAGATAGTAGTCCTTGGCTTCAGACAGTACACAAAATACCTGCCGAGGTATTTGAAGTAGATAAGTACCTTTGCTTGCAGTGACCTTCCAGCAGAGTAAATACTGTAGATCTTTCTTTCGCAAGATTCAAATATGTGAATCGGACCACGTCCACTACTACTACTACTACTACTGACCAAACGTACAGCAAAGGACTGACTGACGCACCTTCCGACTCCAGAACTATGCGCAAAATTCCTACAAAAAGCGACTGCAATATCGAACGATGCGGTTAAACCAAATCAGAGACAAAATAGTACTGTGAGCGGTTCTGACTTCCCATCTCCAAAAGTCCTAACACGAATACGTTTGAAACCGAAAGAGTTCGAAATGTCGCCAGGAAATCGGTCCCATTCTCACAGAGAAAGATTTGACAAGTGCTTTCAAGCACTGATGGACTTACCGATCGACATTTTTTTTTAATAGAAAGAAATAGAACTCAATCAGCGACGAAATCCAGTTGCCTTTTTTTGGGAAAATTAAAAAAAAAACGCAGATCGGTAGTTAACCGCCACTCGGGTTAACTTCTGACAATTAGTACTCAGAATCACACTCTTTTTTAAAAAAAAAGTATACAAAAGTTTTTTTGAAAAAATAAAAAAAATAAAAAAAAAAGCCTAAAAAAATAATAACCAGAGCCGGTCCGAGGGTCGGGGCTGAAGTCTGTCTGAATGAGAAACACCGATGGGGATCTGCGGTGACGGAGGGAAAGGCGGGACTAAAGCCACACACATTCTCTGTGTAACAAGTCAGCATTAACATTGAGACATTTTTTTCAATTGACGTTAGACTTTTAACAAAATCCCTCCTTCCCTGTCTACCAGATCCTTCCTCCCATCTGCCCTGAATTGTCCCTTGTGTCTCCTCCCCACTTAACAGCTCCCCCCCCCCCCCCACCATGGATACCCTCTATACCAGCTCCCCCCCCCACCATGGATACCCTCTATACCAGCTCCCCCCCCCCACCCCACACCATGGATACCCTCTATACCAGCTCCCCCCCCCACCATGGATACCCTCTATACCAGCTCCCCCCCCCCACCCCACACCATGGATACCCTCTATACCAGCTCCCCCCCCCACCATGGATACCCTCTATACCAGCTCCCCCCCCCCCACCCCACACCATGGATACCCTCTATACCAGCTCCCCCCCCCACCATGGATACCCTCTATACCAGCTCCCCCCCCCCCACCCCACACCATGGATACCCTCTATACCAGCTCCCCCCCCCCACCCCCCCCACCATGGATACCCTCTATACCAGCTCCCCCCCCCCCCCCCTCACCATGGATACCCTCTATACCAGCTCCCCCCCCCCCCCACCATGGATACCCTCTATACCAGCTCCCCCCCCCCCCCACCATGGATACCCTCTATACCAGCTCCCCCCCCCCCCCCACCATGGATACCCTCTATACCAGCTCCCCCCCCCCCCCTCACCATGGATACCCTCTATACCAGCTCCCCCCCCCCACCATGGATACCCTCTATACCAGCTCCCCCCCCCCACACCATGGATACCCTCTATACCAGCTCCCCCCCCCACCCCCCCCACCATGGATACCCTCTATACCAGCTTCCCCCCCCCCCCCCCACCATGGATACCCTCTATACCAGCTCCCCGCCCCCCCCACCATGGATACCCTCTATACCAGCTCCCCCCCCCTCACCATGGATACCCTCTATACCAGCCCCCCCCCCCTCACCATGGATACCCTCTATACCAGCTCCCCCCCCCCCCCCCACCATGGATACCCTCTATACCAGCTCCCCCCCCCCCCCCCACACCATGGATACCCTCTATACCAGCTCCCCCCCCCCCCCCACCATGGATACCCTCTATACCAGCTCCCCCCCCCCCCACCATGGATACCCTCTATACCAGCTCCCCCCCCCCCCCCCATGGATACCCTCTATACCAGCTCCCCCCCCCCCCCCCACCATGGAAACCCTCTATACCAGCTCCCCCCCCCCCACCATGGATACCCTCTATACCAGCTCCCCCCCCCCCCACCATGGATACCCTCTATACCAGCTCCCCCCACCCCCACACCATGGATACCCTCTATACCAGCTCCCCCCCCCCCCCCCCCACCATGGATACCCTCTATACCAGCTCCCCCCCCCCCCCACCATGGATACCCTCTATACCAGCTCCCCCCCCCCCCACACACCATGGATACCCTCTATACCAGCTCCCCCCCCACCATGGATACCCTCTATACCAGCTCCCCCCCCCCTTCCCCACCATGGATACCCTCTATACCAGCTCCCCCCCCCACACCATGGATACCCTCTATACCAGCTCCCCCCCCCCCCCCCACCATGGATACCCTCTATACCAGCTCCCCCCCCCCCCCCCCCACCATGGATACCCTCTATACCAGCTCCCCCCCCCACCCCCCCCCCCACCATGGATACCCTCTATACCAGCTCCCCCCCCCTCCACCATGGATACCCTCTATACCAGCTCCCCCCTCACCCCCACCATGGATACCCTCTATACCAGCTCCCCCCCCCACCACCATGGATACCCTCTATACCAGCTCCCCCCCTCACCACCATGGATACCCTCTATACCAGCTCCCCCCCCCCCACCATGGATACCCTCTATACCAGCTCCCCCCCACCCCCCCCACCATGGATACCCTCTATACCAGCTCCCCCCCCACCCCTCACCATGGATACCCTCTATACCAGCTCCCCCCCCCCCCACCCCTCACCGGATATAATAATCTTAGGATTTGTTATAACACCTTATCACTTCGTCGAGATTTCTCAAAGCGCTTCGCAGAATACGCTGTAAAGTGAATTGCCTATATTTTGTGGGTGAAATGTGGCAGCCTGACCAAATTATTTTTTAAAAGGGATTACCCCTGGGAAAAGCAATCCACCAATCGACTACTTACTGCGAGGTAAACAGAGGTGTGTGTGGAGCAAGGAAACTTGTCTAAGGTTTTGCCCTGGCCAGCCAGGGGAATCGAACTCGGGTCCTCTCGCTCGCAAGGCGAGTGCTCCAACCACTATGCTGTGGGGATCATGCTAAATTTAATGGCGTTACCCTCCCCCCACCCCATTCTCTTCCTCTCCAAAAATATTAGAAAAAAAACAGAATAGATATATATAAAAATCAATTTTCCTGTAGTAACAGTACATTGCGAAGGGTGGCACACACACGCACGCCAGGGCAGGGGATAGGGACACACACACATGCACGCACGCACCACAGCAGGGGGCAGGGACACATACAGTAACGCCAGTGTGGGATATCCTCTTAACCAGCTGCCCCCTGGATACCTTCTTTAGCAGCCTCCCCCCCATACACTCTTTACCAGCTCCCGATACCCTCTTTACCAGCTCCCCCCATTGGTACCCTCTAAACCAGCTCCACCTATGGGTACCCTCTAAACCAGCTCCCCCCATGGATACCCTCCAAACCAGCTCCCCCCATGGATACCCTCCAAACCAGCTCCCCCCATGGATACTCTCTAAACCAGCTCCCCCTATGGATACCCTCTAAACCACCTCCCCCCCATGGGTACCCTCTGAACCAGCTGCCCCCATGGATACCCTCTAAACCCTTTGTGGAGTCCTGTGGCTCAGTGGTTAGAGCACTCGCTTTGCAAGTGAGAGACCTGAGTTCAATTCCAGGCAGAGGGCGAAACCTTGGGCAAGTTTCCTTACTCCACACGCCTAATAATAATCCCTCCAAAACAAAAAACAATAATAAATTGGTCATTTTCAATCTACGACTGTTTGTGGGACATTGCTGTGCGCAATTGGCTGCCGCGTTCGCCCACAAATATACAGTCAATTCACTTTACAGTGTGTTCTGTGAAGCGCTTTGGGACGTCCTCCCGACGTGAAAAGCGCTATATCAAATGCAAGGATTATTATTATTATTATTATTAAACCAGCTCCCCCCATGGGTACCCTCTAAACCAGCTCCCCCCATGGATACCCTCTAAACCAGCTCCACCCATGGGTACCCTCTAAACCAGCTGCCCCCATGGATACCCTCTAAACCAGCTCCCCCCATGGGTACCCTCTGAACCAGCTGCCCCCATGGATACCCTCTAAACCAGCTCCCCCATGGATACCCTCTAAACCAGCTCCACCCATGGGTACCCTCTAAACCAGCTCCACCCATGGGTACCCTCTAAACCAGCTGCCCCCATGGATACCCTCTAAACCAGCTCCCCCCATGGGTACCCTCTGAACCAGCTGCCCCCATGGATACCCTCTAAACCAGCTCCCCCCATGGATACCCTCTAAACCAGCTCCACCCATGGGTACCCTCTGAACCAGCTGCCCCCATGGATACCCTCTAAACCAGCTCCCCCCATGGATACCCTCTAAACCAGCTCCACCCATGGGTACCCTCTAAACCAGCTGCCCCCATGGATACCCTCTGAACCAGCTTCCCCCATGGATACCCTCTAAACCAGCTCCCCCCATGGGTACCCTCTGAACCAGCTGCCCCCATGGATACCCTCTAAACCAGCTCCCCCCATGGATACCCTCTAAACCAGCTCCACCCATGGGTACCCTCTGAACCAGCTGCCCCCATGGATACCCTCTAAACCAGCTCCCCCCATGGATACCCTCTAAACCAGCTCCACCCATGGATACCCTCTAAACCAGCTCCCCCCATGGATACCCTCCAAACCAGCTCCCCCCATGGATACCCTGCAAACCAGCTCCCCCCATGGATACCCTGCAAACCAGCTCCCACTATGGATACCCTCTAAACCAGCTCCCCCCATGGGTACCCTCCAAACCAGCTCCCCCCATGGATACCCTCCAAACCAGCTCCCCCATGGATACTCTCTAAACCAGCTCCCCCTATGGATACCCTCTAAACCAGCTCCCCCCATGGGTACCCTCTGAACCAGCTGCCCCCATGGATACCCTCTAAACCAGCTCCCCCCATGGATACCCTCTAAACCAGCTCCACCCATGGGTACCCTCTAAATCAGCTGCCCCCATGGATACCCTCTAAACCAGCTTCCCCCATGGATACCCTCTAAACCAGCTCCCCCCATGGGTACCCTCTGAACCAGCTGCCCCCATGGATACCCTCTAAACCAGCTCCCCCCATGGATACCCTCTAAACCAGCTCCCCCCCATGGGTACCCTCTGAACCAGCTGCCCCCATGGATACCCTCTAAACCAGCTCCCCCTATGGATACCCTCTAAACCAGCTCCCCCCATGGGTACCCTCTGAACCAGCTGCCCCCATGGATTCCCTCTAAACCAGCTCCCCCCATGGATACCCTCTAAACCAGCTCCCCCCATGGGTACCCTCTAAACCAGCTCCCCCCATGGATACCCTCGAAACCAGCTCCCCCTATGGATACCCTCCAAACCAGCTCCCCCCATGGATACCCTCCAAACCAGCTCCCCCCATGGATACCCTCCAAACCAGCTCCCCCCATGGATACCCTCTAAACCAGCTCCCCCTATGGATACCCTCTAAACCAGCTCCCCCCATGGGTACCCTCTAAACCAGCTCCCCCCATGGGTACCCTCTGAACCAGCTGCCCCCATGGATACCCTCTAAACCAGCTCCCCCCATGGATACCCTCTAAACCAGCTCCACCCATGGGTACCCTCTGAACCAGCTGCCCCCATGGATACCCTCTAAACCAGCTCCCCCATGGATACCCTCTAAACCAGCTCCCCCCATGGGTACCCTCTGAACCAGCTCCCCCCATGGATTCCCTCTAAACCAGCTCCCCCCATGGATACCCTCTAAACCAGCTCCCCCCATGGGTACCCTCTAAACCAGCTCCCCCCATGGATACCCTCCAAACCAGCTCCCCCTATGGATACCCTCTAAACCAGCTCCCCCCATGGATACCCTCCAAACCAGCTCCCCCATGGTACCCTCCAAACCAGCTCCCCCCATGGATACCCTCCAAACCAGCTCCCCCCATGGATACCCTCTAAACCAGCTCCCCCCATGGATACCCTCCAAACCAGCTCCCCCCATGGATACCCTCTAAACCAGCTCCCCCCATGGGTACCCTCCAAACCAGCTCCCCCCATGGATACCCTCTAAACCAGCTTCCCCCATGGGTACCCTCCAAACCAGCTCCCCCCATGGATACCCTCCAAACCAGCTCCCCCCATGGATACCCTCTTTACCAGCTCCCCCCATGGATACCCTCTAAACCAGCTGCCCCCATGGATACCCTCTAAACCAGCTTCCCCCATGGGTACCCTCTAAACCAGCTCCCCCATGGGTACCCTGTACAGCAGGTGATACCCTCTTTACCAGCTCCGCTCTGGATACCCTCTTATCACCACTGCAATCCCCCTGTGTGCCAACTCCCCCAAACCCCACCTCTCCCCTATAAGATGACCCCTATCGCTTTTCCCCACGCGGGGAAATCACGAATCCCCCTCGCGGGCTTCCTATCGCGTTCATTAGTGTATTGGCTTGAATTTCAATGGAGGGAAGGAAGGAGGGAAGGAGGGAGGGAAGGAAGGAGGGAGGGAGGGAGGGAGGGAAGGAGGGACGAAAAGATTTGTTTTTGTCGCAAACCGACAGGTTGTCACCCAAACCACTGGCACTTGTAAAACATCAACACCGCAGCTCCTGCCCCCGCCCCCACCACAGCGGCCTCCCCTTCTCGGGCCTCCCTCCCTCCCCCGATACACTCATTACCCTCCACGTCCTTACTTGCCCGGTCGGGTGGAGGAAGGGCTGCAACCAGCAACGGCCTCGTCCACAGCGCTGTACACTTACACCCGCGTCGAGAGGGACGCGTTAACAAGCGCCGCGTCACCGAGCAAACAGCCGCCCACCTCTCGAGCTCCCACCGCCCGCCCACTCCCCACCGCCCCGACCGTTAACGGCCGTTGCCCCTCCCCCCTCCCCCCCGCCCTCCTTTCAGTTCCGCGAGCCTTTGGGGCGGGGCGGAGGAGAGGCGTGTGGGCGATACGTCGTGCGATTGGCTGAGGCCAGAATGACGGACAGGCGCGCGCGCGCCTGTGGCCTGGGACTCTGGATGATTGACGGCCGAGCTGACCAATCGGCCCGCCGTACGTCATCCGTCCCGCCGGTGGGCGAATGGCAGCAGCTCCTTCCCTGCGCGAGAGGGGATCCGCTGCTTTTTTTTTGGGTGGACGTGTCATTTTATTGTGTGTGTGTGTGAGTGACCTTTGTCCTTAGTTTCGTGGGTGTCATTTAATTTTTTTTCCAAGATGTATTTCCAGCGCTTTTCACGTCGGGAGGACGTCCCAAAGCGCTTCACAGAACACACTGTAAAGTGAATTGACCGCCAGACTACGGCATTACCTCACCCCTCACGCTGCTGAAACTCTGGTCCACGCCTTTATCACCTCAAGGCTGGACTATGGGAACTCTCTCCTCGCCGGCCTTCCCGCCACCTCCCTCCACACTGCAGGTCATTCAGAACTCTGCAGCTCGTGTACTGTCCCACACCAGGCTTCGCGACCACATCACTCCCACCCTCGCTCGCCTCCACTGGCTCCCCATCCCCCAGAGGATGATTTCAAGATCCTCATCCTCACCTACAAGGCCATTCACGGCCTCGCTCCCTCCTACCTCTCCAACCTACTATCCCCCTACCTACCTGCCCGTACCCTCCATTCCTCCGGCTCCGGTCTGCTCCACGTCCCCCGCCCCAACTGCCCTACCGTCAGTGGTCGGCCTTCAGCCGAGGCTCTGGAACTCCATCCCCCAGTGCCTTCGCCGCCTCCTCCCTTTCCTCCTTCAAGGCCGGTCTCAAAACCTTTCTCTTTGACCGTGCCTTCAGCTCCCCTCTCGACTCTCTACCCCCTCCTCGCTCCCTCCCTTCCCTCCCCTCATCCTGAACATTTCCCCCCTCCTTGCTCCCTTCCCTCCCCTCACCCTGACCATTTCCCCCCTGCTCGGGTCATGACCCAACTGTGCAGCGCCTTGGGACGTCCTCCTGACGTGAAAGGCGCTTTATAAATGGAATCTTGTTGTTGTTGTTGTTGTATATCTGTGGGCGAACACGGCAGCCAATTGCGCACAGCAATGTCCCACAAACAGTCGTAGATTGAAAATGACCAATTTATTATTGTTTTTGGTTTTGGAGGGATTATTATTAGGCTCTGTGTGGAGTAAGGAAACTTGCCCAAGGTTTCGCCCTCTGCCTGGAATTGAACTCAGGTCTCTCGCTTGCAAAGTGAGTGCTCTAACCACTGAGCCACAGGACTCCACGACGCCATAAACAGCCGTGATTGAGTAGTTTTATTTGAGGGATGGTTAGCCAGGGCACAGGGAGAAACACCCCATCTCTTATCCAATAGTACCATGGGATCTTTAATGTCCACCTGAACAGGCAGATGAGACCTTGGCTTTTAACGTCTCATCCGAAGTGAAACAATGCAGCATACTCCCAGAGAGGGATCTGCCTTCCTTTACTTACCGGAGTCAGGTCAACTTACACCGAGGCAAGACCCAACTTTGTCATCCTTTCATTACAGGAAGTGGTTACCATCTGTTCATCCTTTCCTTTGTTATTGCATGGATGGACATTCCCATAATAACAACAACAACAAGATGACATTTGTATAGAGCCTTTCACGTCGGGAGGACGTCCCAAGGCGCTGGACAGTGTACAGCATTTCAGACCCGAGCTGGGGTCGGGAGGGAGGAGGGGAAGGGGGAATGACCGGTGGCATGGTCGAAGAGGAGGGTCTTGAGGCGGGACTTGAAGGAGACTAAGGAGGGGGTGAGACAGAGTCACTGGGGGATGGAATTCCACAGGTTGGGGCAGAGTGACTGAAGGCACTGGATGGGTGGGTCGGGGGACCTGGAGCAGACCAGAGCCGGCTGAGCGGAGGGAGCGGGCGGGTTGGTAGGGGGGCAGGAGATCGCAGAGGTAGGGTGGGGCGAAGCCACGGAGGGCTTTGTAGGTGAGGACCAGGATCTTGAACTGGATCCTCTGAAGGATAGGGAGCCAATGGACTTGGGCGAGAGTGGGGGAGATGGTGTCACGGAGTTTGGTGCGGGAGAGGACACGGGCTGCAGAGCTCTGGATTATCTGCAGCCTGTGGAGGGAGGAGTTGGGAAGGACGACAAGCAGAGCGCTTGCATAGTCGAGCTTGGAGGTGATGAAAGCATGAACAAAAGTTTCAGTGGCCTGAAGAGTGAGGTAGTGGCGGAGTCGGGCGATGTTACGGAGGTGAGGAAATTACAACAACAAATTGCATTTATATAGCACCTTTCATGTCAGGAAGACTTCACATAAGTCATATTAAAAGTTATGGTTCCAACTGATACAACTTTTGTGAATTTTACTGTAGTATGATCCAAAGCAATGAGAAATCACTTCCTTTGGTGGCCTCACCTTATTTAAATTGGGTTTGTGATTTGTCCCAGTTTTTGAGGTTATTCTGTGATTAAGCAGGAATTTATGCTTAATCACCGTACCACTTTGGTTAAAGAAAGAAGAAATGCAATTTATTTAGTAGGTAGCACATGTCGATACTCAAATACAAGGATTATTTATTGTTACTGCAACTTCTGTATATAAACCACAAACTTAATTTAGGTTAAAACATGTCACGGTTAAGTTAATTAGTGACAAAATAAGTGACAAAAATAAGTAATTGTAACAAAAAATACTTTATAGGGAGCAGCTTGTAAAATACAAGGAGCCTTTTAATCCAGTGATAAAAGTCTGATAAAGTACATTTACCTACGAATACAGTTGCTAAACTTGAAAGCAAATACCCTTTAAATGCTTTGAGACATTTTAGCATTATCAGTGATGAATCAAATTAAGGATTATTATAGAAATAACTTTTGGCACTAATACCAAACAGTTTATTCACTCTTCTTTGTGTTCTCATTGGCTGAAAAAGTCCTACGAATGAGGCCACTGAACCTAAACAACGTAACATTCTTTGAGGGTCAAATATTTATTTTTAGAACCGAGAAATCTTGTCTGTAGCTCTTCAGCTGCACAGACATGTGACGGAAAATGTCAGTGTTGTAAAAATAGACGTTCTAGACTGAGCATGTAAAGAAGTGGCAGCCGTCATGATGCTAACACATCTCCATTTTCTTGCTATTCCCTATCATGACAATCTCAAAGGGTTGGGAGAGACTCGGGGAGGTAGAGACACTCCAGTGGGGGAGAGAGAGTGCAGTAGAGGTTAGTCTCAAAAGGGTTAGGAATTTTTTTATGAGAACCAGTAGAGAGAATAGTGATAATGTAGCAATATCACATGTTTGATGTACAGTAAATAAATGTAAAAACATACAGAAACAATACTATTTACACTTAAATAGCCCTTTCACATCAGGAGGACATCCCAAAGTGAAAACAGACATTTTCAGAAGTGTCAGAACCTTTTCTGCCTTTGTTTCTTTAAATTGCTCCTTTCAATAATCTCACTTTCCAACTCTTTATCTAATACCCTTAAAGTTTTTAACTTATCGGGTGCCTCTCCAGTTCTCTTGTGAATGATTTTATTGGTTCAGTCTCAATAGCCATTTGTAATTAATTTCACATCCAAACAATCTTCTGGTTGAAGAAATTCCTTCTAACCTCACCTCTATCTCTTCTGCTAACAAACCTGATATTATTAGGATTCATGTAGCTCAGTGGAGCCCTGTAGGCATAGTGGTTAGAGCACTCGCCCTGCAAGTGAGAGACCTGGGTTTGATTCCCAACAGGGTGAAACCTTAGGCAAGTTTCCTTACTCCACATGCCTGATAATAAAACCTCAAGGAAAAATAAATAAAATTGGTTACTTTAATCCATGACTGTTTGTGGGACACTGTTGTGTGCAATTGGCTGCCGTGTTTCGCCCACAAATGTACAGTCAATTCACTTTACAGTATATTCTTATATTCTTATACTGTAAAGTTTCTATGTTCCTAAGGTGGAGAGGGAGCAAGACAGAGGAATTCTGGTAACATTTGACCTTAAATTCAATCTCAAAATTTCCATCCCTAATTTGTTTTAGATTGTGGGACATTACAATCCAAGGAGGTTGGTTGATCTGCCCACAAAAGTTGGACTGAGACTTTGAATTTGCAGTTATCTGAAAGGAGGCTCTCATCCTATTAGTTTTAATTTTGTTTAATCCCAGAGGTTAATGCATTTAACTTCCCCAGTAATTCTTTTTCCTCTGCATAAGAACATTCAATAATGATTTTCAGTGGCTGATAATTACTGCCCCAGAAGAGTTAATTTGCTGCACTAAATATTTCTGCATTTGTTTGATGGGTTTCTCTATTCCTCTTCTATTATGAGAGAGATGTGTAGGGAAAAGAAAGAAATGACCATAGATTTTTTTATGATAGGTATATCCCTATTAATCCAATAGTAGAATCATCTGACTGTAACTTATTGTTATTTAATATAAATTCAAGGTGACATAAGGATCAGAACTGCAACTTATCATGCTTAGTTATTTCATATAGATTTATGCCTTCAGGATGTGGTGTAACCTGGGAAGTAGCTAACAAGTGACATCTTCAACTGGAATATATGCAGATTCAAAGATACAGGAGTAAGAAGTATTCTGAATGAAATTGCATATGGTTACCATCCACGGTTATAGTGTGGAGTCCTGTAGCTCAGTGGTTAGAGCACAGTATGCTTGGAGCAGGTTTTAGAACAGCATTTTAGGAACCTGTAATTGCCTTTGGTTTGGTAATTCATGTTTTTTCTATTATAAAACTACATGTGTTTGACTTTCAACTATAGTCATCTGAGCCTTCTCGTTCGTGGCTGTGTTACTCTGTTGTTGGGAGTGGGAATGAGATCATGCTAAAATACTATCACATACATCTCCACTCATAATTGTATTATACAGATATATAGGTCTGAGGTGCTGGCTCATGAGTGTTTTATCACACCTCCAGCACATGTACATAATAATCACGCACACTGAGCCACTTGGATAATTAATTAATGCACATTTAGTTTATTAAAAAAAAGTTTATCTTGCATATCTCTAGGAAGGTTAATCTTTTGCAATGAATAGATCACATAGTGCTGCATTTTACATAATAATATAATAACCCTTTCATTTGATATAGCACTTTTATCACAGTGTTGAGATGTCTCAACGTGCTTCACAGGTTTCATTGTAAAGTGTGATGACTGTATTTTATACAGACAGACAAGGCAGCCAAATTGCACAAAGCACATGGACAGCCTGAATGCAAGTGGTCAATTTTTTCCTTGGGGCTGCAGAGAAGACAGAGAAGGGCTTGCACATAACGTGTTTAACTGGAATCGCAAGTATTTTCTCTTGTTTTATTGTCATTCCAAAGAATTAGCAGACTAGTAAAGAATAAATTACACTGACCCATTTGGTTTCTCATGTGTACTAAATTGCTAGACTCAATTATCAAGGGAAGCACAGACTCACATAAACACCAAATCGGATTTAATTCTGGCTCCATGGACATGGTATCTTCCTGTAAATATTTACATGATAAAGTAAATGTGTAAAAGAAAACATTCAATTAGACATGACAAAACCTCAGTGAGAGAATGCAGAAGACATGGATGGAAAAGTCACTTTTGTTGAGTACAAAAAATAAAAATTGCTATCTTTATCAACTAGCATATGATATATCCTATGAAGACATGACAAAAATATAGATTATAAGCAATCAGTATATGATAGATCCCAGTATCTCCCTGCTCGAATATAATAATAATCCTTGCATTTGATGTAGCGCTTTTCACATCTTCTAGACATCTCAAAGTGCTTCAATAATAAGGGGAGATGGTTTTAGCTAACAGTTTGACAACATCCCATGAGACATTCCTTCTAAATTCCTTTTTTTTCTCATGCTCTTTATTATCTTTACGTATCTCACTACAGCAAAACCCATATCGAGTGTCCCTACGAACCTGCCCGCTCCTCCGTTCAGCGGGTTCCAGCCTGCTCCATGTCTCCCGCCCTACCATCGGTGGCCGGGCTTTCAGCCTCTCTGCCTCCACACTCTGGAACTCCATCCCACGGTCCCTTCGCCTCGCTTCCTCCCTTGCCTCCTTCAAGGCCGGTCTCAAGACCCTTCTCTTCGACCGTGCCTTTGGTTTCCCTCCCACCTCTCTGCCTTCCCTCACCCCTACACCATCCCTCCCCCATGCTCGGGCCCCGACAACTAGTAAAGAATAAATTTCAGCGCTTTGGGACATCCTCCCGACATGAAAGGTGCTCTATAAATGTGATTTTGTTGTTGTGCAGGGAGGATCGTAAACTCGGTAAAGGACGCCCTTTGGCACTCCTGAAACCAGGTGTTCTTCTGGCAAAATGAGGGGACAGAGAAGACCTGCCTCAGGATCGTGCACACGAGGATCAGGGACGAAATACTGAGGGACATGCTGAAGCTTGACTCACCTGCGGCAAAGGCCAGATGGGGCCTGACCCTGGCAGGAGACACTCCTGCACAAACCTCTCCCGCTCACCGGATATTCCACAGGTGCACCCAAAACTATGACTAAAATAAACGTGAGAGTAACCGTAAAAATCTACAGAAGGACGCACGAGATGTGAACAATGAGCGTCCCGAAAATGTAAGTGTGGTAAACGTGTGCATATACGGTGCACATCGGGGTTCCTTCCAAAAGCGGCAAATGCGCCTTATCAGGGTATACGCGGGCCCGCACATGGATGTAGTGCACACGGGTGACTCCCGACTGTTTTAAAGGGAACATCCCAAAAACCGTGTGCACAAGCTGTGCAGTGAAGGAACGGAACGTAAAGAGCGAAATGGTTTTGTATCGGAAGAAACGGAAAAATGTAAGAGAAGATGTTGTACGGTGTGTTTGTTTTGGATTTCTGTTGTAACAATTATATTTATAAATATATTTTTAAAAAATACATTTTTACTTATCTCACCACCCAACCTCTCCAGGTTTTGTTCTGTGTCACAAAGGGTTCTAAAGTAGGTACATGATGACAAATTATTTTAGTGAGCAATGGAATTAGGGATGATGCTAAATTCTTTGACGTCTTGTGCTCTGAAATTCTTCCTGATCTGTATCAGGAATTTGGGGATGTTTATTTCATTTGGTGTTGTATGTCAGAGCCATATCTGGTACAATTTGCATAAGTATTGATTTTTGTTTACTGGATCTGTTTTAACATATTTATCTAATCTGGTCTGGGGTAAATAATAATAATCCTTGCATTTGATATAGCGCCTTATTACCTCTTCGAGACATCTCAAAGAGCTTCACAGAATATTCTGTACAGTGAATTGACTGTGTATTTTGTGGGTGAAAAGAGGCAGGCAATTGTGCACAGCAGTGTCCCACAAACAGTCGTGGATTGAGTGACATTTAATAAAAATGAAGTTGTATTTTTGAAGGGTTTATTACCCCCGAAAAAGCGATCCGCCAATCGACTAACAACCAGATTCCAATTTACTGCTGGATAAACAGAGGAGTGTGGAATGTTTAACTTCCTTAAGGAATCAAACCCAGGTCCTTTCGCTTGTGAGACGAATGCTCTTACCAATATGCTATAGAACTCCACAAGAATCAAGAATATTGCTATGCGTTTGAAACCACATGCTAATATTACACTTCCTTTTTATCTCCCTTTACATAATACATTCCTTGACTGAAGGACAGCAATATTTTCTGCTCCCTCATGCATTTTGAGCCATTCTTCTGTTTGAGTCAATTTGCATATCCAGAGCGTGTGAGAAATGGTTTGAGCTCAGGTTATAAAACTGCTATCTTTCTTCCAAGTCCATATGTTATCCTAATGTTTACTTTTTGAAGTCAGTAAATAGATAAATTGACCAAAAAGCAGGACTTTGGTACTCTCACACATGAAGTCAGTATTGGCTGACCCTAACTCAAAAGGGGTCATTGATAATTTCAAAGTAGCCATTTTAATTTCTTTTTTGAAAGTGGATTTTTAAAAATAAATGACCTGAGGCATTGTCACAGGAAACAGTGCTGTCATTTATTTTTAAAAAATCCACTTTAGCGTGGTTTGAGGGATGTGCAAAAGGGAGCGTACCAAGGGTCAGCCTTAACCCACACTGCAATTGCTGTCAGTTGGAGTCTGTAATTCCATTCATAAGGGGGAAGACTGAATTTCCCACAAATGTCTTCAAGTTCCTGGGTGAGGAAAGATTAGGTTCCGATGTGCGCAGATTCACTAGGCAATAGGCTGAGATAGAGGCAATACGACATACATCCTTGAGGCAACACAAAGATTTGTCTGGATTGGCAAATTTATAAATATGACACTCAAACAAACAATTCCTGCCTTGTGTTCCAAGATGCAAGTAGGTCTACAAAACCCATAAATTTATATTCTTTACACTGTTGTGATAAACCGTATCCCTGTTGTAGGTTGATCTATTTTAGAGTGGCCTGAGATGCAGTGGGTTGAAAAGAGCACATGGCAAGGTACCTCCTCTTAAGAGAGTTGAGAAGAATATGAGGGTATTCTATATAAGGAGCATTTATCATCATGCTATATTTATTGTTTCCATTTCACCTACAAGCGCTGTGTTCCTTGTACTAGGGTGTGTGAGAATCAATCACTTGATAATCCAATTCAGAGCAGGATTCACTTCAGTACTGGTGCTATCAGCAGGCTGCTCTCATTACAGTGATACATACTCTGCTAAAGGTTCTCAGGAACAATAATCCTACAAGCATATTATTACATATTCTTCATACACCACCAAATTCCTGTGTTCTTAATATATATATACATACACTGATACAGTTTTTCTGTTGTATAATTTTAATTAGAGATTTTTAAAATTAACACACAGTCTCCTCCTAGTGGTCATTTTATATTGAGCGGTTTCACTTTCCTACATTAGGACATCTTATTTGATGATAGAACTAAGTTCTGGCACGCACACAGTTGGTGCAATGCAGATTCAGTAATACAAAGTCTTCACTCTCAATCATATTGCTGTGGGGACGTGCCGATCCGAGACTGGGAATACAGGAAAGAGAGGCACCTCTGTGCATCGAGCCCGCTAGTGAAGCACAAGAAACAGAACCTATATGCTTACTTGGCCACAAGTCATGCGTGTACTAAGAAAACCAGAGAATGAGAAGTAACAGAGGGGGTTTGCTCTCAAATTTAAAACTCTAATTTGAAGACGAATAAAATATTCTATTAAAAGTGATATGAAACTGGTTTAGCATTTTCAATACACAGCAATAATAATATCCTTTTTGATCACCAAGAATAATAATTTTTGCATTTGATTTCGCACCTTATCACATCATCAAAACACCTCAAAGAACTTCACAGGATTTACTGTAGAGTTTAGTGACTGTGTATTTTTGAACGCAAACGTGGCAGCCAATTTGCATACAGCAATGCCCCACACACGGCCATAAAGTGATCGTCCAATTTTACTGGGGGGTTGTTGATGGGGACTCCAGGAGAAATTCCCTTCCCTTTTACAGTGTCATGAGATCTTTAACAACCACCTGAACAGGCAGATGGGACCTCAGTTTAGTGTCACGTCTGATGGATTCCTAAAACTGAACACAATACTCCAAATGAGGTCCGACCAGCACTGACCCCTTGTTACTAAACCCATCATCACTTATTGATTTTATTGATTAGACTTATTGATTGGTTTCTGAAACTTCGAACTAGATTTAATGGAGTTAGACTCCTAGATCTATGCCTATGTACGCCTCCTAGTGCCTCATTTGAAATATAATTTCCAACCACTATTTTTCCATTTAAGGTGCATTTGCACTTTGCATAGTTAAATTGCATCATGGTTTGAATACTCATAAGCATACTGATGGGCTTCCACATGTGTCAGACACCCAGCTAAACCCCCCAAAAAATTCCATCCTCTGTCGTTGCTCCAACTTGCTTAATAGGTTTATGTCCCCTAGCATTTTTCTGCTGTTCTCACAATTCACAACACCTCAAGTTTCATGTTATCAGCAAACCAAGTAATAATCTTCTCTATTCCTATATTCAGGTCATTTGTGCATTAAGTATTGGGAGGAACATCTGGGTTCTGTAGTGTTCCTTGAGAATGCCATTCACTGACAACGATAAGCAGGGTCTCCTTGGAGTTAAACTGGCTCCAAGGTGACATGCTTGGCAATGGAATATAGAATCGAGGCAGCCTTTTGTGGGGGTCTCTGTAGTTTGGTACCTGAGCCAGGGGGCTAGCCAGCACAGCTGCAGGCCAGTCTGGCTCATCAGCAGGATCTGGAATAGCAGAGCAGTCACCGGGGACAGGGAATCCCTCCCACTCAGCTCCTGTTAACCCTGCAAGCCAAAGCCCTAACGGATAGGGTGGTCCTAGCTGGACAAGCAGTGGGAAAGCTTGGCAGGCAATGATATATTTGGCAAACTATGCTGTTCTAGCTGGTTAGACTCCAGAAATACCCCAGTGCACACTCTGGGGTCCCCAAGCTTTTGCGGAATTGGGTAACTAGGATGCGTCCCTCCAGGGAGAGAGTGGGCATTCCATTTCATCAATTTATCTCCGGAATTTCCATGTGTAGGTGGGATGTATGGAATTCTCAGTTTGGTTTGGATACTCTTAAACATGGTAATGGGTTTTCGAATGTGTCAGACACCCGGCTGAACAAAAAAAATCACAAACAGCCATTTTCTTCCAATTTTTCATAGCAGTTATGTGTTTCCAAAACACAGCAACTCCTTTTCCAAAAGAGCACTGCTAATTTGGTCCGGTCGTCCCTGCAACACACTTTCAATACAAAGTGACTTATATTACATGCCATTGGTATCTAAGAACAGGAATTGCACCTCTCCCTCGAGCTCCCCCCCAGCCAAAATCCCCCAAATGAAATTGGTCACTCACTTCATGGCTGCTTGTGGGACATTGGGTGTGAAAATTGGCTGCTAGACTCACCTACGTGGAATCCTGTAGCATATTGGTTAGAGCACTCACCTCACAAGTCAAAGAATATTACTAATACTCAGTGACTACAATTTAAAGTAAATTCCTGTGAAGTGCTTTGAGATGCCTTGATGATATAAAGCGCTGTATTAAATAGCACTATATCATTATTATTGTTGCTTGCTGCCAGTCTACGTTGATCATAATATTTGCACTTAATGCAGTGCTTTATGATATCAAAATATCGCAAAGTGATTAAAGAGTATAACCTGCACACAAAAAAGGGTACAGATTGGAACTCATTAGGTGCAGTCTGGAATTTGCTTTCATCATTTTTTTTTATTTTTAGTCTTATTCCTTTTATTTTTAGTCTATTCCTTTTTTATTAGTAAGAATCACAGATCCCCTGGTGCACAAATACCATTAAAAAGATGGCTGTTTTTAATTGTATTCATCCTGCTCCAATTTTCTTACCATGCATCTATTTGTGTCCTGACAACCTAACTCAGTGAGGGGACAAGATAACCAAGGGAACAGACTTCTCTATAACCTTCACAAATGCCACTGGCAGCTGGTGTGAAACACAAGCGACTGATGATTCACCAAACAACAACTTGAATTTATATAGTGCCTCCACCCTGGACGGTACATACACAGCTGGCCAACAAACCATAAAGCAGTTTGCATAACATTCAGAACTGCATCCATGCTTGGCAGAAGTATTGAAATTGAGTCACCACCTTGATCATGTCTTTATGAATGGTCAACACTGATCACATGGGTTGACTTTGTTTTCTGATGGTGGAGCTAGAAAAGTTCCTTCAAGAATAAAGTCTGTATTTATTGATAGCTAATTCAAAGCTTTCAATGGCTTGGTTTTAAGCTTTTTAATAAATAACATGAAGTGACTATCTTATGAGTCAGTACTTATTAATGGCTGTACAAGAACTTTCACCACAATGTCACAGCAATAGAATTATAAAATCGAAGTGGCACATTCTATTTCACCAGGGACATTTGATCAGACTAAGCTGTTCAAAATGCCAAATATTGTTGCTGATGCAATTTTCTTGGAAATCTCCATTATATATATGTATTAAAAATCTGTGTAACTACGCACATCAACAAAGCAGGTTTTATTGCACTTAATGTCTCAGTTGAAGAGTACCTGGTTATTTCCCTCTTGAGGTTTGCCCAAGTGTATCTGCAACACATATGAAGCTAGGAAAACTTTTTAAAATTTAATTTCTACAATATTCTAGTCATAGCACAGGAATGTGCCCCACTTTCCTACCTGTGAAACAATTTAAATTTAAGCCATCTATAATTATTTCTGGCTGTGATATATGCTAGTCTTCTAGCAAAGATTAATAATTGGTCTAATTTTTGTTAGGTACACTCTGAATAAGGCAATCCGAGATGCTACCTGATATGAAGGCGTTATAGAAATGCAAGTAGTTGTTGCAAATTCTTCACTCAATTTGTGAGTCAAGCTGCTTTAGTAGGTAGCTGTCTAGTCATTGAAATTGTGCCACTATAGTTATTAGAAATTGCACTAGTCTATTCAAGTTTAATTGTGGATTCATGCCCCACACCAGGACTTTGTAGTGTTAGCCTGGCCCACACTCTTGCCTCACTCAGAAGGTTGTGGCTCAAGCCCCACTTTGGGACTTGAACTCAGTCTAAGCTCAAATGCATGGTTGGAGGTACCGTCCTTCGGATGAGACGTTACACCAAGATCCCATCTGCCTCTTGAGCTGGTTGTTAAAGATCCCATGGCACTACTCAAAAAGAGAAGGGAGTTTCTCCTAGTGTCCTGGCCAACAATCTTCCAGGTAAAATTGTCATGGTTGCTGTAGGACACTGCTCTGTAGAGATTGTCTCCTGCGTTTGTATACAAATAGTCACACTTCACTGAAGCGCTTTGATGCGATGAAACACTGTATCAAATGTAACTGTTACTACTTCCACACAAGAACCCAAACACAGATCTCAATGGGTAAAACACATCTGTAGGACCACAACACAAAACTGAACACAACAGATATGTTACTGGTAGTTTTATTTTGTTTCCCCATTTCAACACAGGACAACAGGAGCACATTGAATATTATGAAGCATTACAGCGTAACACAAGACGCCTGAATTTTTTTGTTTGATAAACCGTTCAGCTGGTTTTATTCACAACACTGAGGGTGCACACTATTACTGAATGTGCCCACTACTACTAAGTGCTTTAATGGCAACAATCAAACTGTTCATTTATCACTCAACAGCAATTCAGTAGCAGAATTCTTCTCTTCAATCAATTCTTTCATAGTCAAATTCAGCTTCTCACGAGAGAAATCATTGATCTCCAGACAGTTAACAATCTTCCAAGTCTTGTTCTGGAACAAAGGCATGTTGCAATGCAAATTAAGCGTTGTGTTAATTGTGAAGCTGAAGTCTACACAGATTGAAGACACTAGAGTTCATCAAAATAATTTTTAAAGATAAATAAGTTTTTACCTGGAATTTAACTGGGAATGAAAATATCAGACCCTCAGCAATACCATAAGTGTTTCCATCGGAATTGACTCCCATAGACACCCATTCACCCTGAACCAAAAAGAACATCATTGCATTTTCCATCTGATGAAATAAATAACTTATACACCTGCTACAGCGATGATAATTGATGCATGCTGCTTCTCCATAACAGAAGAAGGTGTTTCAGCTAAAATAAAACTAATTAAAATACAATTAGCTCAATCAACCTCTATTTGTTTTCAAATACTGCTCTGGTAAATACTCTTAATCTGATTATAAATATCTGTTCCCTAAACATCATTAAGCATCTTATTGACTGTTTGATATTTTAACAATGTAAATCCACATTACTTTATACAGGACTGTATACTTGAAAGAAGAAATGGTACTTACCCATGGACAAATGCCACATTAAGAATGCTTTAACACATGCTCATTAAGCAGTACATCTACTAAAAATACTAACAAGACCCAAGAAGCATGCTGCTTATCTACCGAAAGCTTTTTGTCATTTAAATCTTGCCAAAAATTGCACCATGCTCCATAAATGTTTTGCCTAGATAGTGAGATGAGGTGACCAGGCGAGTGAGAACTGAAGCGGGGCGAGGAAATCAAGGACAAAGCAAATAGAAATCTTACATGAATCGCATATATATTAGACCGCGTCTTAAGTTACAACAGCGGAGAGTGCCAGAGGGAGCGAGGAGTTTCAAAGCAAATCTAGTTCAAACATAAAATTAACGAACCTTAGGAGTGCCAAACCAGATGGTTCTTAAATGATCACCAATAGCCTTGGCAGCTGACATAGCACTGGAGAGCTTCCTAGCCTTGATGACAGCAGCACCACGACCCTGCACCATCTATTAACAAAGAAGGGAAAAAAGGAAATGGATTTGTTATTTAAAAACATTGATCTATTAAACAGTTAAGGCAAATAAAGTGCTTTTACATGAATTTTCAGATACAACTATAAACAACCCAATAAAATGCTTACTCGCAGATGTATTTAGTGAAAAGAAGAAATGGTAACAGCCAGAATTGAATACTTCAACCAGCTTCTTCAAATTGCTACTTAACTTTGTGCTTTGAAATTGGAGTAAATTCATAAATATCTAAAGCTTTCTGTGGTTTTATGGGTGTCTGCTATGCTTTTAAGCTTTAAGCAGGTTATGCGTGTTTGAGAAATACATGGCATAGTTGAACACAGTGAAAATAGGCAACCCGATACACAAATACACAAGAGTCAGAAGGTTGTGGGTTCGAGCTTCAAGTCGGGACTTGTCCATATTGTCTGGACCAGCTTCAGTGCAGTGCTTGGGGTGTGTTATATTGTCGGAGGTGCTGCCCTTCGAATGCCTTAAAACCAAGGTTCTGTCTGCCTATTCAGGTGAATGTTAAAGATTCATACTATTCGAAGAGAGATGGTGAGTTTCTCCTGATGGCTTGGCCAACATTCCCTACATTAAAACTGGTCATTCACTTCATTGTTATTTATGGGATGTTGCTATGGACTGTGTGTGGGACATTGCTGTGGCAATTGGCTGCCGCGTTCGCCCACAAAATATAATCAATGCATTTTAGTTTATTCTGTGAAGCACTTGGAGATGTGAAAGGTGTTATATTAAATGCAAGGATTATTTACTTAAAATGCTAAAGTAATATTTTAAGTATCCATTCAGAAAGTGGTTTTCAACAATCAAAAAATAGAAAAATCTTTGGAAGAAATGCAAATTTGGGAAAACAGGATGACAAAGGAGCATTGGAGTCTTTTTAAAAAAACAAACACCTATTTTTGGTGAAAGTGAATAAGTGATTTCCCCCCATGAATTTCAATTAAAAAAATTAATTCACTGACACTTTTTTTTAGGAATGCACACAAATCACACTGTTAATTTTGTTGTGCACACAAAGTTATTAAGTTTGCAGGGAGTTGGCATAGTCAAGCTGTCGAAGACACCAGAGTACTATTTATATAAATACCTTTGCTTGGATATCAAATGCACAAAACTTGCACCTATCAAAAGCATCTTTCACTGTTGAACGTTTCAAAACAGTTGTCAATATTAAAATAAACAGGCCTGTGTTTAACATCTCACTTGAGAGATTAATAATTAACAAGAGGATTAACGTCAATTGACTAACTTTCAATCACAATTACTTTCAAAATAAATAATTTGATGAAATGTTACTCACTGTGATAAATTCACCTTTCAGCCAGTTATCATTCTGAATAGCATCATAGACTCCCATTACTTTGCCTCCATTCAGTGTGACGGAGGCATGACTGACATCAGGATATTGGGAGGTAGAGTGGTTCCCCCATATGATCACATTCTTTACAGAACTGGTTGGTATTTCCAATCTGCTTCCAATCTGAAAGAAAATGTAATTTTGAATGTTTAGCAACCAAAAAACAACTTGCAATTAAACAGCACCCTTCATGCAGGGTAGCATCTCAGAGCGCTTAAAAATGCTGGAGCCCGATGTCAAGCTTGGGGTAGGTGGGAGGTGACTGTATGCACGGTCAAAGAGCAAGGACCTCAGGCCTAACCTGAAAAGGGGAAGGAGGCAAGGCAGAGGGATTGAGGGAAAATGTTCCATAGTTTAGGGGGCATAGTGGTTGAATGTATAGCCGCCAATGGTGAAGCAGAAGGTACAAAGGACATGCAGGAAGCCAGAGCTAGTCGAACAGAGGCAGCGGATAGTGGAGTGGGCAGTTAGCAGATCGGAGAGGTAGGGAGTTTCCAGGGCATGAAGGGTTTAGGAGACGAGTGTGAGGATCTTGAAGTTGCTCCGTTCTGTGATAGGGTGCGATGGGGATACAGAATTTAGTGCAGGTGAATACACAGGCTGCAGTTTTTTAATTAATTGGATTTTGTGGAATAATCGAGGCAGGAGGTGACAAAAGTGTAGTTCTTTTTTAAATAAAGGGGTTTGGCTGCATTGAACATGAAATACAGTCGTAGTGGTTAATGTGACAGAGACTGCAATGTGACAAAGTTGAAGGAAAGTGGCCCTGACCTGGGACTGGATGTGGAGTAGGAAGGACAGCTGGGGTTCGAACCTTGGTTACACACAGGTTTGGTAAGTCTGAGGGATAGGCTGGGGAGACTGAGGTCAGAGCCGCAGGTGAGAAGAGGTTGACGCTCAAATTAGGACTGTTTGGAGTTATCGCAAAGAAAAAGCTGGAATAGAAGATTACTTACTTTGGTAAGTTACAGTACAATTTATATTCAAGCACGCTTGCTTGGACATCAAATATATTCCACACATAACCTGCACTTATTCAGTACAGTCCTTTTCTAATGGTCTGAACATTTCAAAGCAGTGGCAAGGTGGCTGAAGGTGTCCCTGGAGTTTGAACAAATGCAAAAACCTTGTCCTACCATAGCTTTTGCACGGTTATGATCCAGGAGGGTCATGCAGGAGAAGTTCTCTTTCGGAATGGAGGTTGCAGTCTTCATTGCGATTAAACAATTAGTGTTCACCGGGTTGCCTACAACAATCACCTAGAAGAAATAACAGCTTATGGGTATTACACCAGAAAAGGAACAGAAAATTTGACAGCACACTGTAATCACATCAACTCTTTTTAATTAATACATTATGGTTATAAATAACCAAACGCCTGTCAACTCTTCCTAATGGAATGTTTGCTTACATCTCAGCTGCATCAAGATACAATTAATAGCTGGCATTAAATTACCCAGTTAAAGTAAATCTTAAAATTAAATTTTAATTAATAACCGAGTACATGAGAATTCTGAGGTTGAATTCCATTAAAAAACTAACTTTATATTAAATTACATTTCCATCTATTTCTTTACAATATGTAGTTTTTGTTTTGACAAAACCATGTCAGTTTCTAGCTGCCTTTTACTGAAAAACTTTCTTCATAATACTACAGTGTATATACATTATGAAACTGCTGAACAAATTACAATGTTTTGTCACCTTGACTTCCTTCTTGGCATATTTATCCAAAGCAAGGCCCTGTGATTTGAAGATGCGCACATTGGCTTTCAGCAAGTCCTTTCTTTCCATGCCCTCCCTTCTTGGCATGGAGCCAATCAAAATTGCTACATCGATGTCTTTGAAAGCTACCTCCTCTTTGTCGGTTGGAATCACCTCTAAAGAGGGCAGACATCAAGTTAAAATGGCTGATTTTATTTCTAGGATTAATTATCACAAAGAATTTTAAAAACATTTCCCCAAAGCTTCAGTGAATATGTGCATTAGGGTAAAGGTATAGCACTGAAGGGTACAAATTCTGAAATCACCTTCTGCATTTATCTGAACTGCCCAGTCTCAGATGTGGCTGGACAAGGTTCCAAATGGATTGTATTCCTAGACTTTTTTCCCCCCCCTAAGAGGTGGCGGGGAGAAGAGAAGGAAATCAGTCAGAGCTCTAACTCCTGTATTGCAAAGGACTGCCTCAACATTGTGTACCTTCATATTCTTTTTGCTTATGTGCTTAGCTGGTTGCTTATATTCACTCATATGTGATAAAATCAGCTACTTGGGTAGGAGTCTGGACGTTCTTATAGAACTACTCAATCAATTTCAGTGGGAAAGGGGGGAGTGTCAAAGCGCTTCACAGAATATACTGTAAAGTGAAGTGACTGTATATTTGTGGGCGAAATGCAGCAGCCAATTGGGCACAGCAGTGTCCCACAAACAGTCGTGGATTGAAGTGACCGATTTGTTAGTTTTATTTTTCTTGAGGGATTATTATCAGGCATGTGGAGTAAGGAAACTTGCCCAAGGTTTCATCCCGCTGGGAATTGAACTCAGGTCTCTCACTTGCAAAGCGAGTGCTTATATACATATATTAGATAAAATATATACATTATATTTATATATATTTATAATATTATATAAATTATATATTTGTATGACTGGTGGAAGAAACTACTATTATGCAAATTTCAATTTTAATAAACTATGCTGGAACCTATCTCACTAACCTCTGGACTGAGAATCCAATTATCTGGTAGCAGAGCTAATTAACTACTGTATTAGCTATTTTCCAAGTAGTTATTTTTGAATTTTGCTTCCTACGTGATCACTTTCTGTGGTTTTATTGTTATCATCCTGGTAAAAAAGAATATTTAAAAGCTTGGATTCTGATAGTTATAATCCACATATATAATTGTATTGATGAGCAGAACGGATCTGCCTTAAATGGGTAACCGCTTCCTAATCTTGGGCATGTCTGTTCCAAGTTGAAAAATTGCATACATGTACCGTCATCTCAAGTCAGATCATTGAATTAGCTGTTAGACATAAGTAAATGCCAATCAAAATACATCTTTTTATACCAACTTGTGAAATACTGGTCAGGTGAGCAGATCAAGTCAGATTTGACCTTTGCAGGAAGCTTTCTAATCACCTTACAGTGCAGTACATATATGCACACATCAGATTTTCCATTAGCATGTACGAGAGTTGCAAATAAAATTACAGCCTACTCCATTGAAATGTGGCCAAATATTTAAACTTTGTTTCCAGTCCTTTCCTTTTACAAAATCTTACATTTTCAACCTTTCAGAAATAAGGCATGTTCTTGTACCTGAATGCAAGGTCATACACAAACATTTCTAAAATTTACACTCAACAGTTTCCAATTCAATGCATTAAGTTGATAAAACCCTACGTCCAATCTGCTTACCCTTTAACAATGGAAGAGCACAGTCCTGAAGTTCCATCAATAACCCATCCAGAACTGATAACATTGGTGTAATGTCAAGCAGCAAAAGAATAAGTGGCTGTAGGAATAAAAATAGCAGTTCAGTGTTACACAAGATGTTATGAATTTATATATTTCCCCCATTAAAACTAAACTGTTATTTCGATGACTGATTTTATTTAGAGGTAGCGCCACTGGTTTAAAAGCTAATTGTACTCTACTGCCAAGGCTTCAAGTTAAGATGTTTCTATTAAATTTGGACAAGATACTCAGTCCATTTAAAATTCTACTGATTCAAGCACTCAGTAGTAGAAGTAGAACTAGCTAAGTCACTGCTGTGCCTTTGTTATCTGACTCTCATAGCTCGCAAACAGGTTTAAAATATATTTATTTCCAGGCCATAATCATGACATGTCTACCCACATTTCTACAAGATTGTTTTAAAAAGAACCATTGTAAAGAATGCTTTTAGCATGGAAATGTCACAATTCAAAAATATTTCCATGATTTCCAAATTTCAGAAATTTGTATACAATCCAAAACGCCTCATTTTATGACCACTTTTAAAATGATTATTTTCTTCTGTGAGGATTTTTAAAAAATTGTACTGTGAGAAAGCCACGACTAACTCTCCGCGGTAGGTATACATGTCACAAAGAATCTACTCAAACAATGCAGGCAGCAGGTCAATCTTTGACCAGCGAACAGCGGGGCAGTCTCGAGGGACCAAATGGCCTACTCCTGCTCCTAATTCTTATGTTGTTATGACTTATGTTGAGCGGAGCCTGTATTCCAAACCAACTTTTAAAAAGAAATACTGGTTTGGGGTTAAATCTTTAACACAATGATATCCTTCTCATTCTTCTTTTTCCTCTGCCAAGTATTGTTCTGTTATGAAATGTATTTACTACTTCCTTAGAATGATGTAGGTGTCTCTCTTTGGCAGTTGTAACTGTAATCCATTACAACAGCCAGAACAAGTTCAGGGGAAAAAAGCAGTAGGACGACATTTGCAAGATGAGCTAGTTCCTCAAAGCAGGAAAAGCAATGAATATTACCTGGTCATTTCCAAAAATATCACCCTTTGCGATACTGTAGAGAAGGGAGTATGCAATCTGACCAGCAGCTCCAGTCACTAGAACTCTAATCGGCTCAGCCTGGAAGATGCAAAAGGATTGATGTACATTAGAAGCAGGCACACAGTTCATTACGCTGCGTATCACAGTTCATTACATGCACACTTTCCAGTAGGAGTCACTGGATATCCATTGGTATAGGGACCACTGACTTATCTTCCTATCTCGAGTAGCTGAGGCGCTTTACATATCTACCACCATGCTATTTGAGAGCAGATAACCCAGCACAAGCTAGGAATAAAATCTGGGAGCTTTGTGGTGTGTATGTCTCAGGTTCAGACTTCCTCAATACGACTTGAGAAGCTAAGCACGTTTTATTATTGGAAAATATAAAACTTTATTGGACATTTCAAAAATTCATTTTTAAATACTGTATATGAAAATACAGCACTTGATACTTACTAAAAAATTGTCCTTTATTCCTTTTAACATTGTTTTTAGTTAAAACTGAGAAAATGTATAGCAGTCAAAGGCAGATTTGGACTTGTGACTTATTTGTGACTAACCATAAAATTAATCTATTCGAACAGAAATTTCCCAATAATTAATGCACAAATGATTGGATATAGGAATAGAGAAGAATATTACTTGGTTTGCTGATGATATGAAGCTTGAGGTGTTGTAAGTTGTGAGAACAGCAAAAAAACGCTTGCGGACATAAATCTATTAAGCAATTTGGAGCAACTACAGAGGATGGAATTTTTTTTGGGAGGGGTTTAAGTCGGGTGTCTGAAACATGTAAAAACCTATCACTATGCTTATGAGTATCCAAACCAAGATGGAATTTAACTATGCAAAGTGCAAATACACTTCAACTGGAAAAATAGTGGATGGTAATTGTATTTCAAATGAGGTACTAGGAGGCGTACGTAGGCATAGATCGAGGAATCTAATTCCATTAAATCTAGTTTGAAGATTCAGAAAGCAATCGATAAGACTAATCAATAAGTGATGATGGATAACACCAGTCAGTGGAAAAATTATCTCCATCAAAACCTTTCATAATTTTAAAGAATATATCAAGCCTCCCCTCAACCCTCTCTGTTCCAGTGAAAAGTTATTTCCATATGTCCATAAGGCAAAGACATAAAAGTTAACCAAAATCATATTTTGTTAGCGGCCCTCAAAGTGTAGTCACAGGAAGTAATAATAATAATAATCCTTGCATTTGATATAGCGCTTTTCACGTCGGGAGGACGTCCCAAAGCGCTTCACAGAACACACTGTAAAGTGAATTGACTATACATATTTGTGGGCGAACATGGCAGCCAATTGCGCACAGCAATGTCCCACAAACAGTCGTAGATTGAAAATGACCAATTTATTATTGTTTTTGGTTTTGGAGGGATTATTATTCCAGGCAATTCCTGCCTGGAATTGAACTCAGGTCTCTCACTTGCAAAGCGAGAGCTCTAACCACTGAGTTACAGGACTGGATGATTGGTGCAGCAGATCACTTGTGGTAATACTTTGAAACAGGTTATGCAAAAGATTTTTTTCCTGCATGAAATGTACATCACTAGTCAGTAGAAAGCAATGTTATTTTAATCCATTCTGTATTACGAAGCAGATTCTGTAGGAACAGAAAATCGGTGTGATGATTTCAATGAAGTGCTGCACTGCTCAAGACAGTTTTCTACTTGAAACCACTTCTGCGGTTGTTTTCCGAATTACTGTATACCAATAAGGGTACAATATATCAACCACTTAAATAAATTGGGGGGAGAGGGGGAATGGACGGAATAAAAGATAAATTAATTATTCAGTGTACAACTAGTCTTTCCTGCTAATCTCTGAAAGAAATTGCATTTTTTTGTATTTATATAGCACATGTTCAGGTTAGCATCCCTGAATTAACCATCATTTACAACTGCACATGTTCAAACATGCAAACTGGATAAATCCCACATTTACAATTTCTGCAACTTCAAACAGGCCCAAAAGCGAGTGGATTTAAGCGCACAAAATCACTATGCTCAACCACCTTTCCGTTGTCGTTCTCAGCCCCCACTCCCACCTGGAGACTTCAGAAACAATATAGATGTGATAATGTGTCACAATATAAATGATATACACAACTCAATGTTCAATAAAAACACAGGGAAGAGATCCATGCAGTAAGAACAGATAGCAAAACTCTAAAGACTTCGTAGCAATACAGAGATTTTATGTTTTAGGTCATGTGACCAATGAGATTTCAGCAGTGAGGGCAAAACATTTTAAGAGAAAATTCTTGCATAAATACAGGTGGGGAAAGCAAAAATAGCCAGTTGTCCTAGATCACAGCATGGCAAATAGATTCTTCCTTATTGTTAAAGCCCTGCGGCGAGAGCCAGCGACGCCTGCGGGAAGCCCTGGGGCGAGAGCCAGCGACCCCTGCGGGAAGCCCTGCGGAGAGAGCCAGCGACCCCTGCGGGAAGCCCTGCGGAGAGAGCCAGCGACCCCTGCGGGAAGCTCTGCGGAGAGAGCCAGCGACCCCTGCGGGAAGCCCTGCGGAGAGAGCCAGCGACCCCTGCGGGAAGCTCTGCGGAGAGAGCCAGCGACCCCTGCGGGAAGTCCTGCGGAGAGAGCCAGCGACCCCTGCGGGAAGCCCTGCGGAGAGAGCCAGCGACCCCTGCGGGAAGCTCTGCGGAGAGAGCCAGCGACCCCTGCGGGAAGCCCTGCGGAGAGAGCCAGCGACCCCTGCGGGAAGCTCTGCGGAGAGAGCCAGCGACCCCTGCGGGAAGCTCTGCGGAGAGAGCCAGCGACCCCTGCGGGAAGCCCTGCGGAGAGAGCCAGCGACCCCTGCGGGAAGCTCTGCGGAGAGAGCCAGCGACCCCTGCGGGAAGTCCTGCGGAGAGAGCCAGCGACCCTTGCGGGAAGCCCTGCGGAGAGAGCCAGTGACCCCTGCGGGAAGCCCTGCGGAGAGAGCCAGCGACCCCTGCGGGAAGCCCTGCGGAGAGAGCCAGCGACCCCTGCGGGAAGCTCTGCGGAGAGAGCCAGCGACCCCTGCGGGAAGTCCTGCGGAGAGAGCCAGCGACCCCTGCGGGAAGCCCTGCGGAGAGAGCCAGCGACCCCTGCGGGAAGCCCTGCGGAGAGAGCCAGCGACCCCTGCGGGAAGCCCTGCGGAGAGAGCCAGCGACCCCTGCGGGAAGCCCTGCGGAGAGAGCCAGCGACCCCTGCGGGAAGCCCTGCGGAGAGAGCCAGCGACCCCTGCGGGAAGCCCTGCGGAGAAAGCCAGCGACCCCTGCGGGAAGCCCTGCGGAGAGAGCCAGTGACCTCTGCGGGAAGCCCTGCAAGAGAGTGTCCGTGACTCCTGCTGTTTTCCAACATGACTTTCCAGGCTAATTCTAGTCTCCTGAGTTCGTGAAGAAATCAACTACAAAAAGCGCTACAGAAAACCCAGGATCTTATGTTGATATCAAATTGAAAAACAGTACTGTAATGGTTAATGCTGGTACACCAATTGCAACAGTTACTTTCACATATAATACGAATACACTTATAAAAAGAGGGCAAAGATATATCCTGAATGAGATATCCTGAACAATATGTTCACTATTATCCCTCAATTCCCCACGACCTGCCAGCATTCCTAACGGAGAGGGGTCGGGGCGAAGTTACAGAAAATATCTTTCTGTGCGCAATCAAACCGGACAGCAAAAAGTGTACGTGAACCTTGCAGGCTTGAGACCGTCTCTCAAATTCCTCCTTCTCAACACTTCACATGGTGAACGCACAAGGCAAAACACGAGAGATACATCCTGCTGCTGTGTACTAACATGCTGCAGGACTAACACAAGGCACAACAGGATTAAACGAGCATTACTCAAACCAGCCCAAGGATTACTTCGCTAAAAGTGATTTTAATTTTGATTTCAGACCCCCCCCCCCCCCCCAAAAAAAAAAAAAAACTGCTTGATGATGCTTAACATCATCTCTGCTTTTCAGCCTTTTAACTCCTCGACTGTGGCCTCCTATCGGTTGGTCCTAATTAAAAAACAAGGTTACCTTTGCAAGAGTCGCTTAAATACGTGCACACTGCCCTACAAATATGGTCCTACATCAATGTCACTTCGAAAACAGGGTGTGGCCTCGCCTTCCACATGTGGCCCCAAGAAATGACCTTGCAACTTATTTGCACTCATTTCAAACCCCTATTGCTTACAAATCACCTCTCGTTAAGATAACAGGTGAGGGAGGGTGAGCCAACGTCTCTGCTGACCTTGCACCACAGAAAGCAGTTGGGAGAGGGATGTGCGCAAACCGTCGCCAAAGGGGTCGTTGAAGGTGGACCCCTCGAGAGACGGAAGCGGACCGTTGGCATTTCGAAAAAACCGGTGACCCACGAACCCGATGCTCAGCACTTGAGTGCGAATACGTCAGAGAAGCAATTTAAAGGGGAGAGAAAAAAAACACTCTTCCCATTTAGCTTCTACAAGACGGGGGTCAACTTGCACCTCTTTGCCCTTCATTAAATGAAGTGAGCAGCTTATTTCTCTGTGAATCTTTTAACCTGGTACACACTACACACACATATATATATATATACACACACACACACACACTATACATAGTAGATATTATTATTATTCAGCCCACTATAAAGCAATAACTTATGGGGTTTTCATAAACTTGCGACTATTCCCTATTCAAACAACTTGATTTTGCTCCTCGTTGCATAATCCAACCTTCCCACCCACGCACGGAGCGTCTTTTTTTTCGAGAAAACGCACACACACACACACGCACAAGATTATAATTTGTGGGGTTGGGGGGGTGTGGGGGGGGAAAGGCCCTCTGCAACGGCAGCAAAAAAAAAAACCCAACCGGGTTTGGGATCGTTGCGAAGCGCTTCGGGGAAGATAACCCGTTGCCAAAGAGATTTTCCGAGACTCGGCTGAACGCGCCGACATCTCTCGACAGCGCACATAGCGGAGTCGCGATACTGTTTTTGTTGGGGAGGGAGTGGGGGGAAGAGGGGAAAGGTTTTTAATTTGCTGCTATTCATTTTTTTTGTGTGGAGTTATCCGTGTAACTAACTCGAAACCGAGCGAAGCGTTTCGTCAGCCCGTGGGGGGTTGGCAGGGTGGGGGGCTTCGAGGACCAATGGCGGGGGAGGCACCCGCAAGAGCCCGAGGAGCGAACCAACTGCACCGTCGGAAGGCTGGGAATTCGCTTCATTCCCTGCGAGATGGGGGGGTGGGGGGAAAGAGAAGGAAGAAGGGCGTTAAATTAACAGCGCAACGGTCGGGGACGGTTACAATACAGACCATGTTCTTCTTGTCGTCTTCTGGCGCAGAGGTCACCTTCCACCGCAGCCACCGAACGGTCAGCACGAATGCAGCGCGAGTCCGCGGGCTCGAGCGGGGATAAGGCTCGGGCGCGGCCGCGCAGCACTCTGGGAGCTGTAGTTCCGGCCCCCGAGGACCAACGGGCCGGCGTCATGGCCAGCGACGTCACTGGCAAAATACAAGCCCCGGCATGCACCGCGCCGAGGGCGGAGGCGGTGACAGCTCGCCTATTCCCCGCCAGGGAATCCTTCCAACCACAGCAGCAAGTGCGGTTTCAAATCTGCGCCCTTTGAAGTAGTGACGCTTCCTTCAACGCAGCGGACTATTTATTATTTTTTTAAAAAAAGAAAGACGGTCAGCTTTCCGGACGCCCGTTCCATTTAGTTTCCCGAACGAAATGACCTTCGCGCCCTTGCTGTATATTTTTTTCAAAAAAAAGTCAAAAAGCGACGGCGCAGGACTAACAGAGAGTGAGCAGCCGGAACGGGACTTTTTCCCCCACCCCTCCTCCCCCAATGTTCACGGTGATGATGTGGTGAAGGGGAAAGGAACGGAAGTGATCGCGGTGACACGTGTGGGCGGGTCTGGCGGTTGCCAGGAGACGGGGGATGGTGGTGGTGGTGGAGGGGGGAGTGGGGGAAAGAGGGTCGAGAAGCAATTTCGCCGCCTTACTGCTGCTGTCGGTGACAGGTACCGAGTGTTGTATTTTTTTTATTATCATTGTTATTATTATCGTCTGCAATCATGATGGTGGGCGGGAGAGAAAGAGAAGAAAAGAAAAGAGTGAGTGTGGAACTGCTTTTTTTTTTGATTTGCAATTAAACGCAGCAGCTGTTGTTTCTGGGTCAGCCAAGCAAGTGCCTTGACACCGTGCCAAACCCTGTCCCCCTGCTTGAGGAGTTACCCAAACCCAACTGATAGCCCCCCGGCATCACCCACCCGCCCGTGGGAATTCCAGAGATGGGTTGTTGGACTGGAATGCGCCGCTGTCTCCCGGAAAGTACGAGATCCAGGTTGGAAAGAGCTGAGGCTTGGGGACTCTGGAGTGGGGCTTTAGAGTCCTGCTGGAGCCTAACCGGCTAAAGCCGCAGAGCTCGCCATTAGATATCGCTGTTTGGCCAGCTTTCCTGCTGTTTGTCTGGCTGGGGCTACCCTACCCTCGTGCTTTGGCTTGCAGGGGTAACGGGAGCCGAGTGGGATGACTCCCTGCCGACAGTAATTGGTCTGCTCTTCCAGGTCCTGCCGATGAACCAGCCCGGCTGTGCTGGAGTACCGCGTACTCCTGGCACAGAAACAGGGCTACAGAGACCGCCGCAGAGGGCTCAATATTCCAAGATTCCGTTGGGAAGTTCAGCTCCAAAGAGACCTTTCTCATCTCCCCTCATTTCTCCCCGCACCACGCCCCCCCCCCCCCCACCCCACACATACACACACATACAGGGGGATAGTCTGACTGTGTTACAATGTAGAAAACTGGCGGCCTTTGTGGGTACAAGTGAAAGCCTGCTAATGTATTGATAATAATAATGATTGCATTTAATATAGCATCTTATCACATCATCAAGACACCTCAAAGTGGTTTACAGGACATGTTGTAAAGTGGATTGTATTTTATGGGTGAAACATTGGAGGAGGAGAGAGGATTTGCCAAACACATGTTTATTTGATTCAAAATCAGCAGTTTTTGCATTTACTTTACTAAGAATAACAACAACTTTCATTTATATAATGCCCCTCATGCAGGGTAGTGTCCCAGAGCACTTGACATTGGCAGAGCACAATGCCGGGCCGTGGGGAAGGGGAAGCAACTTGTTAAATAACTCATTAACAGATCTTGTTCTTGATAGGAATATTATTATTAATGCTTGCATTTGTTTGCAAAGAATGTACAGCACGGAAACATGCCACTTACCCCAACCAGTCCATGCGGTTGATTATACTCCACATAAATCTTCACCTATTCGCCCTCTCTGCTGTCTTTGATACCATGGACCACTCCATCTTCCTCCACCGCCTCTACTCTCACCTCAACCTTCAACGTTCTGTCCTTGAATGGTTGAGGTCTTATCTCTCACACCGTCTCCAATTTGTCTCTGCCAACGGTTTCTCTTCCAGCCCCAGTCTTGTGCGGTGTTCCTCAGGGCTCTGTCCTCGGTCCCCTCCTCTTCAAACTCTGCATGCTCCCCTTGGTGACATCATCTCCAGATGTGAGGTCAACTTCCACATGTACGCAGATGACACCCAACTCTATCTCTCTTCCTCCACCCTTGATTCCAGAACAACTGATATCCTGACAGACTGTTTGTCAGACATTAAGTCCTGCATGAGAGCCAACTTTCTACAGCTGAATGTCAGCAAGCCCGAGGACCTCCAGATTGGCTCGTGCCAGCGCCTCCGCACCTCAGACACTGGCAGCATCAGCATCAACAGATGCATACTCCACCTCACCAAGCCAGTCAGGAACCTGAGCGTCTTGTTCGACCCTCAATTGTGTTTTCTCCCCCATTGAAGCGCTTTGAGACGTCTCAATGATGTGATAAGTCTATATCAAATGCAAGGATTATTATTATATCCATACCATGACCTGCTCTACCTTCCCCCACCTCCACAACATTACCTGACTCTTGTCACTGCCTCACCTCTCAGGCTGGCGAAACCCTCATACACACATTCGTCAACTCAAGCCTCGACTATGGAAACTCCCTCCTTGTTGGCCTCCCCATCTCTTTCCCCCGCGAGCTGCAGATCATCTCATGTCCTCTCCTGCACCAGGCTCCATGGCCCCATCACCCCCACCCTCGCCCGGCACCATTGGCTCCCCATCCCTCAAAGTAAAATGGTTGTACTATATTTCATTTGACTTCATTTTATTTATTTGCACCATCATTAAAAATCTTGATGATACATACTGGGATTATAAAGTATGGATGACAAAATATATGCTAAAATTAAAATAAAAAAGTGACATACACTATTTACCAAACAAACTATACTTTTATTCTAGCATTTTATTTATCCAGCATTTATTATGTGAGTTCTTCTGCTTACTGAAAATGCATGTTGAGGCTGGCCTTGCATGATCATAGGTTCATTATGATCTAGAAGTATAATGTGGCAGCTGAGCATTATTTGCCTACTTTGTCCATTACAATCAAACAAATAACCTATAACAACAACAACAACAAAATTACATTTGTATCGCGCCTTTCATGTCGGGAGGACGTCCCAAGGCGCTGGACAGACAGAGTTACGGACCTGAGCTGGGGGTCGGTGTGGGGGAGGGTGGAGGCAGAGGGGGGGAAGCAGGGAGATTGAAAGCACGGTCAAAGAGGAGGGTCTTGAGATGGATCTTGAAGGAGGCAAGGGAGGGGGCGAGACGGAGGGATTGTGGGATGGAGTTCCAGAGGGTGGGGGCAGAGTGGCGGAAGGCCCGCCTGCCAATAGTGGGGTGAGTGAGGTGGGGTATGTGAAGCAGGCCGGAGCCCGCTGAGCGGAGAGAGCGAACAGGATGGTAGGGGGTTAGCAGGTCGGAGAGGTAGTGGGGAGCAAGACTGTGGAGGCCTTTGAAGGTGAGGACCAGGACCTTGAACTGTATCCTCTGTGTGATGGGAAGCCAGTGGAGTTGGGCATGGATGGGGGTGATAGAGTCATGGAGCCTAATGCGGGAGAGGATACGCGCTGCGGACTTCTGGATGATCTGCAGCCTGTGGAGGACGGAGTTGGGAAGGCCGACAAGCAATGCGTTTTTATTATATGGTCAAGCCTCAATATAATGAAAACATATATAAGGGGTTTCGGCGGCCTGCGGTGTGAGACAGTGGCAGAGTCGGGCGACATTGCGGAGTAGGGGGAAGGCAGAGAGGGTCATGGCACAGATGTGGGGTAGAAAGGATAGTTGACGGTCAAACAAGACCACAAGGTTCTGGACTGACTTAGCAAGGTGGAGCGTGCATCCATGGATGGTGATGTCAGCGTCTGAGGTGAGGAGGCCAATCAGGAGGGCCTCGGTCTTGTTGATGTTCAGCTGAAGAAAGGTAGCTCTCATCCAGGACTTTATATCTGACAGACTTCTGTCAGCACAGCATTGGTCCTGGAGTCAAGGGTGGAGGCAGAGAGGTAGAATTGGATGTCATCCGCATACATGTGGAAGTTGACCTGCATATTTTACTGTGAGTCTGCTCTATAAGGCAAGCAGTTGTGGGTGAATCATCTTCCAACAGCTAGTTACAGAATAGTAGGTTAAGTATTCATGTTGCTTTTAGGCAATAGTCTATGGCTTCATAATCATACTTGCATTTAATATAATGCCTTATCACGTCTTTGAGACGTTTCAAAGCGCTTCACAGAACGTACTGTAAAATGTAGTGACTGCATATTTTGTAGATGAATAAAATATGTGAATAAATAAATATGCTGTGAACAATTGGTAAAATGAAGAAAATAACTAAAACATAGTGAAACAGATGATCAATGTATTAAATATTACACAATAAATACCCTTAGATTTTTCTAAAAGTTGGCTTTTTAAGCGCTGCGGGCTGCTACCCCACTTTAAGGCTTCTATGTAAATGCAAGTTGTTTTTCTGCACAGTGCTTTTGAAATTAAAGTTTAACTTCATATATTGAGTTTAGGTGAAACAATGGTAAAACCTTTTAGTATTGCCTTTCACTCAAAACTATACAACCCACCATGCATATTTTATTGGCTAATTACAGGGTCATTACATCCATGGTACAAAATAGCGGCAGGTTGTATTACTTCTCATTAAACCAGAAGAGGGGAGGGGAGTGGGGAAGCTTTAAGTTAGATGTATAATACTAGTGGTTTCCAACTTTAAAGTTTTAATATACGAGGATCTAGATTCATTTGCTGTCTATTTACAAAATACTATAATATTGAAAATAAGATCTATTTAGTAAATTGCACACTGTTTCTGAATTAAGAGAACTTGGTGACTGCTGGTTTGTACAATTTCATGAATATTGGATGTTGGAAATCTAAACTGGCAAGAGGAGATCTTAGTTGGAACAATATATTAAGGGCCATGACATATAAATTTAAGTCATGCTGTCATAAGTATTTTAACAAATATAATGGAGGCTGTTGTCAATACTGAGAATGATACATAAGGGTTCAAGATGATGTTGATCACTGACAGTATTAACTCATTCACATCTTTTGTAAGCAATAATTTCAATGACAATTCACTAGTAGCATAGAAGTGTAACTTTTTGGCACATACATCAATTCTTCGAACCCTAGGGCCTGAAAAGTATGAGATGAAATAATTGAGTTGGATGAACATGAACTTCAGAATAAAGACCAACCTGGACTACCAAAGATATAAAAATATATAAGATAGTGGTTTTGTGCAACTATCAGAAGACCACAGAACTTTAAAAATCTGACATCTTTTGAGGAGAAAAATTCTTTACTCTGCTTGGAAAAGGCTAGCCTGCAATTGATTCAGGTATGCTCCTTTATGACTTTTTATAGTTATTTAATTGATAGATTGAATATAAGTTACTTTACATATATTGATATAATTAAAATAAATTATTATGAATGTCTCATCAGTGAGACACATTCATTCTCTCTCATATATATGGGTTTTGCAATCCAAATCCACAAACTACTATGGATTTATCCCAAGGATGCATTAGTTACTAAACATCCAGTACAGTACAGATAAGATCTCCACCACAAGTACCGTCAAATGATGCCAGAAGATGTGGCGCTGCTGGTGGAGGATACACCTGGTGTGTTTGCTACAGAGTACGATAAAGATTGAGCTTTGTAGCAAGTTCACACAGATCTTCTAGTCCTTATTCCCATGGGTAGGGTTGGGAGGGTGGTGGTGGGAAGAAATCTGTTAAATGTTTCTGTAAGCTTTAAGAACCATAAGATTGAATGCAAACAAATGTTCAACGACTTTTCCATCTTGAACAATGTCATAGTTAATGTTCAAGGGAAGAAAAGGAAAGGCCAGGGAAGATCAATGGCACGCAAGGCCAATTCAACTCTAAGGACTTAATGTTCTGCATAGTGGAGGGCTTTTGGTAGATCCTTCCATCCACATAGTTTATCCTCTTGATTGAGGTAATAATAATAATAATCCTTGCATTTGATATATCGCTTTTTCACGTCTTCTAGATGTTTCAAAGCGCTTCACAAAATATACTGCAAAGTGAATTGACTGTATATTTCTGGGCGAAACGCAGTAGCCAATTGCGCACAGCAGTGTCCCACAAACAGTACAGGACTCCACAGACTAAATCAGGAAAGTCTAGGTAGTAGGAAAGTCCCAAATTGGTCATATTAATCAGACAGGTAGGTTAATGTCAGAGTCACTGATGAAAAAATTGGATATTCTCTGCAACACATTACCAGAATGGCTCAGGGTGGAAATGCCATTCGGATCTCCACGGCAGAAAATATATCTTATTTAACCTATCAAATCCTTTCCTCCTTTAACAGTCTTAACATAGCGTTTGGATTCTGCCTTAGCAAGAATTTCTACTATGTAATGATTTCCAATCAATAGTTAGTCTACTATGTAAAGGTTTTCAAACAACATAGGTGTTGCAATGCAATGCAATGATATTCAAATTGGAGTAATTGAGATGATAGTAAGATTTCACTCAGTAATCCAGGTTAACGTAACTAGGGTAAGCAAGGAGGGCTGGTTTACAGTCCGCTCTCACTGCAGGAATCAAAAGCTTTGGTGCTGAAAAGTACAATGCATCTTAGCTTTGCTGATATGCGGGCTGTTTGACATTCTTCTTGGATTTTTGGTTAGTGGAGGTTAGGTATGGATTCCAATCTTTGATGGATGACAGATTAACAGACATTCAAGATGTCAGCGAGACTGGCATAAACCAGTTAGAAGCTCTTTAAAATCCTTTGGTTGGACTAGAACCTTTTAGGGAGGGCAAAGGTTCTGTACTTAGCATCATGCCTATTTTGATTTCCCATTCACACCTAATTGGAAACAAGCAGGGAATCCATTTTATATTCCAATAAGATATAAGGGATCATTACAACAACAATAACAAAATTACAATTATAGAGCGTGTTTCACGTTGGGAGGACGTCCCAAAGCGCTGAACAGTCAGCTGTCGGGGCCCGAGCATGGGGGAGGGGTGGTGTAGGGGTGAGGTAAGGCAGACCAAAGGCACGGTCGAAGAGAAGGGTCTTGAGTCCGGCCTTGAAGGATGCGAGGGAGGAAGAGAGGCGAAGGATGGAGTTCCAGAGTGCGGGGGGCAGAGAGGCTGAAAGCCCGGACACCGATGATAGTGCGGGTCGGGTGGGAGACATGGAGCAGGCCGGAGCCCGATGAACGGAGGGAGCGGGCAGGTTGGTAGGGAGTCAGCAGGTCAGAGAGGTAGGAGGAGGCAAGGCCATGGATGTTCTCTGCAATCGTGGGTGAGGGTTTCGGCAGCCTGAGTGGTGAGGCAGTGGCGGAGTCTGGCAGTGTTGCGAAGATGGTGGTAGGCAGTGCCGGTCATGGCGCAGATGTGGGGGAGAAAGAACAGTTCAGGGTCAAACAAGATACCCAGGTTCCTGACTGGCTTAGTGAGGTTGAGTGTGCAGCCATGGAGGCTGATGCTGCCAGTGCCTGAGGTGTGGAGGCGCTGGCGCGAGCCAATCAGGAAGGCCTCAATCTTGCTGATGTTGAGTTGGAGAAAGTTGGCCCTCGTCCAGGACTTGATGTCAGACAGGCAGTTGGTCAGGACCTCAGTAATCCTGGAGTTCAGGGTGGAGGCAGAGAGGTAGAGTTGGATGTCATTTGCATACATGTGGAAATTTACCCCATGTCTGCGGGTGATGTCACCAAGGGGGAGCATGTAGAGGGTGAAGAGGAGGGGACTGAGGACAGAGCTCTGAGGGACACCGCACGAGACAGTGCGGGGGCTGGAAGAGAAACCGTTTGCCATGACGAAGTGGAGGCGGTGTGAAAGATAGGACCTGAACCAGTCAAGGACAGAACCTTGAAGGTTGAGGTGGGAGGAGAGGCGGTGGAGGAGGATTGAGTGGTCCACTGTGTCAAAGGCGATGGAGAGGTCGAGGAGGATGAGAAGGCAGAGGTAGCCCTGGTCACACATGGTCAGGATGTCGTTTGTGACCTTGACCAGAGCAGTTTCTGTGCTGTGGGCAGCACAGAAACCCGATTGGAGGGGTTCATAGAGGGAGTGAGAGGAGAGGAAAAAGCGAAGCTGGGAGGCAACGGCTCTCTCAAGGACCTTGGATAGGAAAGGGAGGTTTGAGATGAGCCGGTAGCTCGATAGCTGTGATGGGTCGAGGGAAGGTTTTTTCAAGGTGGGGGTGATAGTAGCTGTTTTGAGGGGGGAAGGAACGGTGCCAGATAACAGGGAGAGGTTAACGATGTCGGCGAGTAGTGGGGCAAGGAGGTAGAGTTGGGATTTAAGGAGAGGGGTGGGGGTGGAGATGGGGTCAAGGGAGCAGGTGGTGGACTTCATGGAGGTTACTGTGTTGACAGAGGAGGGGGTGACAGATTCAAACGTGTGGAAGGAGGGATGGGTAATTGTCAGATGAATAATTGTGTGGGGTGAGGGTAGGGAGGGGTTGGAAGTTGGGAGGGCAGTGTGCGGATTCCCTCGATTTTGGACTCGAGGAAGTCCAGCATTTTCTCGCTGCGAGAGTTGGAGGAAAGTATCTGCAAGGCGTGGCGGGGAGGGCGGAGGAGCCGGTTAGTGGTGGAGAACAGGAGCCTGGAATTGCCTTTCGCCTCCAGGATTAACCTGGAGCAGAAGGATGATTTGGCCGAGGCGAGAGCGGAGTGGTAGGTTTTGATGAGGTCCAGCCAGATATGGCAGTGCCCCGTTAGGCGGGATTTGAGCCAAGTGCATTCGGCAGCCTGCACCTGGCCCTTAAGCAAGCGGAGGTGGTTGGTGAACCAGGGTGAGGATCAGCAATAGGAGGCAGTTCGGGAGGTGAGGGGGGCAAGGACGTTGAGTGTGGTGGAGAGGGTGCTGTGGAGAAGAGTGAGTGCAGTGAGTGGATTGTTGCGAGAGGTGGGCCAGAGGGGGAGGAGATCAGAGGACTCCAGGGCAGCAGAGGGGGATTGCGGGGAGATCTTCTTCCACAGGCGGTAGAAGATGGTGGTAGGTTTGGAGGCAGCAGGGAGAGGGATATGGGAATTGAGGGAAATTAAATGGTGGTCAGAGATGGCCTTGTCAGTGATGGTGACATCCGAGATGCTGAGGCCCCGGGTGATCATCAGGTCGAGCGGGTGACCGTGGGTGTGGGTAGCAGAGTGGATGTGGAGGGAGAGGTTGAGAGAGGAGAGAGGAGAAGTCTGAGGTGATGGAGCAGGAGGGAGTGAAGTGAAGGTTGAAGTCGCCTAGGATGATGAGGTGGTCGGAGCAGAGGCAGAGGGAAGCAAAGAGAGTGGAGATGTCAGAGATGAAGATGGGAAAGGATTTTGGGGGGCGGTAGAGTAAGAGAATTTTCAGAGAGAGGTGGGAGGGATGGCAGAGGGTAAGATGTTCGAAGAAGGGGAATGAGCCTGTGGAGTAGAGGGATAGGGCAAGTGATGCCCTGGATATGAGTGCCACACCACCGCCACGACGGTTAGGGCATGGGGTATGGTGGTAAGTGTAGCCGGGTGGTGTGGCCTCAGTGAGGGGGAAGGTGTCACCTGGGTGATCCAGGTTTCTGTTAGTGCCATGATGTCAATGTTCTCATCGAGGATGAGTTCATTGATGGCCAGGATCTTGTTGGAGATGGAGCGGAGATTTTGAAGTCCAATGCAGAGTGGACAGTTGGCAGGGGGATGCGTGGGATGAGAGGGGGTAATGGAATGGTTGGGAGGGTGGGTGGGGATGCAAATAAGGGAGGGGAGGTTAGCTCCCGGTGTCAGGGTCCAGGGTGGCTTGCGATGGTAGTAGAGAATGGGGCAGTCGGTGTGGCTGCTACTGGACAGCCAGCACCGACTGCCACCATGAGCCCGGCAGAGGATTCCCAGGCTGGAGCAGAGGGAGGCAGTGTGCGGGGGTTCAAGCAGAGATAGGAGGCGGGGAGGGCGGAGAGAGAGCAGGACAGAGCAGGAGAGTTGCAGAGAAGGGGTCATTTTGTGGGAGGGCCAGCTCGGGTCGGGGGCGGCAGCCAAGAAGCGCACGCTGGGAACGAGAGGCGGCGGGTTTAGTAGGACATGATAAAACATTATCATGTTTTAAGCAGAGACGATCATTTGTCTCAACTATAAATGCCCATTTGCCGTGTCTCATTATGGATTTACTCGGCTTGTACCCTCTAGAACAGGTTTGAAACCAATGCACATTTATATCAATTGTTATAAATACATTTTTATATATATATATATACTAGCTATATCCGTTGTAGCTACACTTGCAACCAAAGGATCAAATATGGAATGTAGATTGAACACAGACAGACATTTCATCTTTATCTACACTCAAATGGAAGGACTCCTTAGGGAGGACTTTGTTCTTCAGTTTTATTTAATGGGCCTTCTCTCTTTTGTGCAGCATTTTTACTTATCTTTGAAATTTTGATTTTTGCGTAGACATCTTTATAATCTTTATATAATCTTTATAATGTATAATTTATAATCACTGAGATGTCCTCCCAACGTGAAAGGCGCATTAAAAATTTAATTTTGTTGTTGTTGCCACAGCTTAGCTTTGCCTGTGTTCTTTGCTACATGTGTGCTCTGTGACATGCTCTGGTCAGTTGGCGCAGCCACCAGGTGTAACTTCAGCGAAAAACGCGAAACTTAAATAACTCTAAACAGTAGGAGATACCTGAAAACAAATATGCCCATGTCACACCCTGATGCAAGACCTTTCTGATGAGGTATAAATCACATCTCTACATCAATTGGTCAATTGACGTGCAGTCCTGTAGCTCCGTGGTTAGAGGACTCGCTTTGCAAGTGAGAGACCTGAGTTCAATTCCAGGCAGAGGGCGAAACCTTGGGCAAGTTTCCTTACTCCACACGCCTAATAATAATCCCTCCAAAACAAAAAACAATAATAAATTGGTCATTTTCAATCCATGACTGTTTGTGGGACACTGCTGTGCGCAATTGGCTGCCGCGTTCGCCCACAAATATACAGTCAATTCACTTTACAGTATATTCTGTGAAGCGCTTTGGGACGTCCTCCCGACGTGAAAAGCGCTATATCAAATGCAAGGATTATTATTATTATATATTGAGCTCCTTCTTGAAGTGCAAGTTGTTTTATTAGTGTATATATATCGTGTTATATATATATAGAAGATAGAAGAAAATTTATAAATGAATTTCTGCATAGGGGCCTAAAAGGTGTGAGGTTTACAAGTCTTGCACATATAGGAAAACTAGCAGTAGCATAAATCTGTTAGAAACTAATTTTTCATCTGTTTTAGTTTTGGGTAGTTGAATTTTCATCTTAATTGAACTTATGTGATTTTGTTGGTGCAATCGGAATTATTGGCTGTAGAATATAATTAACTCCTTTTGTTGAGGCTACAAGAAGCAAGTGGTGTATTTGTACCACTAGGTACTGAGTTGCATCCAATTTATAATTGATTTTGTTTTGCAGTGATTTGGGCTTTTTAAGGGAAATTACTGACTTGATACAATTACTTTCAGGTAAGTCAAATTATTTTGTGTATTGGACTGAATATTCTATAGGTTATTCATTGAGACATTGCTGTGTGCAATTGGCTGCCGTGTTTCTCACATAAAATACACAGTCAATCCACTTTACAATATATTGTGTGAAGCACTTTAAGATGTCTCAACGACGTGATGAGGCACTATATCAAATGTAAGGATCATTATTATTGTAGATCAAATATGAAATTATTAAATTATTGAGTTGAAATCCTTTTTGGAGAACTGAAAGTGAAGTTTTTAAGATCACCCTGCGCTGTTTCTTTGAGTCCTATGAGGATTTCTCCTCATTGTAGCTTATATTCATTTATAAAATGAAGCACATAAAGTATTAAAACAAATCACAATCATAATATATTTGAATATATTGTTAAAAGGGTGAAAAGTAAACATGTTTGAATGAATTACATGTTTATATGCACACGTTTTCTTTGTGGAGTGGGGTCACACTTACAGAATTCCAAAAATGAAAACACTTGCACACGCTTTGAATCTATGTTCATTGTCCCAATTACCATTGATGCAGAACTATATTTGTTGGGCACTGAGGGGGAAAGCCACCAACTGATGGAGCATAGCTTGTGCTGTCATGTCAACTCCAGCGGGGGATATATAATTAGTACAGTGAGGAATTTCGGGTAATGTTTCATTTCTCTCCAATAGAGAATAGGAAATATGATTAAACTGTCATAGCATACATATTACAGTGAGTTGCATACAATATCATTTCAAATGTTTTACACCTAATCCTAACTCTTATGCTACAAAATATGCAGGAGTTCCATATAGTTATTGCATCAAATGCAATATGATCTCTGCTTTAGCAGTTAAAAAATACTTCCTCGCACCCGTTACAGTTTGTCTGGCTTTCTCACTTGGTTTGTAAAGGTAAAGTATTAAAGCAATAAGGACATACGTTTGTACTACTAACTGCTTTGCATTTTGAAACATACTTCTTATAAGAATAGTTAGGACATTTTTAGAGATTTGGCACAAAGTTGCAATAAGTTAGATAATAGTGGGCACTCACAAATGAAGTAACTTGGAGCACTCTTAAGTGAATTTTATCTGAATTGCACGCTTGTGATGAATACCACAAGAGGGCAGTGCTATCACTACAGAAATAAGAAGGTGGAAATTAAGCAGAAAATGGACAAGTTGCAATGTAAAAATATATTGCCTTTCTGGACAGGCTACTGAATCACGAGGATATTTCAAGGATTCAATTATAGGTCAGAAAAGTGAAGATGACCCATTGACACAGCACCTTTGGTGTATCAGTGCAAAAATTGCTCTATAATTTACTATACTTGTGGAGTCCTGTAGATCAGTGGTTAGAGCACTCGTCTCGCAAGCGTGAGGACCTGGGTTTGATTACCGGACAGGGCAAAGCCTGAGGCAAGTTTCTTACTCCACATGCTTCTGTTCATTTAGCAGTAAGTCGGAACTCGGCTGTTAGGTGATTGGCGGATCGCTTTTTTGGGGGTAATCCTTTTTTTAAAAAAAATTGGTCACTCAATCCACAGCTGTTTGTGGGACACTGCTGTGCGCTATTGGCTGCCGCGTTTCGCCCACAAAATATAGTCAATTCACTTTACAGTATTGCCTGTGAAGCGTTTGAGACATCTCGAAGACCTGATAAGGTGCTATATCAAATGCAAGGATTATTATTATCTCAATCACAACTAGGCTGATGATGACTGAGCGAGGTGCTGAACTAAGGTGAGAGACATTCACTCTGGGAGGGTAGAACAATCAGTAGTTATGGCTTTGATAGAGATCTAAATTCAGGTGCCCTACCTGGTTGTCTCAGTTGGGCAGTCAATAACAACAACAACTTGCATTTATATAGCTCCCCTCACATACGGTAATGCCCTGCAGCACTTGGCATGAAGAAATGCACTTGGAAAAATAAGTGTTTTTTAAAAAGTTAGATTCTAGATTCTGAAAGTTAGATTCTGATAGATTATACCTAATCGGAAGGAAGTGATCATGGCTCTTCTGTTCATGATAATAGAGATGTAAGGATAATGCATGATTTCTCAATTCTCCTTGACTCATATTTTCCGCTGCCCTTTTCAGCAATCATAATGTGAATTTTTATGTTGCTTCAGGGTTTACTGACTGCAGAGGAAAATGTTTCCTACAATGCAGAAGGGATTAGGATTGGTTTAGTATCATCTGCATATCAAAGCTCACTTTGTTTCACTAAGAATTTTGAGTGGATTCACAACACTGTAAAAGTATGAGAGGGTAAATGGTAAAAAATATTACCACTGGTTGGTGAATCATGCATAACTTTAAGACCATCAGCAAAAAAAAGTTAGTTTTTTTTTAACCCACAATTGCTACTGCATTTCTAACTTTCTTTCCCCTTGACAGCATATTGTCCTAATGAGTGTAATTAGGACATGAAGTGTGCTACCAAAAATACAGAAGAACCATAGTAGGTTGAACAAGGGATATGACAAATATTTAAAAAAACTGTACATAGTAGTTAAAGGGGAAAGAGCAGGGGAGTGGGTCTAAATGGATAACTTGTTCAGTGGTCCTTCACAGGCTTGATTGGCTAATGGCTTCATTCTGTGTTGTCCAATTCTATGATTAGGTAGAATTAGGTAAACTGTGAGAAGGATAGCAGCCAACTGCAGGAAGACATAGACAGAATGGTAAAATGGGCAGGCACATGACAGACGAGTTTCAATGTGGAGAAATGCGAGGTAATAATTTTGGTGGAAAGAATGAGGGGAGGCAATATAGGCTGGTAATACAATCTTAAGGGGGGTAAAAGAACAGAGAGACCTGGGGGTGCAGGTAAATGAATCCTTGAAGGTGGCAGGACAGGTAGATAAAGCTGAGAAAGGGCATATGGGATACTAAGCTTTATAAATAGGGGCATAGAGTACAAGAATCAGGAGGTTATGATTAACCTTGATTATGAGGAAAGGCTGGAGAGGTTAGGATTATTCTCATTGGAGCAGAGAAGGTTACGAGGAGACCTAATAGAGGTCTTCAAAATCATGAGGGGATTTGATAGGTTAGAAAGGGAAAAACTGTTTCCACTGGTGGGTGTGTCAGTGACTCGAAGTCACAGATTCAAAATAGTCTCTAAAAGAAGCAGAGGGGAGGTGAGAAGAAATTTTTTCACGCAGCGAGTTGTTCGAATCTGGAACGCATTACCTGACAGGGTGGTCGAGGACGATTCGATAACAACTTTAAAAACGCGGTGGACGGGTAATTGAGGAGGACGGATTTGTAAGGTTATGGGGAAAGGGCTGGGGAGTGGGATTGACATTAATTGCTCTATTCAAAGAGCCTGCACAAACTCGATGGGCTGAATGGCCTCTTTTTGTGCTGTACGATTCTATGATTCTATGATTATACAAAAACAACAACAATTTGCGTTTATATAAGCGCCTTTCACATGGAATAACATCTCGAAACTGCTTGACCTCAGCTGCTGCCAGTTTATGTGAAGATGATAAGGGTGTTAAATGTGCTTCTGATCTACATGATTGAGAAAGAAGATAAAAATATTCCATGTTGTGACTTGTGGCAGTTGAAGGAGAGAAATTATTTTCTTCACATAAATGTTAAATATGCATCCATTTTATTATATCTGTGATTTTGAGGATTTTTTTAAAAGGCAAAGAAAGTTAGAAATACAGTAGCAATTGGGTTGTTCTAAAAATCTTTTATGTTTTATGTTCTGCACACCTTAAGAGGCAAGTTGAAACTGTCTTTGAACCGTAAAACTTTATTAATTATGATTCATATATTATGAATGGAATTTTCCCTATATATAGTATATTTATATATGTATATGTTAATATTTTACAGCCAAAATCTTGATGCAGTATTTATTTTGAAATCTGTAGGCTTCTACAGTAAACTCCTGATAACTCGACCCTGATAACTTGTCATTGCCACTTAAGTCGTCATGCTGTCAGTATCCCAGTGAATTTATTAATGTATTTATACATATGCCTAACTTGCCATTCTGGACAACATGTAGCTGAACCCTTTTCCCTTGGAGTGACGAGTTATCAGTTTACCTGTAAGTAAGGAAGTAGACAGTAGTGTATTGTATTCTAATGTACAAAATGCAGTGATGTATTGCATTTTGTACATTAGATGATATTTCATCAACCATGACTGTTTGAAGATTCACACTTTGCCAAAATGGCCTTCCAGTGTTTCATAGGAACGTAGGAACAGAGGTAGGCCATTCAGTCCCTCGAGCCTGTTCCGCCATTCTATTAGATCATGGCCGATCTGGTCCTCAACTCCATTTAACCACCTTTGCTCCATATCACTTGATACCCTTACCTAACAAAAATCTATCCACCTCAGTTTCAGAATTGTTTTGTACAAGGCATAGGTGCAGAACATCAGTTCCTCATACATTTGCTGCTATTGGGTAATATCAAGCTGTGAATTAAGAGTTATCAGTGAACTAGTAACCTCATTGATTGACAACGGGAAATGTGTGCTCTGTGTTGGAATAGATAATCACCGTACTTTAAAGCCGAGATAAGAAATCTTGTTTGTAATAGTGGAGAAGTTGTTGGACTATGAAAGGTTTCTTGCTGCTCAAATGCAGAATTGCAATCATTTTATTTTTAGTGCAGTTTACTTTTTTTAATGGGAAAATAATTTAGTTGCATCATTATTATTCCTGTTAAATTCTCATTTCAAAGAAGAAAGCAATGAGGCAAATAATTGCTGTATAAAATTTACATAGAAAATGGTGTGCAGCATTATTCATTTGGGAAGCAATATGTTGCCTGTGAGAATAGTAGGTTCAAATAATATGTTTAATACATTTTTAGTATGCTATTTATTGAGCATCTTTTTTGAAAGATGTTTTGAAAATAGTGTAGCTATTTTTAAAAATGTTGGTGATTTACCAATAGTATAGAATCCATAGATACTTTATGAATACATATTTCTGATTATTGTTTCTTCAAATACACCAATTTAGATATTACATAGAATAACATATATTTCCTTTCAAAAATTTAACAGCTTAAACTCTGTTTGTAAACTACACATAGTAAATATCAACCTGAGAATCTTTATCACACTTGCATAAATATTTTGCCCATTATCCTGAAATATATACTGTACCATTTTATTTGTTTTTATAATATGCAGCGCATGGAAGTTTAATGCTCTACAGTCTTAGCATCTCCCCCCACCCCTTCAAATATTAATTTATTTGAGGGCATAGTTTCTTTATTCCTCCCCCTCTGTTTTTTCCAAGCTGTGCAGATGTACTAAGCTCATAGGACAGAGTGGGTGACTGCTATCTGGCCACTGACATTGCTGGTATCTGTTCTGGACATTGCACAATGACAAGGAAGATTAGGAACTCAGTGAAATGCCCAAATTGAACATGTGTTCCTCCACTCTGTGGCGCTGTATACCAGTGTATCAATGCATCAAAATTGTGATGCTTTTTTTAATGGGATAACCTTTTAATTTTAATGTAGTCCAAACCTTTTTCGCAAATTTAGTGTTTCTTCTTTTCTGTTCGTTCACAGTACATTTGGTAAGTATAACCATTATATCTGCTTAGTTCATATAAATGTGACAGCGAGAAGGTAATTTATTTTATTTTCAAACGTTGCAAAGGTAAAATTGAGAACCTAATGTACAAGACTGAGGCAACAAAAAAAATTATTGTTTGTGGAAGGAGGTTCAAGATCTTAAATAGGTAATTATTTCTGATCTTGATCACTGTCTTCATTTAACTTTTAAAAATGATGTCTTTGGGTACAACCAAAGTATATTTCAAGTATGAGATCAAAGGTGCTCCATGGTTTCAAATATTTTATCATTTGCTATTGCACACTGTGTTGAATGAATGACAAGAATACTCTACAGTACCAAGTTCTGAGTAATGATAAATCATTAATGATAAATTAATGCACTTTAATTTAGGGAAAACCCAAATTCCATCTTACTTATAATGAAGATAAAAGTACCAACTAGTCCTGTTATGTTGTTCTTGTTTCTGTTTTCAGGGATAAACCAATCCAGAGAGAAGAATTGGGGATGGGTTTGACCCAACACCCTTTCTGTTGTTCAATAACTGCTAATTGTTGCCATCATTTAAAAAACAAATGGGTTCAACAATTATTTTGCTTAATGGCTAAAACATCCCGCACTCCTTGGAGTGTCACTCATCTTTTATAAGAATAATCCTTCCATTTGATACAGCGCTTTTCACGTCTTCGAGTTGTCTCAAAGCGTTTCACAGAATATACTGTAAAGTGAATTGACTGTATTTCTGGGTGAAATGCGGCAGCCAATTGCGCACAGCAGTGTCCCAAAAACAGTCGTTGATTGAGTGACCAAATTATTAATTTTTTTTCTTGAGGGATTATTATCCTCAGAAAAGCGGTCCTCCAATCGACTAACAGCTACTTCATGCTAGGTAAACAGAGGCGTGTGGAGTAAGGAAACTTGGGCAACAGTTCACCCTGCCAGGAATAAAACTCAAGTCTCTTGCTTGCGAGGCGAGCGCTCTAACTTCTGAGCTGCAGGACTAAATATCTGGAATGTTAACAGTATATCAGGTCTTTCAGTTGGATAAGAGCGGTACAGAGGCACCGTACTCACTTTTGATTTTAATGCTTTGAACTGTGAGAGGTACATATAATGAAGGATAATTGGAAATTTATTTGGACACCTTATACATTTGTTTCTGAGACTTTAAATTGTGGCACCGCCCTGTAATTTAAAGTATAGAGAACTTGAGCTCATGTTTTTCCAGTTCAGTGCATCTATGATTCAACAAGTCGTAATCTATGCAGATTAACTGAACGTAAATTTGCAAAATGAGGTCACTTGGTGTTGTGTTGGGGGCACTTGCAGATTTTGTGTTTTTTAAACAAACTAACTGGAATTTTTATGGTAGTATCAAGCTCAATGGTAGATCAATTCCGAAAGTGATAACGCGCAAAAAAAACGTGCAGAAGTTTGCATGACAGAGTGTAGTTATAAGAAAATTGAGGTGGTTGCTCCCCCACCCCTGCCCCATATGCCACTTAGTATTATCTGCTGTGCTCTGAGTCTACTTTAATATTATAGGTGGAAGGCTGACAAGAGTGCCTTAGGAATAAAGCAATTATATGTAAGAGTATATCTGGTGTACCTAAAGTTGCTTTATTCACAAGGTCACAACACCAATCCTGTTTTCAAGGGCGTAGTCGGGTTATTTCTTATTACTCCATGAATAACCTGGTAGATTCACTAGGTTAGTTCCTGGGTTACTATCAAAAGTGAATGTGGATCCATTACAGGCAGAGACAGGAGGCATTATAATGGGGGATAAATATCCCCTGTAATCCTGTAGCTCAGTGGTTAGAGCACTCGCTTTGCAAGCGAGAGACCTGAGTTCAATTCCAGGCAGAGGGCGAAACCTTGGGCAAGTTTCCTTACTCCACACAGAGCCTAATAATAATCCCTCCAAAACCAAAAACAATAATAAATTGGTCATTTTCAATCTACGACTGTTTGTGGGACATTGCTGTGCGCAATTGGCTGCCGCGTTCGCCGACAAATATACAGTCAATTCACTTTACAGTGTGTTCTGTGAAGTGCTTTGGGACGTCCTCCCGACGTGAAAAGCGCTATATCAAATGCAAGGATTATTATTATTATTATATGGCAGAGCCATTAAACAAATACTTTGCTTCTGTCTTCACGTTAGAAGACACAGAAAACTTACCAAAAATAGAGGGGAACCAAGAAGCTAATGTTGGTAAGCAACTTAGGGAAATTAACATCAGTAAAGAATTAGTACTAGGGAAACTGTTGGGATTGAAAAATGACAAATCCCCTGACCCTGATGGCCTGCATCCTAGGGTTTTAAAAGAGGTGGCTGCTGAGATAGTGGATGCCTTGTTTTTGATCTTCCAAAATTCTCTGGATTCTGGAACGGTTCCCATTGATTGGAAGATTGCAAACGTAACACCACTATTTAAGAAGGATGGGAGAGAGAAGATGGGGAACTGTAGACCAGTCAGTCTGACATCGGTGGTAGGGAAAATTCTAGAATCCTTTATTAGGGATGTCGTAGTGGGGCACTTAGAAAACCATAACATGATTAGGCAAAGTCAACATGGCTTTACAAAAGGGAAGTCATGCTTAACAAATCTTTTAGAGTTTTTTGAGGATGTAACTTGATGTTAGATAGGGGAGAACCAGTAGATGTAGTGTATTTAGATTTTCAGAAAGCATTCGACAATGTGCCATATAAAAGGCTGCTACACAAGATTAGGGCACATGGAATTAAAGGCAATATATTAGCATGGATCGAAGAGCGGCTAACGGGAAGAAAATAGAGAGTAGGGATAAACTCGTCCTTCTCAGATTGACAAGATGTGATTAGTGGAGTGCCACAAGGATCAGTGCTTGGGCCTCAACTATTTTAATCTCTATCAATGATTTAGATGAGGACACAGAACTTAAAATATCTAAATTCGTAGATGATGCAAAGCTAGGTAGGAGAGTAAGCTCTGAGGATGACACAAAAAGATTGCAAAGGGATATAGATAGGTTAGGTGAGTGGGCAAGAAGGTGGCAGATGGAATATAATGTGGGGAAGTGTGAAGTTATTCACCTAGGTAGTAAAAACAGGAAAGCATATTATTTTCTAGAGGGGGGGAGACTAGATAGTGTTAAAGTTCAGAGGGATTTGGGTGTCCTTGTACACCAGTCACAAAAAGTCAGTGTGCAGGTACAGCAAGCAACTAGGAAGGTTAGTGGCATGTTGGCGTGTATTGCAAAAGGGTTAGAATACAACAGTAGGGAAGTCTTGCTGCAACTGTGTAGGGCCTTGGTGAGACCGCACCTAGAGTATTGTGTGCAGTTTTGGTCTTCTTATTTAAGAAAGGACATACTCGCGTTAGAGGGGGTACAGTGTAGATTCACTAGGATAGTTCCTGGGATGAGGGGGTTGATCTATGAGGATAGGTTGAGTAAACTAGGCCTATATTCTCTAGAATATAGAAGAATTGAGGGTGATCTTATAGAAACATTTTTATGGGGCTTGACAGAGTAGACAGTGTGAAACTGTTTCCCCTGGTAGGAGAATCTATAACTAGGGGTCACGGTCTGAAGATAAAGGGTTAGCCCTTTCGAACAGAGTGGAGGAAACACTTCTTCACTCAGAGGATAGTAAATTTATGGAATTCTCTACCCCAGAAGGCTGTGGATGCTCAGTCCTTGAACATATTCAAGACTGAGATTGATAGATTTCTAAAGGATAGAGGGATTAAGGGATATGGGGATAAGGCGTGCAGATGGAGTTAAGTTAGAAGATCAGCCATGATCTTATTGAATGGCGGGGCAGGCCTGAGGGGCCGAATGGCATACTCGTGCTCCTAATTCCTATGTTCCTATGAATGATACTTTGCAGGTATCTGTTAATATGGAGCAATTATTAAAATTGGGCAATTAATATTATTACTTAAAATTTAGTTTGGGTCATACCTTTCTGGGCTGTTACTTTTCAAACAAAATTGCTCCTAAAGCCCATTTCATTCCCTTCCAATTGTTTTTAAAAAGCATACAATGCAAAAAATAGAAATTGCTCTCCAGATTAATTTGGGAATCCAATATGTGGTTTTAAAACAAATGTGAATGTGGAGTTGCTGCAGAAGAACTCATCAAATTGTAGAGAATCATAAAGGAAGGAAAACCGTAATAGTATAGATCTATTATTGGTGCTGATTCCTATGTCTTAGTGATTGCTTAGACGAAGGAACAATTGAATAAGGGATTGACAAAAACATGTAAAGATGATTTAAAAGTAAGAAGAATAATGCCATATTTTCAGTAATTGAACGAATAAATAGCATCCGTCTTTGTTTAAAGATTGGCATTAATATGTATTTTCAAATGCAACTCCTTCATCTTTTGAAGAATGATAGTCAATCTCAGCTGAAAAGCCCTGGGCACTAGCATGATGGATTCCATTTTCATTTTGATCGTCTTTTCGACATTTTTCAAATTAAACCTCATCTCAGAGTTAATGCAGTAACACACAATGACAATTGGAGAGACCACTTTCTGCACTCACAAACTTAAATCTTGCTGAAATGTTCAGGTTCAACTTCTCTATTTGGTATGTTATTCCTACCCAAGGGGAAGAGGTGACTCAAAAGATTGATAAACTGGATTATCGTCTTGTTTTGAAGATGGTCTAATAGGAATGCTGCATTGCTCATACCTTACGCTCTCCATCCCACCATTGGTGCTGAGCTTCCAACCTATTCCAACTATTTCTCTACCCTATGGAGCTCTTACAAACCATCCGTTTCTTCTCACCCTGACTCAAAGGCCTCCTAAAACCACATCTTTTCAACCATGCTTTTGGTCAACATGCTTACTTTTCATCCCTTTCCGCTCACTAACATGAATAGTGCTATGTAACATTTGTTCTACATGAAATTTCTACTGTATAAAATGCTATAGAGTAATGACTACAAAGTATTCTTCTCATTAAGCAAAATGAATAGAGGATTTAGATTGATCCTCAGACTTGTTTACAGATCGCTTCCTACCTCTCCGACCTGCTTACGCCACACTCCATACCCACCGCCTCTGCTTGGCTGGCTCCGACCTGCTGCTTGTGCCTCATCCTCTCTGCTCCACCATTGTCAACTGGGCTTTCAGCCATTATACCCCAAAACTATGGAACACTCTTTCTCAATTCCTTTCCCTTGCCTCCTCATACTCCATCTTCAGATCCCATCTGAAGACCTTCCTCTTCAACCGTGCCTACTGTCACCTCCTCTCGGCTCGAAGGTTGAGCTCCCCCACTGTTAAACGCTCCGAGATGCTACCATGCATGAATGGCGCTATATAAATGCAATTTGCTGTTTGGCCAAAATGGCCAAAGTATCTGCGACAACATCCAAATGACCACCCCTTCAACACGCGTTTACTACTGAACACGTGACAAGTCCAACATGCTGACACTAAGCTCAGCAACCCCGTCTGTTGCCTTAATGTTCCTGGAAGCAGTCAGATAAACAAAGTGGTCTCGCCACATTTCATAACTGACTTACTTTTATAAGACACTAGATTCCTTACTAAAATAAATATATTATAAACCTTCCAAGGATTGTGTTCCAAAACTAGATAAGCAATTTAGCAGTACTGGTGGTAGTCTATGGAAATGTTTTCTGGAAGCTTCAGTGGGTTTCATGGGCTGTTAACCACAGCTGTACAATAGAAGTGAAATCACCTGATACACAAGTTTCCTTTTGACCACAAGCTGTAAATGATGTCTAGTCTATGCCATAATGTGCCCAATAGATCCAGGAACCTTGAAGGTAAATGTTGTTTTAGTGTTCATTCTGAAGCCAAGTTACTTTAGCAGATTATTTCTCTCTTTTTTAAATAATAGAGCTGCATTTTGATTTTGTTAACCTCAATTCACTGTCTCAGTAATTTAATTCAAATAAAGTGTACATAAAGAAAATTTGTATTGTAGTGGTTAATTGTCATAAGATTAGCAAAGGTTTATTCTAAGTTTGGTTTAATATAATTTTTTAAATCCCATGACCTGTGAACAGGAATCTAAAGTTTGGGTTGCATGGTCTGAATTCAGACTGCAGTCTAAACTGAGTTTTCTTGACTATATGAGGTTTCTTGAACCAGGATTAGGGTCAAATCAAACTTTATTCCAATTTCTGGTGAATACCAGAGGCAAACTAGCTCCTGTGGAACTACATATGGCTCTGCTCTGAGATGCTATCCTGTGTGAAGAGCTCTATATAAATCAGTGGTAGCTAACCTGTTGCCCGTTGGGCCATCAAGAAGCGGCCGCTGAACTTGTTGAATCAGTAGTGTTTTTTCTTGATTGAGTATTTCTTGATATGGCAAACAAAATTGTTGGCCGACCATAAAGGTTGGCCACCACTGATATAAATGCAAGTTATTTCTATTGTATCACCTCAGCATGAGATTGGGGACCAGTGGGAAGAAATTTAGACAGATAATTGGACACGCTATAATTTAAAGAAAAATTCTTTAGCCGGCTCAACTTACTTTTCAACATACTCCATTACTTACATAAAATGTGTTTGAGGGAATTTTTTGTCAACATAAAAGGGTGATAGGCACATGGAACAAGCTTGCAGGACAGGTGGTGGAACAAAAAACTACAAAGAGTATCAAAAAGAAACCAGACAAGTTCCTGTCAGTTAAAAGGATTCAAAGTTATTAGATTTAGAGATAGATACATCGAAGGAAACTTGTAGGAAATTAGATGAATATGCTAGATGGACTGATAGCCTATCCTGCCTGAAATTGTTACTATGTATTTTATAGGAACATTTACAGACCAGAATAGACTGTCAGCCAATGTAGATTTAAATGAAAGGGTGTTTTTGAAAATAAACTAATTATGATATTACATTAATATTGCTTTATGTGATATTACCATTTTTTAAAAAAAATAAGTGGCTGAAAATGGTTTGGAAGGCTACACCAGCAATTTATATCGCAAAGCTTCTCAAAGTGCTTTAAAAAGGCACAGTGAGAGATTTTAAGAGATTTTAAGAAGGGTTTTCTTTGACTTTTAGCAGTCAAAATTTTGACTGGTGCTCATTACTACCTGTAATTGCTGCATTATATTTGTATACAGCTTTCACTGCAACATTGGTTCAATATTAATTCTCTATTTGATCATTTCTTAGTAATCATTTATTTCCCCACTCATGACGATGAGAACAACAACTTGCACTTATGTAGCGTCCTTCATTGGGGCAGCTTCTGGGAGTATTAACTACTCTGTGTTACAGTAAGACGTATTTTGGTGTGTGCCCTGAAGAAACTAAAACTTTGAATTAACTTGTAGCAACAGTCTCCAACTGCTGCATCATTTGTATGATACCATTTTAGTTCTAATTTTAATACCACCCAAGAACAAGTGTCGATAAAATTCAAGTTACAGTCAATCTAAAAACCACGGATTGTTAAGTAAGTCCTGAGATGTGTACTCCTGCAGTTCTTAACATGCTGCATGGTCATGTAAGTGGAGCTCAACTATGACTTCAACAATGATGTTCCTATACCTGTCAAAGCACTAATTTAGACTGACATTAAAAATACTCGTAAAAGCTATCATTCATCATTTCTCCAAACTTATGATCAAAACTTAAGTGTGTGCAGCTGAAACTATTTAACAGCACATTGGCTGACTGATATGGAATCTGCAATTTATAAGCTCGAAGGTAATTAACTGCCTTCTGTGGCAAATAGATATACAGTACAATATGTAGCCCAGAGCATAGGATGAATGGATTTTCAGGCTTAGACATGCTGTAACAGTATAGTTATACCCATTGACTTTTTGATTTGATGTGATGCGAGATTACATTATTCAGCGTTGTTAAAATGAGCAAATTGGGGTTTGAACATTTTCCAGTTATCTTTCAAATCTGTTTTTGCAAGCCAATGTTATTGTGGGTAACCTGCAATGCAACACACTGTAACACAGAAGAGTAAGATTTAATTGTACCTGCAGGTATCAAGGGAAGTATGCCGCGAAACTCTGGAACACTCTTCCTCAATCTCTCTGCCTTGCCCCCTCCTTCCCCATTTTCAGGTAGCACCTGAAGACCTTCGTCTTCGATCGTGCTTACGGTCACCTGGCTCGGCATCGTGCTCCACCACTGTCAAGCATTCGAGGAGGCTACCGTGCTTGAGTGGCGTTATATAAATACAAGATGTAAATCCATAGTAGTAGCACTAATTGGTGTCGATGCATATCTATATTTAACACAGATTTTTGGACACAACCTAAAATTGTCTTCAAATACGCAAACTTTGGTTTGATAGAGAAGCTGCGTGTGATGAGTTTGAATAGATCTAAGCTGATAATTAAAACCTGGATTTTAGTTTTAAAAAAGTGTCCTGTATTGTCCTGTGAATTTTATCCTTCTGTGCAGGGTAAAAATTCGTCTTGGATCTATCTGTTCTTTACTAGAAATTCTTTAATTAGTTTTAACTGACAAAAGCAAAGTTAATGTGTTTATATATATATATATATACACACACACACATTGGTCTTGAAACATTTGCGGTTATTCTGTTTTGTTTGCTGTGGACATCAAATCTTTCAATGTATATTGATCTAGAATTTCAGTAAGTTCTTCAAATGTAGTGAATGAGGCAGCCAGTCCTGCTGCTGAAGAAACTTCATCTTTTTCACCCTGTTTTTCAACTTAACTACTGGCCCTCAAGGCCTTTTCTATCATTCTTTGTGAACTTTTCAACTTTTCGCACCCACTTTGACCTTTGTTATCCAGTACCTGTATCCTATTAAGATTTACCTTTTCTCATTGCCCCCTATTTTGACTGTTTTTACAGAGTATTGCATTTGCCTGGAGTATCAGTTATACACAGAGTGTTGGACTTCACTAATGTTGCCACTGATTGACATACTGTACACATGATGCTCGCTGGTTTTGTGAATAATATTCACTTAAATTCATTCATCTGGCTGTTCATAATCCCATCTTTTTTTCTGCTTGTCAATGGTTGTCTCTCAAACAGTATATCCATAACAACTTTAGAAGTTCATGATAAGTGTAGCTCTTCCACCACATTTACAACCTTTTCCTGAGGTTATTTTTTTTTTCAGACTTCAACATCATACGTTTCTCTTTCTCGTCATTGCTGGCAATTTCATGTCATTTTGACATTTTAATTAACATGCCTTTTTTTTAAAAAGAGAAAAACCTGAATTTTATAAAGTTGCATAACTGTTTTCTGGTGTGCAATGTCATTATGTAGCAATTTTATTTCTGATTGAGATTTTGGACTGTGCCATCACCCATAACTTGAGAAGATACCTTTGATCTTCGTTTTGTTGACTCACTTTCCTTTCTCCATAGATGCTGCCTGACCTGCTGATGTTCCCAGCGACTTCTGTTTTTGTTTTCAGATTTCCAGCATTGTGTGTTTTTTTTATAGTAATTTCAAACGTGGGTTACCTGTGATCAATAAAAGGCTATAGTAACCTGTTCAGTTTTAGTAAAATGACCTTAAGAATTTATTATTTGATTAATTTTCTTTTGTACAGCTTCACATTGTCTGAAAAGTGAATAGTCAATAATCACATCCAAATCTTTTTCCCACTCCACCTCTGGTAATAGTGTTGAATGGTGCTTAATTTCCTTAAATCAATCAACGAGCTTCTTAACATCAAATTGTATATTTGTTTGAAGACCTAATGGACTTTCTTGATAAATTTAATGTACTCCTTTGCTAATCAAAGCTTTATCCATTTTTCATCTCCTTCACTTCCCATTAGTAAAACATTTATAATGCTTTTTGCATTTATGTAGTGCTTTTCATGTCGGGAAGACATCTTAAAGCACTTAACACTACTGACTGAGCGTGGGAGCTGGGCATGGTAGCTGAACGGGGTTGGGAGGGGAAAGATAAACGAAGAAAAGGTACATCTTAAGATGGACTTGAATGAGGTGAGGGAGGGAGCGAATTAGAGGGACTTCAAGAAAGAGTTCTAGAGCGTAGGTGAATCATTCGAGCCTGAAAGCCTGCTGATAGCAAATAGTGGGGTGAATAGGGCAGCGGAGGGAGCAGCCAGGTCGGTAGGAATGAAAGAAGGTTACGGGGGTAGAGTGGTGTGAGATGGGGACGAGATGAAAGCATTCATGAGGGTTTTAGCAACTCAGGAGAGAAGTAATGCCAGAGGCAGGCAATGTTTATTTTCTAAATAAAAATAATATCCCTTTTTCTGTATTAATATTATGACTTTATTGTATATCAGGGCTCAATAATAATTTAGAAGTAAAATGTTTATTTTACAAACTTACCCAGTGATGTAAAATCTGATGTTTTTGCCACCGTATTCTGTTGACTTTCAGAATGTCCTTAACAAATTCATATTTTATACGTTAAAGGAAGCCTGCGTGTTTGTCAATATTTCTACATAGTCTCTCTGTAGAGATAGGATGTCGGAGTGCATTTTTTAATACTTATTTGTTTCCATATTTCTCTTCTCATACATGTCATTGGTCAATATTGCTCTTCAGAGGCAAGTAACAGGAATGCATTGATGATTTATTTCCCATCCAAATGTTTCTCCCTTTCTCACTGGGTGAGAACTATTCTTATTCTGTATTAGAATGACAACTAATAGCAGTTGGGTTGTGGCTGTCCAACGTAATATGAGTTAGGATACTTAAAGAGTGAGGAGACATTATTTTATCAGTCTATGCCGAATTCAGATTCAAGCCCCACAGGTGACGAACTGCTCTGATACTCAGTTAGGCAAAGCACATTTTAGATTTTCTTTCCAGAAGCAAAATAAAATATTGACCAAAAAATTCATTCTTTTTGTTGTTTGAACAGAATTTGTTTAAAATGATTTGAAGATTGTTTTTTAAAAATGTTTAATCACTCTTAGATGCCTGTGAGAAGGACGCTTTATAATTGCACGTTGTTTGTTCTCTTGCCTCTAAATCTGTTTGTTTTAATATTTATTTCTCCTAATATTTTTCATCTTTCCTAAAAATATAAGAAAACATGAAAATAAGAAGAGTCAAAGAAAGGTCCATCAAATGCCTTCCTTCCACAGATAATGCAGTCTACCCCGTCAGGAACTCTACCCAACACGATACTCTGAGGGAAAGTCTGCCCAAAATGGTCAATGGTCCCAAAAGATTATCAAACAGGACCTTAAATATTCAACTTTATATATCCACTATTCATCTGTAACCTGTTGCCCCACAGATCGCACTGCCTCTACTATTGTCTCAATCTACACCTAATTGTAGGAATAATAATAATACTTGCATTATGTGCCTAAGGGTAGGAAGTATGTTTGTGTGCTGGAGATGTGGGGATGGAGTTCTATTGCCTAATTAACTTTTAGGTTCAGGGAGTTTATATGCTTTTTTTTGTTCCATACTTATTGAGCAGCTCTGGTTATGAGTCTGTTCCACATATCCAATATTTTTATTTTGGGGGTAGGAGGGCAAGTGAAGAGATTTTGTCTGATCTCTAGTCTTACTTGAAGTTTACTTTTAAACCTGTGTCCTCTTGTTCTGTGCTGGAAGTCAAAGTCAAATAGCCTGAGTAAATGTATATAGTTTGCTCCTGTGATCATTTAAGCGCGATCAGCGCCTTGGGACGTCCTTCCGACGTGAAAGGCGCTATACAAATGTAATCTTGTTGTTGTTTAAAAATCAGGTCAAACCACCTCTCAATCTTCTTCACCAAAAAGAAATTCAGCTCTACTACATTCTCCTCATAAATTAGAGCCTTATAATTATTGTTGTATCTCTTCTCAGAACCCTCTCTGATATAATAGTATCCTTTCAGAGGTAGGGTGACCAAAGTTGAACACAACATATTCAAAGTGTGACCTCACCAGTATTGTTTACAAAACACTACAATAATTTTCACAACTATAGTTTTTTTTAAAAAATTGGAAGATTTGTTAACTGTCTCCTTTTGCTTCTAAATACACGTTCTATTCTATCTGAGATCTGCAATAATAATAATAATCACTGCATTTTATATAGCAGCTTACCACATCTTCGAGACTTCTCAAAGCACTTCACAGAATATATGGTAAAGTGAATTGACTGCATATATTCTCTAGCCACTTAATACCAATTTAAAATTATGTATTAATTTAAAAGCTACTACTTTGAAATGTCATTCCTAAAATCTCCGTACACGGAAATAATATTAGATTATGTCCGGTTTATCCTCCGAGGGTTTGAATAAATGTGAAAAAAGACTGTTCACTGGGATGGAGCCTCGTGCTAAAATATTTGCAAAGAAATATCGTTCTTTCTTTCTGTAATGCGAGAGCACTTGTACATGTAGTTTAATTTACTTTGAGCTGAAAGCAAGTTTGCACATGACCTTAAATGAAATGCCAAGAAAGATCATAAGGCTCTGCAGTTGTAGGGTGGGTGTGGGGTTTCTTGCTTTTAGTTGACAGCTTGTCAAAAAATTCTGATGGAGATTCATTCTCTGAGGAGAACAGAGGTTGTTTCAGGTGTACAATAAACTAATTGCATTTTCCATGAATGGGTAGCAGTCAGACTCCAGGACTTCAGTCAAAAGTGGCAGGAGTCTAATAACATTCATGCAAAATTTACTTGCCACAAGTTAGTGTAACTCATTCAAACTCGTTCCAACTTTTCACTTTTTTCATCATTTTATTTTGCTTCTCATTAGTATTTTATATTTTGCTGCTCTGCCGTTAAATCAAATAAAATTTATATATATTTTTTTCTTGTTCTTCTCATCACGTTTATTCAATGCAAAATTAAAACTTTGATTTCATCTAAATTTTTGATGATTTATTATTTTTAGTGTTCTCATTTTTATTTCTGTCTCAATCCTAGTTACATAGAGTAATTGTTCTGTTCATTGAGTCATAAAGTATGGATGACTATTTAGACTTGCCTATTATTCTGGCTTTAGTCATAAATGATGCTGAAACGGGCAGCTGAGGAAGGTAACTTAAGGTGTGTAGGGTAGCTCGGAATAGGAGAGGTAATGGTGCATGTGACACGATCAGGGGAGACTTAGAGGACATCCAAAGGTTTTTCTATAATGGTATTTACTGGTGTTATCTTTTGATAAGGTTAAAGAGGAAGTCTTGTAACACCTGGAAGTCTTAGTTAAGAGGAAATCTAAATATCATAATGCTGTGGACAGTTCCAAGCGAATAACTAAATTTACCTAATGCATGGTCCTACCTATAAACACTCTGCAATGATTGCACTCTTTTTTCTAATCCAATGACACACTCAATCTAATACCATAATTGATCATAAATGTTATGGCGTAACAATACTACTAAGTCAAAGTAATTTAATAGCTACAAAAATGTAACTCACAGAATGCTATCCTGAGATGTGATTTTATTTGATTTTTTTAACACTACCTTATTTTAAAAAAAGTCTCTGTGTCAGTATAGTGTTCTTTCAACCAAAATTCATTTAAGATAACCATGAGCATGAAATTATTGATTTGAATGTCAAAAAATTGATGATTGTATTGATGAGTTCTGTGACCTTTCTTCTTGTTGAATGTCACACAAATTTATATCATCATTTGATCTTAAGATGAGAGAAAGTTTGACTTGCTTATTGCTTTTCTGTTACAAATATATTCTATATTGTAAAAGTAATTATTGAGAAAAAAAAGTGACATTATGTTTCTTTCACACCATACAGCTGTGACTTCCAATTCCCTGACGTTTTTCCCTCACTCAGATTTGCTTTCCTTAGTTGGTATATATTTATTAGATTTCCCACTAGTTATTATTAGAAATAATGTTGTGAGCTGCCTACAGTAACAAAGAGTAATCTTGGTGAGGGCTGGTAGAAACTCACCTCAGTTTAGTCATGTTTGTTGACAGCTGATCGGAGAATGTAGGGAATATTGTGGCAAGCTCCACAGTACTGACCACACTAAACTACTAGTTTGGAGGGTAGAGAACAAAGACTAAACATGTTCAAAAGAACACTGCAACATAATCCAACATGTTTCTACTTCTCAGTTACTTCCTCATTTCATAAATACAGCAAAAGTCATTACAGCCAAATCTTGATACCATCATCCCTGTCAGTCATTGTTAAACTTGAAAGCCATTGATCATATCAGGAAAAAAAGGTTCAAATAAGCATTAAAGAGTTTGAAAAGTTAATTTTAAAAGCAGGTGAGGATAACTGGTATGATCGTCTTAAGTGTTGTAAAAGGCTATCGAAACTTTAATCAAAAGTAAGCTGACATCAAAGTCCCTCCTGGAAGAAGATGTCAAATTAGGATGATAAAACTAAGTTCCTTTCCTGTAGTAGAGTAGACCAGATCCAGGGCAGGTTTGCCTTGGATTTTAAATGTTAATAAGCTTCATATTTTAATTGTTTACAATGGACTCATGATTCAACAACTAAATTCAGCTTTCGTACAGCATATAGTATATACAGTATTGTGCTCTGGTCGGGCTGTACTTAGATTACTTCATATAGTTTGGGTTGCTTTGACAAGGAGCTACCCAGGATCAAGAGGCAGTGTAGAGGGGAGTGATGAGGATGATGATTATAATAATAACCATTGCATTGATATAGCGCCTTAGCACGTCTCAAAGCCCTTTATAGAATATACTGTAAAGTGAAAAGACTATATTTGTGGGCCAAATGATCCCCACTGTTAGAGGATTGAGGTATGAGCAATAATTAGCCAAGCTAAGGCTCTTCACTCTTGAACAGAGACATCTCAGAGCAGACCTTATTGAGACATACAAGATTTTAAATGAGTTTGAAAAATGTAAACCCAGACCAATATTTTTGGATGCATTGATACAGCAAAACAAGAGGACACAGGCTTAGAGTGCAATGACCAATTTCAGGAACAGACACCAGGAAGGATTTATTTTATTTGGAGGGTAATTAATGACTGGAACAGGTTACCAGGAAGGGTGGTTGAGGCCAGGATTTGGCTAAAAAATAACATGTTAATGTTATGATTGGAGGACAGTGGGGGGGCTTTCTGTTCTGGAGGGATGAAATTAAATGATCCGAAAGGCCTTCTTTGTCTGAATATCTCTTATGATCTTGAGTTTGTCTGTGTGTGGAACTGTTTCCTATTCAGCAGTTACAATGTTTCATTTATCACCATTGCCATTTTATACATTTTGATTTTTACTGCCTATATGTTTTGGTTGTATAGAAAGTTTTTCTTCCTGAATCAATTAAAAATAATTGGACTTTTATTTAAATGTAAATAGACATATCTTTGCACAGTTTCATGACCTGCAAATCTGAAGTTGTGACTTCCTATGATTGATGGTCTTTGCTAATTGATGTAATATTTCTGGTGTACTTTTACACCAGAAAAAAAATGGAAATTATCACATAATAATAATATAATAATAATCCTTGCATTTGATATAGCGCTTTTCATGTCTTCTAGACATCTCAAAGCCCTTCACAGAATATACTGTAAAGTGAATTGACTGTACATTTGTGGGCAAAATGCGGCAGCCAATTGCGCACAGCAGTGTCCCACAAACAGTCGTGGATTGAAGTGACCAATTTATTATTTTTTTCTCTTGAGGTCTGATAATGGTCTGATTCAAAAATCAAGAGTGCTACCAGCTAGCCATTGTAACTTGAGCATGCCCAAACATTTCACGTAAGTCATCATGGCTAAAACAAAAATACTTGCATAATTTTTTCCCTGAAACACCAATGGACTATCTTTATATTTCCCCTTTCAGCTTCTGCTACAGGCACCTAATTACCAAATAAATAAAATCTATTGCATAGGTTACCATTAAAAAAAATTTAAAAAGGACAATATTTACTAACATAATGCTAACATATTATGAAATGAAACACAATTCTGACATTCCGTTGCCATATATGTTATCTTGGAGCCAGTTTAGCTTAATCAGTTCTGCCTTACTTCGCACGTCCAACTGATAAATCCTAAGGTTTTGTGACAGTAAACCTTTTTTAAGGTGTTTTCACCAATTGATTTTTTTTGGTCAGCCGGGTGTGGAAAACCCATCATCATACTTAACAGTATCCAAACCAAACTGAGAGTTTCCTACATCCAACCTATACACGGAAATTCCAGAGATATTTATTGGAATAGTTTGAGGACTCTCTCTTTAGAGGTACGCATCGTGCTTCCCTAATTCAGAGACGCAAATTGGCAAGAACCAAGGCTTGAGGATCTCAGAGTGTGTGTTAAGGTACTGCTGGAGCCTAACCCAGCTAAAACTGCATAGCTTGTCATTGAAAGCACTATCTGGCAAGCTTTTCTACTGCTTGTTCAGCTGGAACTACACTACTTGTTATGGCTTTAGAGTGCAGGGTAAGAGGAGCTGAGAGGGAAGAATCCCTTCCTCCTTTGACTGGTCTGCCCTTCCAGGTCCTGACGATGAGCCAGGCTGGCTCAGCTATCATCGACAGTGCCCTGGAGTACTGTGGACCCGCCCGGCTCAGGAACTGCATTACCAATACTGCCACAGAAGATTGGCTCAATCCTGACATTCCATTGCCATATATGTTATCTTGGAACCATCTTAGCTTCATCAATTGAAACTCTGCTTTACTTAGTACGTCCAACTGAATAATCAACTTGTTTGCAATCTTCTCCATTGACTGAAAAACTTAAAACACTTGAATGGTGTTTGAGTGCAAATCAAGGTGATTTTCCTATCGATTAATTCTCTGAGAAGCGCTTAGCATCTGGTCAGCACATCCATTCAAACAGTGTGCTTGAGATCAGGAACTCATTGGTTGAAGGAGCATTTACAAACCCATCTCCCCTCATCTTATGTACCACATGCTGTTGCTCTGATACATTGCACCACCTGTGATATTGCAAATGTAAACTTCAGTTGTACAGTTAGGGTTTGTTGCATTTCCTGTGAGTTTCCAATTAATCACATATTGTGGTAGAGGTACCAAATTTTGTTTTCTAAAATAAAGTTGGTATATTAAACTTCCCCACAAATGCTACATATATGAAATAAAAGCAGAAAATGTTGGAAATTACCCAGCAATTGATCAGCCTAATAATAATATTCCTTACATTTGATACAGCATCTTATCACATCATTGAGACAATGGGCTTCACAGGATATACTGTAAAGTGCAGTGACTGTGTGAAAACTCTTTAAAGTGTTACAGAAGATAATAATAATCCTTGCATTTTGATGTAGCGCCTTATCACGTCCTCCAGACGTCTCAAAACGCTTCACAGAATATACTGTAAAGTGAACTGACTATATTTTGAGGGCAAAACTCTATACTGTAAAGTGTAGTGACTGTGTATTTTTGGGCGAACAAAAATTGTGATGAAGGATCACGCCCCAAATATAAACCAGCATTTTTGTTTCAGCTATAGATGTCCAGCACTTTCTTGTAGGTGGCTGTTATTTTGTATTTTATTTTCTACCAGGTTAAAGTGAGAAGTGTAAAATACTACAACAGGGTTTGTACAATGTGTTTCTCAATTATCATCTTCTTCCAAATGGACCATGGCACGTAGTGACCCGTCCTTTGGGACAGAGGAAATAGTTGGTCTTTCCTGCTTGATACCCTTGGCCGTTGTATATGCTAGTGGTCCCCAGATTATTGGCAGATTTTACTCTTACAATATCACCGACTAATGATGATTAATTTGTAATTTCACTTCCCATAGCTGTTAGTTTTATCATTAAAGGAAGCTAATTAATTTCCACTTGTTGGACTTATTCTTGCTTTGACAGAGCTAAGTTTCCATCTGCCATCAGATGTCTTTCTGCTTGACCGAGCTGCACCTGTGGTCCATGAGGAATACCTTACACGTCAAAGGTAATACTGGTAGTAGTATTATTATGGTAACCTGATTGTTTCTTTTCTCTCTTGCTCTCCATTTTTACATTATTTATCATAGTATATCTGTGTGTAAAACATACATTTGCCATAATGTTTAATTTTTTTCATTCTTATTAGCATAATTGAATAATCTCTTTTAGAAAGAACACAATTATATTTCGTCTTTTACACAAAACCCAGAAAATAATTTGTCTTATCTCCTGTCTCAACCATAGATACAGACATTGGCACCTATCAGTACTACGATAAAGGAGAGGCAGGTAAGATTTGATGATATGTTGATGTGTTGATTACTTTGCTAAACTTGCAAAATATCCATCCAACAGTCAGTCAGACAACTGTTAAGGTTATGCATTAATGCACCAGAATTCCAGTAGAGGGCACCAAATCACATTATCCCTGAGATAAGTACCATGTATATATAACTAGCTGTACCTGTTGCAGCTACACTTGCAACCAAAGGATCCAATACGCAATGCAGATTTCAGTATTATTATACTTTATATTATATTACTATACTTTATATTATTATTCAACTTTACATTGTACTATTATACATTATATTATTATACTTTATATAACAATAGGAGATCACCCCCAAAATATATGCCCAGGACACTCTAGAGGAATTTGTGATTTTCTCTGTTACTACTTTGTTGCAGAATACATATGTACATCATATTTTGGGGCTTAATTAAAGCAATTTTTAAATATAGCTCATCAATGATCGGAGAGCCCCAAAAGAAAATATGCCAATGACATTCTCGCAATGCAAGACCTTTCCGATGAGGTATAAATCATGTTTCTACGACAATCGATTATTGAGTTCTTGGCCAACAGACATAGATGTCTACTAATGAAATGACAGACGCACAGATGTCTACTAATGAAATGACAAATCGTCTTTATTAGTATAGAAGAAGACTAGCTGTACTCATTGCAGCTCCGCTTGCAACCAAAGGATCCAATAAGGAATGTAGATTGACACACAGACAGACACACAGCTGGGAGGACTCCTGTGGGAGGATTCCTTTTGGAAGGACTCATTGGGTGGACTCCTGGTTGGGAGGATACCTGTTGGGAGGACCGCTGTTGGGAGGTTTCCTTGTTGGAGTGCATACAAGTGTGATGAGTTTATTTAGGTCATAGCTTTCCTCTGCGCTAACTTTGTTGAAGAATATTATTAGTATAGATATATCTCTAGAAGGGTGTGTGATTTCCTCTGTTGCAACTTTGTTGCATACCTCATATTTTGGGGCTTAATTAAAGAATTTTTTAAATATAGTTCATCAATGATAGGAGATCCCTGGAAAAAAATATATGCCCATGACACTCTCCCATGCAAGATCTTTCCGATGAGACATGAATCATGTCTCTACATCAATCGGTTATTGCGTTCTTGGCGGACAGACACACAGACGAACATTTTGTCTTTATTCGTATAGAAGAAGATATAATTGTTTGAGTCTATAGCTACTTTTTTTAATTAGGCTTTAATAAGGTTCAATTCCAGGGCGAACGAAAGCTTAGGCAAGTTTCCTTACTCCACATACCTCTGTTTGCCTCGTAGTAAGTAGGAATCCGGTTGTTAGTCGATTGGCGGATCCCTCCCCAAAAAATAATAAACAATTGGTCACTCAATCCACGACTGTTTGTGGAACACGGCTGTGCACACAAAATACACAGTCACTACATTTTACAATATATTCTGTGAAGCGCTTTAAAACATCTCAACGAAGTGGTAAGGAGCTACATCAAAGGCAAATGCAAGAATTAAATGTGTTAATCCTGGGATTCTGTTTATCGGTCGGGGGAGTTGTTCCTGCTAAAATTACTTCCAGTCTGAGGGTAAGGAGTGGTAATAATATATTATCTTCACAATGTTGATGATAGATATGCTCTGTTTCTGATCTATATTTAATTTCCGTGCATTACATCATTTGATGCTTTACAGTCCGTTTCGGGCTTGGAAGACCTTTTTTAATGATGGGTTGTTATACCTCTATCATTTTGTTCAAACAATAATTTTAATTTCATTTTCCTCATTTTAAATTTCTTTAGTGTCCCCAGCAGACTATTGCTACCTAGAAGAGAAGCAACATATGACAGAATGTGAGTACCAGTGAGTCCCACAGAATACCATCCAAACTCTTGATACTTGATGACTTAAATGTTGTCTCTGTTTTGGGTCGACAAATATGCTCCCAAATGTAGTCTGTCCTAAGTAATCTTAATATCACATGTTATACTACATGACTGTGGGTGCACGTTGATTTATACGACTGCAGTGGAAAGAGAAGTTCATTTTATTCTTATACGTCTTTAACTTAACAAAGTTGAATAACAATCTAGATTCTGAATGCAGCATGAGTTGCATTGTACTTGATTAAAAAAGAATTTCCAAATATAAATCTATTTTATTCTTTAGCAAGTCACCTATCTTGCAGAAAGACTTTTAATGTCACAACATAGTATTCTTTTGATCGATGATATCACTCTTAATGTGTTCCTAAATACTCAATTCAAGGCCAGACTATCTACTGGTAATGTTATAATAAAATTCTTAGCATCGCACAACATATTATATCATGAAAACAAGCTGCAACTTTCTAAATGGGAACATTGTTCCTTTTTGTTATTGTAATAAATAAGTTGTGCTCAAATTTCTTTTGTCAGCTCGTGAATACTTATGGACACCTAAGAATAGACGTCCAGATAAACTTCGAGACACCCTCAAGGAGTTTGAGGTACCTTTCAAGTTCCGAGGTTGACAGTAAACAATTATGCTTCTTTATTCACTTTTCAACAGCTTTAATTTTTGAAAAGGACTAGCCTGCACAAAGATCATAACTAGCCTCTTGTGCAATGGCATGTTCTGAAACAGTCACAGCTTTGTTTTCAAAGCATGCTAATCTCTTCTGATTGGAAATCAGAAACACTTTAACCAGCGGTGACAATGTGTGCATCTGACATGGCCGTCTGTGTTTTGTTATCTTTCAGGAGCTGCTGCAGTGTAGCCGCTGTATACTTAGTAAATGGAAGAACAAGAACTTTTGTCAGGTGAATGCTGCAACAAAGAACTTGGGTTGTTGATTTAATTGAGCTGAACAGCTTTTCAGGACTTGGCCTTGCAGTATATAAATGGTACACGTGGCATACAACATATCGGGATGTGTTTTGTCATTTCAGATCAAGTCAGTTATACAAAATAAATTAAGTATATGGTACACAAAGTGCTATTTTGAAGATGAGTATGTATATACTTTAAATCTTTTAGTGAAGCATTAAAAAGTTTAAAGTTAATACTAAAGCATTTATTCTAAATACTAGAACGCTAATAGCTGTTCATTTCAGAATGTAAGCGTTAGATGTTGAGAAACTCCAAATACAAAATTGTTTTAAGGCATGGGAATCAAAGATATATGCAATAGAATTAAAGCTATTTTACCTTACTGTGTTTCATCAAGACATGAATCGAACAATATTGACTGAACAAGGAAAAATAATAGCATCTGGCCATTTGTTTACAAATTATTCTTGGTTTTATTTCGCTAAACAACAAATAAAATTGAGAAGTAATTGTGTAAGTGTTAAAGTTTCAATTGGGTTGGGTTTGGATGGGTTCAATCTTTTAATTTTGAACAAATCGATAATTACCTTTAATTATTGTTGTTTTAAGGAGTCCTGTTTTGAGGAGTCCTGTAGCTCAGTGGTTAGAGAACTCGCTTTGCAAGCGAGAGACCTGAGTTCAGTTTCAGGCAGGATGAAACCTTGGGCAAGTTTCCTTACTCCACACACCTAATAATAATCCCTCCAAAAAACAAAACAATAATAAATTGGTCATTTTCAATCTACGACTGTGTGTGGGACATTGCTGTGCGCAATTGGCTGCCGCGTTCGCCCACAAATATACAGTCAATTCACTTTACAGTGTGTTCTGTGAAGAGCTTTGGGACGTCCTCCCGACGTGAAAAGCGCTATATCAAATGCAAGGATTATTATTATTAAGATTAAGTTATCACAAATTGTAAGTTTTCTATAAAGGTAATGTTAGTTGAGATTTAAGGTGCATTTTTCTACATGTTTTTGGATTGATAATTTTACTCAAAAATTGAAAAATGTAACTGAACAACTGACACTTAAATGTTGAGGGAAAAAACAGCTCTAAAATGATTTAAATTATTGTTTCCATAATCACTTATCAGTCTCCCAAAATGCACTCCAATGCAATACTCCGCTGTAGAGGTGTTGTCTTAGTCGAGATATTAAACCAAAGTCCTATTTCCCTGTTCAGATAGACATTAAAGATTCTATAGTACTGTTCGAAGAAAGAAGGAAATTTCTCCCCAGTGTCGTGGCCACAATCCTCCAAATAAAATTGGTCATTCACTTCATGGTTGATTGTGGGACATAGCTGTGCTTAAAATAGCAGCCACTTTTTCGACAAAGATTGTTAGTTTACATTCATTAGATGAATCTTAATACATCCATTTATACAAAAAACCTGTACAGAACTTGAGCACGTTTTTACAAATGTGTATTGTAATAATGTTTCAGGGGTTTGCAATTGATTTGCAGCTTAGGACCAAATTAGTTTTATTGTAGTTTGATCTAGAAGATGATAAATAAATAGGAGTCATTCAAGATTCAAAATACTTCAGAGCTAAGACAATTGTATCAAAAAGGGATTCTTAATTACATTTTCCCAGGAACAATTCACTATTTAATATTCTACTGTAGTTAAGGAATTTTTAAACATTAGCATTAGATAACATTTTTATAGCTTCAACTTTACTTTGTTTTAGATTTTTCTAATTAAATAGAAAGAGCAGTTTCTGTATGTACTGTAGATTATATAGCTATGGAGAAAGTGGCATTACGGTGATAATTATATTGACCAAATATGTGGTCAAAACCAGTCATTAGTTAGGGGTGGACACCCCCTCACCTCAGACATCTCAATGATGTGATAATAATAATAATAATAATGATACTTGCATTTGATATTGCACCTTGTCGCATCTTTGAGACGTCTCAAGGTGCTTCACAGAATATACTGTAAAGTGAATTGACTGTACATTTTGTGGGTGAAACACAATAGCCGGTTGCGCACAAATTAAGGTAAGGTGCTATATCAAATGCATGGTTTATTATTATGAGAAATACATTGACAACTTTTAATTGCTTAGTTGGTTGATGTGATAATTATCACTTGTGATACTGTACTACAAATTTGACCCCATAAGACTTAAATAAAGGATTGACCAAAATAGACTGTGGTTAAGATAATGTTGTCACATTACAATTTTTCGCAAAGTTTAGAGTGAAACCTGAGTAAATAAATAATAATCCCCCCTTTCATTTGATATAGGGCCTTATCACGTCTTCGAGACGTCTCAAAGCGCTTCACAGAATATACTGTAAAATGTAATGATTGTGTATTTTGTGGGTGAAGCATTATTATTAGTTACAATAAGACAGTAGAGTTTTTTTAATATCCCTATAAAGATTGAGTGAGTGATAAAAGGGCAGAGTCTATAAGATCATAAGACGTACTGCTGGACGAAAAAAGATCAAGGTCCATCTAGTTTCCCTTCCACCTTCCTGGTGATCACATGCACATATGTTTCAAACTACCTATGTACTATATCCCATAATGTTATTTCTCAAAAGAAACTTATCTAATCTGTGTTTGAAAGAATCAACACTTCCTGCTTCAACCATATCCCTAGGGAGCGTGTTCCACAGGTTCACTGTTCGCTTACTGAAATAGTGTTTGCGTAGATTCGTTCTGAATTTACCCCCCTTCAATCGCAGGCCGTGTCCTCTGGTTTTACTATTCTGGACAAGTTGAAACAGCCTGTCATGATCTATATTGTCTTGCTCTTTTAGAATCTTAAAGACAGCAATCATGCCGCCTATCACCCTTCTCTTTTCCAGCATGATCATGTCCAATTTACTTAGTCACTCCTCATGGTCCAGTCCTTCCATTCCCTCAATCATTTTGGTTGCCCTCCTCTGTACCTTCTCAATTTCTCCAATATCCTTTTTGTGCTGCAGTAACCAGATCTGGACACTGTACTCTAAGTATAGTCTCACCAATGATTTACACAGTGGCAGGATTACCCCACCATTTTGGCTTGCTATTGATCTTTTGATAATAATAATAATACTTCCATTTGATATAGCGCTTTTCATGTCTTCTAGATGTCTCAAAGCACTTCACAGTCTATTCTGTGAAGTGAATTGACAATATATTTGTGGGCGAAACGCGGCAGCCAATTGTTGGCTGTGTTCCACAAACAGTCGTGGATTGAAGTGACCAATAGTTCTCCAAGGGTGTGGACTATAGTTTTTTATCTGTTCCTTGCCAAACACTGCTGTTTGAATTTAAAAATGCTCGTTCGGGAATAACTATCCCTCAGTAAGTAAGAAACAGAAGTCCAGAGTCTAATTCTGTTTGCACTGCCCAAATAATTAGTTTCTAATCTTGTAACATGACGCTTTTTAATATTAATATTAGTTTCTTATTTTAAATGGCTCTCTCTCTGGACAATGCGAATGGGATTCAGAATGAGGATTCGGATTGATACATCCCAACATCTAGTTTGCTTTACTCACTGCCACAGAACATTGTTGGGAGAGTTTCAATTTATTATCAATCAGTAATGTTTTACCTCTGTTACCATCCTTTAATTCTACCCAAAGTGGTTCTGTGTCTGCCCTTTCTTTTTTTATATCCTCTCTTACTTGTGTCTCAATAATGGAGTTTATATATAGTACCACACCACCTCCTCTTCTCCCGATAGAGTCCCACCTAAACAGTTTATAACCTTCCAGATGCTTATCCTATTGATTGGATTCATTCCACCATGTCTCTGTTATGCTAATGATGTCCAATCTATCACCCCCTACAAGACCTTCCAGATCATGCATTGTGTTTGTCAGACTTCTTGCACTAATGCAAGTACAGCTCCATTGTTTTTTGTCTTTCCCATTTATTTTATAAGCATTTTTTGTTTCTTTTTCACCAAACTTTGGCATTAGACCCATTATACTAGTACCCCTTAAGGTTTTCCCTAATCGGTTCGGGTGCTTACTTACACCTACCGTAACCACCCATGCCTAGTTTAAGCACTCCCTAACTAAACTATCTATCCTACCTGCCAACACCTCCACCCTCTTTTGTTTAGGTGGAGCCCATCTGGTCTGTAAAGATGTCCCCTATTCCAAAAGGTGCTCCATTGTTTGTGGAAACGAAAGCCCTGCACTAATGATTTAGCCACGCATTAGTCTGCCTAATTACCCTCTGTCTTTCCTCACTAGCACATGGTACGGGTAGTATTTCAGAAAATACTACACTTGAAGTCTTTACCTTTAGCTTCCTTCCCAATGCTCTAAATTTAGCACCAAGGATCTCTGGTCTACTTCTATCTATGTTTTTTGGTTCCTCACCTGCTTCCTGTAGCATTTGGTCAACCCGGGGTGTCAGATCCTCAACCTGTGCACCCGGTAGGCAACTTACCATTCTATTTTCTGGGTCTAGTTTGCACAGAATGCAATCTGTGAACCGAATAGTTGAATCCGTTAATATCGCAACTTGTCTTCTACTCTTTCTCTTCCTCCCTCCTTCCCTGGCAGGCTGCTCCCTTGCCTGTCTCAGACATCACTTGGGTTTCCATATAATCTCTCTCCAGAGGAGAGAAACTATTGGAGAGCACTAGGGATGCCCGCTCCTCCTCCATTAGCCAACCACGACTTATGGCCGCTTTCCTAACAGAGATCCAATCCTTTCCTCTAAGTACCGGGGACTCCTCTCCTACTATGCCCCTAGCAAGGTCTGCTCTAATATGTTATTTATAAACACTTCTCCATCCCTAATACTTTGGTGCGTGGCCAATTGCTTACTAAGGCTGACCACTTCAGCCTCGAGTGAATCTATCAGCTTACAGTTAGTGCAGATGAATCCATTCAAAACCTGGGCCTGGAAGACAAACATCGCATAACTTCTGCAATGCACAAAGTATTCAATTGTTGTATACATTATATGAGAAAATAAAGTTTTCTTACCTGCACCTTATTCCCCCTCTCACCAAATTCCTTAACACAATTCTCACTAAGTTCCCTCCTCACTCTGCTGGGCTCTCTACTCGAGTAATATGGCAGGTTCTGAATCGTCTTCAAGGAGCAGGTTTGGTGAGCCAAAAAGCCTTTTTTTGTTTCTTGCTTTCTTATGTTTTTCTTATGTTTCTTATGTTTTTCTTATGTCCATAGGCTGGACTATGGGAACTCTCTCCTCGCCGGCCTTCCCGGCACCTCCCTCCACAAGCTGCAGGTCATTCAGAACTCTGCAGCTCGTGTACTGTCCCACACCCGGCTTTGGGACCACATCACTCCCACCCTCGCTCGCCTCCACTGGCTTCCCATCCCCCAGAGGATCGAATTCAAGATCCTCATCCTCACCTACAAGGCCATTCACGGCCTTGCTCCCTCCTACCTCTCCGACCTACTATCCCCCTACCTACCTGCCCGTACCCTCCGTTCCTCTGACTCCGGACTGCTCCACATCCCCCGCCCCAACCGCCCTACCATCGGTAGCCGGGCCTTCAGCCTCTCAGCCCCTCGGCTCTGGAACTCTATCCCCCAGTGCCTTCGCCGCCTCCTCCCTTTCCTCCTTCAAGGCCGGTCTCAAGTCCTTTCTCTTTGACCGAGCCTTCAGCTCCCCTCTCAACTCTCTACCCCCTCCTCACTCCCTCCCTCCCTTCCCTCCCTCACCCTGACCATTTCCCCCCTGCTCTGGTCCTGACCCAACTGTACAGCGCCTTGGGACGTCCTCCCGACGTGAAAGGTGCTCTATAAATGGAATCTTGTTCTTGTTGTTGTTGTTTTCATTGTTTTTGAAATGGGTTTGAAAGCAGCCTAGACTGACAGAGTAATACATAGTAATACATAGTCCCACTCTCTGCTGGTTCTATTGATAACAGGTAAAATGAGTTTCTGAAGTGACAACCTGGTGTGTGCAAGTCCACAGCAGAAATGGTACCTATGCTTTTGAATGAATTAACATGAAACTTAAATTTAACAATGAAAGCTCTCAACTATTGCTTCATGGAAGTAATGATTCTTACAGGAGAATTCATGAACCAAGAAACACCAAATTTGAAAAATCCACCGTTCCACCTTTCTGCCCAGCGGTGTTTTCCTCCTACTTTTGCTATCTCATGCACTAACATTAAACACAAATAAACCATTAAAAAGGTTCATGGGTGAGTTATTAAATGCCTTTCATCTGATGCTTAGTGACATTGGGAAAAGTTCTCAGAATCTGGCATTGGTGAAAGTAAAATAAAACATTGATTTCAAACTTCATCAGACATTGCTGCATACTTGAGTTCCTTTCTGCAGTTCAAGGACAACAGTTTAACAATTATGCCTTGAAAAGTAAATAATATTTGTAGTTTTATAACCTTGTCAATGTTTGTTTCACTGTTGAGATATTGTTCTCAGATTCTGTGTCAGGGAAATGCCTGAATTATCAGAAAGATCTCAGAAAATCCAGAAAATTTGCTTGTGTTAGCACACTGTAATTTTCAGCAGAGGAAACCTAATTAGTTAAATAATACAGGGGATTTTTATTATATCCTTGAGGGAATCAAATGTGTGTGTCTGTGTGGGGGGAAGAGAAGTGGACTGTTTGAGTCCGTAATATCGTAGGTCTTTAGAAGGAACTGGATTTAAGGAGCAAAATGGACTTTTCTTATTTCATGCATTCTTCACGCAGCCTTGAAAGAAAATCACGTAGGTCATTTTAAAAATGTTCAACATTATTTAGAATGTACCTTGCAGTCTTATGTTTTCGTGGGATACAATTGTAATGTACTTTTCTATTTCAGCTTTTTTTTGGTTCAGGTGTGTTGGTGTCAATAAGCCTTTCTGGGCCACATCTGGAGAAAGTCACAATTGACAGGACCCTAGTGGGAAGGCTCATCGCTGACACCATCACTGATGGTAATTGCACCCATGTGTGAATCAAATGACTAAATTAACAATGACGCATGAAAATTGGTGTGGCAACAAGTGACTAATTACTCCCACTGGGGACTTGAAAGAGCAACAAGTAATTAATTACATGTATTGTTAGATCTTCCGCCCTTGAGATTATAAATTATTAATATGCCTTTTTTCTAGATAAGAGTTTGCTGTCATTTATTTTTAATGTTTTTAATCCTATTTCTATAAGTTTTAATAATTTTGTTCGACCCTGAGCTGTCCTTTCTCCCTCACATCCGCACCACAACTGGCACCGCCTTCCATCACCTCCGGAATATCGCCAGACTACGCCATTACCTCACCCCTCACGCTGCTGAAACCCTGGTTCACGCCTTTGTCACCTCAAGGCTGGACTATGGGAACTCTCTCCTCGCCGGCCTTCCCGCCACCTCCCTCCACAAGCTGCAGGTCATTCAGAACTCTGCAGCTCGTGTACTGTCCCGCACCAGGCTTCGGGACCACATCACTCCCACCCTCGCTCGCCTCCACTGGCTCCCCATCCCCCAGAGGATCGAATTCAAGATCCTCATCCTCACCTACAAGGCCATTCACGGCCTTGCTCCCTCCTACCTCTCCAACCTACTATCCCCCTACCTACCTGCCCGTACCCTCCGTTCCTCTGGCTCCGGTCTGCTCCACGTCCCCCGCCCCAACCGCCCTACCATCGGTGGTCGGGCCTTCAGCCTCTCAGCCCCAGGCTCTGGAACTCTATCCCCCAGTGCCTTCGCCTTGCTTCCTCCCTTTCCTCCTTCAAGGCCGGTCTCAAAACCTTACTCTTTGACCGTGCCTTCAGCTCCCCTCTCGACTCTCTTCCCCCTCCTCGCTCCCTCCCTTCCCTCCCCTCACCCTGACCATTTCCCCCCTCCTCGCTCCCTCCCTTCCCTCCCCTCACCCTGACCATGTCCCCCCTGCTCGGGTCATGACCCAACTGTGCAGGGCCTTGGGACGTCCTCCTGACGTGAAAGGCGCTTTATAAATGGAATCTTGTTGTTGTTGTTGTATCCCTTTATCAAAATCTACTGTGAGGCTAATGTACCATTTATGTAGGAAACCTTAATAAAGAACTGTGTAGCATTTGAATCTTTAAATCTAATATATATAGAAATTATTATATCTGAATTAATATTTTACTCAGTCATTAGATGTCATGTGAAGTAATTAAGACTCGAACAATTTAAAACCAATCCAATTTATAACTTTATGGAGAAGGGTTTCCTAAATATGAAGTTCAGTTTCATTTACAAAATATTTTTCTTAAAATCTAACTGTAAAACATTAGAATGTAGTGCCATTTGAAGTGAAGAGACAATTTGGAAGAACAAAAGTTAATCCTCCCTCTTTCAAGAGTTGATTTGGATTATTATCTGCCATTTTAATTTACAGATGTATTTATAGCGCAACGATTTTGTATTTCAGAAAGTTTATTCAAACGCAATTTGGATTCTTTCACAATATGCTAAGGCCCTCATACATGCCTTCATTACATCTAGGCTCGGCTATGCCAATTATCTCCTTGTCGGTCTCCCCAACTCTGCAGCTCATGTCCTCTCCTGCACCAGGCTTCATGACTCCATCACACCCACCCTCGCCCGGCTCCACTGGCTCCCTCAGAGGATTGAGTTCAAAATCCTCGTCCTCACCTTCAAGGCCCTCTACTACCTCTCTGACCTGCTAACCCCTTGTCAACCTGTCCACTCCCTCCGCTCAGCAGGCTCTGGCCTGCTCCATTTCCCCCGCCCAGTCTGCCCCACCATAGGCGGTCGGGCCTGCAGTCTCTCTGGCCCCACCTTCTGGAACTCCATTCCAAATTCCCTTCACTTCGCTCACTTCCTTGCCTCCTTTAAGGTACACCTCAAGACCCTCCTTTTCGACCGTGCCTTCGGCCATTTTCCTACCCTCGCTGCCCTCCACCCTCCCTGATCCCAACGCCCCCACTCATGTCCTAATCCCTGACTGTTCAGTGCCTTGGGATGTCCTCCTGAAGTGAAAAGCGCTTTACAAATATAATGTTGTATTGTACTGTATATCTGTTCCTATATTTAACTTGTAAAGTTGCACATTGGAGGTTATGTTGCTTGCATTGCCAGGTACAGCAATTATTTTTGCAGGCTTTTAATGGGAAATCCCATTGCAAGTTCACATGGAAAGGTTTTGACATCTAGAAAACAGTGCATGATAAATCACTATTGTAGTAAATTGATCTGTTGTAGATTTACAGTTTGGGATTCCCATTCCAACTCCCATCATTTACAAAAAAGTAGTAGTGAAACATTATCACTATTATCACCAGCTTGGAATGCACATAAATGGGAAAAATAGAATGTCTATCCGCCTGTATTTCTTTTTCACTACAGTGAGCAGCTTAAGAGTTTTAAGTATCCTCAACAATATTGTCATTAAAATGGGAAACATACAGTCAATTTTATAGGTCTGTTAGTAATAAAAAAAAGGATATTTAAATTTTATAAAGTAGTTTGAAACAATGAAATTGGCAGAATATTAATTCATCTTGTGTGTTTTATATTTCGGGGATTTTATTTAGCTGTGCTTGCAGACAATTTTCTCATCTTGGCTTTTTTGGAGAACAGCAAACTCTGCTTTGTCCAATTTACAAAGAAATCCGGCTCCCCAGATATCAGCAGAAGAGTGGAAAAGCTTTCTTCTTCAGACCTTAAGGTACCTTTATTTCTTCCAGGGCATTGTGCTGGTAATTACTAGCAGAAAGTTGTGTTTTCCTTGTGTGTTTATTCTTCCCAAGCCTTTTCAATTGACAAATTATCTGCCCGTGAAAAATGACTGGGACTGGATCTGGGAGTTTCATACTTTCCAAAATGCATTGATCTCCCCTCACCCAATGTTAACCTACTTCAAACCCTGAGCACAAATCAATCTTTCTGCTCCTTTGACAGAATTAGCCTGAAATGTATATTTGTTGTTTTTTTTGTTTCAATCTGTCAACAAGTTTAGGCTTTCCTGGTGTATTCACCAAACTGAAACTTTGTATTGATTTGGGTCTCCTATGTATCCACCACACAAGGCTTGACATTGTTTTTATGCCTTTCAAGGAACTTTTACCTTGAAGCCAGGATGCCTACGATCAATTTACCTCACTCACAGGGAGTTAATCTTTATCATTAGGTTTGTGGTTTCCAACCTAAAAAGAACCACAACCAATCCATGTCATTGACAGCTCGTACAAGCACAGGTATTCCACATCAAAACTGATTGTATTCTTACAATTGGCTTCAATGTCATTGGACAAGGAAGGGTACGTATCAACTCTTTTGGTCAGCCAGATGTCTGACACATGCAGAAACCCATTGCCATGCTTAATTTACCATTTTATCATTAAATATTAGCTCCTGATCATTTGTCTCCAATCTTTGGTGAAATTAAGTGTGGAGTCCTGCCTGTAGTGTATTGGTTAGAGCACTTGTCTCACAAGCGAGAAGACCCAGATTTGATTCCCGAGTAGTGTGAAACCTTAGGCAAGTTTCCTTACTCCACACGCCTCGGCTTACCTCGCAGTAAGTAGGAACCCGGTTGTTAGTCGATTGGCAGATCGCTTTCCAGGGGTAATAGTCCCTTTAAAACAAAAAATAATAATAATGGTCTCTCAATCCACTGTTCTTTGCAATTGGCTGCTGCAATTCCTCCACTATATAAAAAGTGAATTCACTTTACAGTATATTCTGTGAAGGGCTTTGAGATGTCTCAATGCATGATACGCCATTATGTCAAATGCAAGGATTATTATTATTATTAAGTGTTTGTGTGGATGTTGAGTGAAGGTAATATTGGGCCAGTTCTGATACCCACTTTGGCTGCCAACTGTCTAAATTCACACAATGAAGGCCATCTGGGTGGGGCTTGGCAAGGTCTGTTCAATTATATCCTCGTGTGTGTTAATGTCTCCATTTATAGAGAATAGGGTTTCACTATCTACTGTTGATCCATTTATTTCGATATAACTTGTTTTCTTGAATGGATAGGATAACATTTGTTTAAATATATAGTTTTACAGTCAACATTCATCATATAACCAGGGCCTTTAACTTTTTTAGGTGAATGTTTCCTGTGAACAAAACTAAAAACAAAAACTAAACTAAACTAAAAAAACAAAACTAAAATTCTTTGAGTGCATATCTTTCTTGTAGTTGCTCAATAAGGTTTACGTGCCTTAATAATGAGTAAACACCATTGACTGCTTTTGATGTTGATTAAAACCAGAGTTCATACATGGCTTTCTACAGTGCCATCTGCAGGTTTTAGTTTCGCTACCTAGGTGACACAATAATGAGGCAATGCTAATCTTACCTCAAGTAGCTTTTACTGAATCTCTCTTGCTGTGAGACTAAGAGCAAGAAGCAGCAGTGATATTTTACCAATGCCTGAACCCACTTGTTCGTTGACTTAAATTATAATTCATGTACCATGATTTGTGGAATTGGATTGTGAGGTTCCTTTACTGTTAGCTTTTCTTTATGTTTAGAGATTGGTTGTGTAATTATTAATTATTTAGAGTATAATTTTACAGACTGCTGTATATTCTTGAAATATTACATGCTTAATTTGTCACAAATGTAACTTGTGATTTAGATATACTGCTATTTCAATAACCTCCCAAGACTTATATACAGTAAACTCCTGATAACTCCTCACTCCAAGGGAACAGGGCTCAGTAGCGAGTTATCTGGAGTGACGAGTTTGTCGATTTATAAATACATAAATAAATCTGGCTGGGATATTGACAGCATGATGATTTAAATCGTAGTGGCAAGTTAAGCTAGGGTTGAGTTATCAGCAGTTTACTGATTTTTAATTCTTATTTGATATATTTCAAAGTGACACTTATATTTAGTGTCTTCATCTAAAACAACAAAAAATGCTATTCCTAAACTCAAATAATGGAAATGGGACCTGGGCAGATTTTTCCCTGTGCCTGTATAACTCCTTGCATCAAAGATTACTAGCTGAGACAACTGCGTTTATAAGTCCTGAAAAGAGAAAGCTTTGTGGCTTCAGGCTATTTCTTTTATTAAAAAAGACCAAGTACTTGTAACTTACTAGTTTTGGAGTCAACAACAACAACTTGTATTTATATAGCGTCCTTCACACAGGATAGGGTCTCGGAGCATCTCTTTAATTTCGAGGGAATGTGGAATCTAACTTAATTCGAAGAACGATGGCCACTGCATTTAACAAGATGAGAAATGCAATTTAAAAGTTAATGACCATTACAATGGTCATACCAGGCTGCATACGCAGGCTAAGATATGGTTGAACTGATTGTCTGAGAATTGTTTTTTAAAAAAAGTAATCACGCAGCTTTTGTTTGTGTGGAGGAAAAGCCTCTACACAGCTGCACTGCAAAGCACACACTAGTCTAGTCATGTACAATTTTTACTATATTTCACCCACAAAATAGTCAGTCCACTTTACAATATATTCTCTGAAGCACTTTGAGTCGTCTCAACAACGTGATGAGACACTATATCAAATGCAAGGATTATAATTGTTATTACATATTTTCTTTATTTAATACGAAATTTCACCAGTGAGTAACTAAGACCAAGAAACAATATACTTAAATAATGTAGATCAGCATTTTTAATTGTTATTTGCAACCTGGCAAAATCGATGACCTTTGAAACGATGAAGATTGTAGCCTGTCTGAAAAATGATTGAATATTGAGAGTTCCACTGATCGCAAGAAGAGTGAGCTGTAGTATGATTGAGAAGCGGAGTACTGATTCATCTTGAGACAACAATGAGTAGATCTGAAGAAAACAGCAAAGGAAGGGATTAGTTTGCAAAGGTCTTGAGAGATTATTTTTTACAGGGATGTCAATATTATAATGTAAGTGAAGTAACATCCCAATGTACTTGTAATGTAATTGGTGTCCTATTTATTGCCTTTTAAAAGTCAGCTACTTGTGCTAAATGGCAGTTCCAGTTTACCAAAAATGGAGGCAAGACTACATGCAAAGGTGTGAGTGGAATTCCACAATAAGTTTTTATAAATGAGCAGTAGTGTTGAGGGTTGGAGACAGCTATCAAGAGCACCTTTTGAATGTTGTGCCTCTGTGATATGTGCTTTGCAGTGTCAGCTGTGTATGTTTCATGAGAGTCACTAGTGAGTTTAAACCCAGAACAAAATTGTTGTAAATCCATGAGAAGCTGTTTCTTTTGCAACCAGGTATAAATAGAACTGGCTTTGATCAGTGTTGATTTGCATCCAAAACTGCATTATCGATGAATACACTGTGTAAGGCTATCTAAATTTGCAAGCATTTATTCACATTTTCATATTAAAATCATCTTACATTTAATACTCCATCCTTCTGGCAATTTGAATAACGATGAATACTGTGTGGATAATATTTTAGTAAACTCGTTAGAGCTTTCCAAGATTACTTTGTCAATGTTATCTTGACATAATTATCTTTTTATGCTTTTAATAATTAAATCTTCACATTTTTAAAGGATCTGTAATATTCATTATTTTCTTTTTTAACTGAAGAATGTCAATGCATTATTGAACTTAGCTAATTGGTAGTGTGTGGAGATGCAATCAAGGTTAATCCTGCCACTGTGTCCGATATGTGGAAAGCTTATTGAACATCATTGTGTTAAGAAAATTCAAGCAATTGGGATAAAATCTGTGTAAAAATAGAACAGTGAAATGGCTTAGATAACAGGCACAGTATGATGAACTAAAAGTATTGAGGATTCTTGGCAGGTGGACAGCCTCAAAAGTTTTTAAATGTGCATTCAAGGTAACGGGGAAAGCAATAATATTATGACTGTGCAAATAGAGAAGGTCTGTGTTTAACTGCATAAATGCAGCATAGGATTTTCAGCATTAACCTTGTTATAATGGCCTGAGACAAGTGGTGAGATCACAATTTGGATGAGCGTGATTATTTGCTAAATACAATACATAAATGCAACGGGTTCTTAACACCCTGTGCACTCTGGCATTATCGCATTACTGGGTTCCTTTGTTGCTTCCCAGACAGGAATATAAAAGCAATCTATCCTATAGTGAAACTGGCTCCAGAAGCATTTCCCTGATAAGGGGACCCCCTGCCCTTCATGAGTGTCTGGTCCAGTGGGTTTAGCTGTATGGTTAATCCCCAGAAAGTGGTTTGATTATTGCTGACCAGCAATGGCGAAATGTTTTTTTCTCTCGCTATCAAACTCCTATTAATTCCTGGGTAGGAATCAGCACAATTTTTCGTGTGACATGCATGGCGATACGCTGTTCATGTTTTGCTATTATGCTTCCAGTCTTTTTTGGAGAAGGGTCAAAGAAAGTCATTTTAAATTTACTGGTAATATTAGAAGTAGATTGCAATATCTGAGTTTTTTTTCCCCTCCCAAAGCTTGTTAGAAGTTGTGTTTCTTTTCTAGCCATCTACATGCTAATTTCAGGTCAGTTTGGTATATTAAAGTCACTCGACCGGTCATCTCCATTTACTTGGGCTAGGTAGGTAAAATAAAATAGAACCAAGATAAAGCCTTTGCGGATGTGCAAATAAAGCACAAGATCTTTTTAGTTGTGCTGTCCGCAGTATTTCAGTGTTGCCAAGGCAAAGATACATTGCAACTTTTGAAGTGTTGATTTTATTTGCCTGTAGATATCTTATGTTGATTTGCCTGGACTTAGCGGCCGAAGACTAGAACATCGTTTGGCCATAAACTGTATGCAGGATATGGTGATCTGCTGGTGGAAAACAGCTAATGGAGATGCTTGGCCGTGGTCTCCAATCTCCAGCGAAAGTGACAGAGCCAATCTTGTGTTGTTGAATTGCATGAATAGCAGACTGGAGGTAAAATGTTTCATTAATGGTTGTGACAAAACTATAATGCATTATGTATGTTTCTTTTTTATCCCAGCCATTGTAGTACTTTTTTTTCATTCATATACTGCTTGGAATCAATAATAGTTAAGCTTTATTTCCTGTTTAACTAATGTGAAATAGGGATATTCCCATTACATAATTATTTTCTTTTTAACACATTGAAAAGGTTTCTCTATTCATCTTTAATTAAAGCCATGTTTGCGATTATGCGTGCCACTGTGTGAAATCAAACTAGCCATTTTGGTTAACATACGCTGAAATAAATCAAACCTTTTTTCCTTCAAAAACCCATAGGCTTCAATCACAGCAAGCTTATTGATATGTTTCCTTTGTTACATTTTCTATCTGCATGTTAAGCCAATTTTCTACTTGGAATGTAGCGTTTAAAACTATTATTTGTTCCAGTATGTGGTCTCTCTCTACCCTCAGGATTTCTCCTCGAAATGTCCACGCTAAGCATGGGTAAAATTGGAATATCTAATGATTTTGAAAACAAGGGGGTTTGCTTGCGTTTAAGGAGAAAAATAATTGAATGGTACTGGACATTGTCTCGTTGCATGAATGCAATTAGCCACCATGTACTTTGCTAGAATTAATGTGATTAAGAAGCACAGAGCACCTGCAGTCTAGTCACAGCGAAAAGAAGACCTGATTGAATAATATCACTTTTATATGACTAGTTTGTTTTCAGAAGTAACTAGCAATGTATAATGGACAGTTTGTCTGAAGTTGGCAAGACTCAACTTGCCTCCACATTACATAGATCCAACATGATATTGTAAACTTGATATCTGATACATTCTTACCACTGCCTGTTCAAAGAAATGTTTTGTAACATCTACCTTTAATTATTTTCACGGTGATCTTTTATGTGTGCCTTTTTGGTTGCTAACTTGCTGACCAGTGGAAATAATCTATTACTATTTATTTTACCACAGCACTTTATAAGCTTGAAGATCTCTTATCGGTTCACCCCCTTAATCTTCTCACTTCTAGCGAAAACAGTCCTAATTTCTCAAGTATCTTCATAACTGAAATCCTTTTCAGTGACGGGATGAAAGTTCAGTTGCAGCTCTTTTGGAGGTTCAGTAGTCAGCCTACTTATAACATTATAGCCTACATAGAGTCTACTATATTATGCCAGGGGTTTTCTTCAATGATAATATGCTATTTTAAGAAGTTATTCTTTCTTTGAACGAAAGAAAGATCTAAAGATCTAAATTTTTTCCATTCGACTGTGTCACTTACAGACTAATTTTACTACTTAACTGTGGCATTAAAATATTGGCTGTGATGCAAACTTTGTGTTTAATCGACCATATAAATACAAGTTTTTGTTCTGTTGTTGTGGACACTAGTGTATATTATGTAAACTCACATGAGTTAGTATCCTCAAATTGAACATTTACCCAGACTCCACTAGTTTTTCCAAATATTCCCATTCAGGATTCCTTAAGCTTATTTAACTGATTGTGAAGTTCACCAGATATATTTATTTTATATATTTATTACATATCTATCTATTTATATCATTGGGTGCTGCATTTTGCCCACAAAATACACAGTCACTCCACTTTATAATATATTCTGTGAAGCACTTTGAGACATCTGAATGACGTGATAAAGCGCTATATCAAATGCAAGGATTATTGATTTATTCATTATTATTATTATCTGTCAGGAAAGGGCAAAAGTTTAGGAAAGTTGCGACATGCCCAAAATAGGGAGTATTAACCCTCAGCAACTGTAACGACTACTGCTGGGTGGTACAATTTTTGTAACTTGGACCAACACCTGCCAAACTACCTGGCATATTGATAATCGCTGCATTAGAATAATCACTCCCTATTGCACATGGTCCCTATATTGCCAGACCCAAAATATCTTCCCACCCATTCTTTCCAGTGGCACCAGGAGGGAAGGGAGTGGAGGCATTTTGGGTGTATCGATACAGATATAGGGTGTGCAATAGAGAGAGGAACGTCACTCTCTTAGCCTTAGGGTATCCATCGGCAAAGCCTCACTTATGGTGAAATTCCGACATCCCACCCTACAGTCCAGCTGAATGATATTTCAGGAACTCTCCACATATTGTGGGTGTTCTCCAACAGTTGACTCTTCTAGTCTTGCTATGGCAGCTTGTGAACCATGACAACACTGGCACAACAGAGAACTGCTGCAACACACCCAGGATACTTAGGCCAGATCGAGGGCTGACCACAGACTTCCTGCCTCACTGTAATCCACACCTAGTATGTGTGCTGTGTAACACGAGAACCATGTGTGTTTGAGGATGTGTTTTAATTGAGAATAATTGTAACAATGATATTAAAAAAGCAAAAGATCAAATCCTAAGGCATTGTGATAGCTCGTGTTTTCTTCCCTAAAAACCGAAAGCTAATGATAAACATACACATCCTCAAATATACATATTAGGGATAATATCTGTAGCCATGAAGATACATGCTGTAGACCATTTTAGTAGATATTACAGTAGTTGGTGTAAACAATCGCAAGACTTAATGATAAACAGAGAAGAAGCGGTGATCCCTTTGCTTCAACACATTGTTCTTTACCTAATTAAACAGTAACTTCAAATTAAATAGTGCTTTTCACATAGGATAACGTAACACTTTTCACATAGGGTGACATATAACACATAGCACTGTAAGAAGAGAGGGAGTTTGTAGCCCTACAAATGTACCCAGTTTAAATAAAAATATTTTTTGGAAACTTCAGTCTTTCCCATAATAAGCAAATGTAGGGCTCAAGAGATTTAAACAGTTACAATTAAACCTCTAAATTTGTGCTGTTACAGTATCTATTTGTGTGGTCAGATGATTATTTGAGTCACAGATCAAGTTTTCTAGCTTCATTAACGTTCTTTTATTTAACCTTTTATGTTTGGAAAAAAATCACAAACGCCCTCCAGTTAGCATTACTCAGTGAGTCAGAAGTCTTTATTCTTTACAGCTCCATCCAGCTGACAGTTTTGGCCACTAAAGAATACCTTCAGATATTATCCATTCAGGAAAAAGGAAGATCAAAGCCTTTTGTCAAACGAAGTTCCACCTCCTTCCACAGCTAATCATCTGAATAAAAGTGCAACTAGAACAGGGTTCTCAGATCTTGGTCAGGCTTTTCCTGCGGATTATGCTTCCTTTCCCTGTGTTTCCTTTTTGTTCCCCCCTGCAGATTTTCGTATATATAAACATTAGTTAGAAAACCCCAAGAAGTTTAACATTTTTAGATATTTTGATTCACAAGATGTAAATACATTACGCCAGCCTGGCTTAGTTGGTAGCACTCTTGCCTCTGAATCAGAAGGTTTGTGGGTTCAATCCCCACGTCGGGACATGGAACTCCTATCATCTAAGCTGACACTCCAATGCAGTTCTGGGGGTGTGCTGTGTTGTTGGAGGTGCTGTCCTTTGGGTGAGATGTTAAACCAAGGTCTTGTCTGCCTGTTAAGATGGACGGTAAAGATTCCTCAGCATTATTCAAAACGAGAAGCGAGTTTCTCCTGGTATCCTGGCCAACAATCCCCAAATAAAATTGGTCATTCACTCCATGGCTGTTTGTGGGACATTGCTGGATGCAACTTGCCTGCAAACCATACAGTCACTAAACTTCACTGTATATTTTGTGAAGAGTTTTGGGACAGGCGTTCGCATGAAAACCGCTATACCAAAAATAAGGATTATTTTAATTACTGTACTAAGTTGTGTTTTTTACAGAAAAGGAGTCCTGTAGCTCAGTGGTTAGAGCACTCGCTTTGCAAGTGAGAGACCTGAGTTCAATTCCAGGCAGAGGGCGAAACCTTGGGCAAGTTTCCTTACTCCACACAGAGCCTAATAATAATCCCTCCAAAACCAAAAACAATAATAAATTGGTCATTTTCAATCTACGACTGTTTGTGGGACATTGCTGTGCGCAATTGGCTGCCGCGTTCACCCACAAATATACAGTCAATTCACTTTACAGTGTGTTCTGTGAAGCGCTTTGGGATGTCCTCCCGACGTGAAAAGCGCTATATCAAATGCAAAAAAAAAGGTAAGTTTTATTTCTTTCATGGAATGTAACTTCCTTGAAAAAGGAAGCTTGTTCCTTCTTTTATTTATGCCTTTGTGGTCTTCTTGTGCGGCAGGGAGGGAGGAAGGGATGGTGGTAGAACTTTTTCTAGATTTCCCATGAATGACACTATGCCACAAGGAGGTGTATAGGAGCAGTATGGTAACTCTTCCTTTCATCTACCTTGCTCCTACCTTGCTCCTATGCAGAGCTCCTTGGCCTGTGCTGAATCTCTGCCTGTAACAGTGCAGCTGAGTTCAGGAGTTCAACAAAGTGGGAACTAAAACCTGCATTTGTTCACCTTCCATTCCTTCCTTAGTTAGCCCTCACCACTGCGACATCTCTTTGCCCAGATACGTGCGACATTTAGAATTTCCTTTGCTTAACCCTAACCCTACCTCGTTATATTTTTTTTCTGTCAGCAGAGCCCAGTATTTTTAATATTTTCTTCCCACCTTCCCACCTTCTCTCTCTCTCTCTCTCTCTCTTTCTCTCATGTGTTTACTGCTGTCTCAAGCTGCTTTGTGAGAGGAATAATAATTTTAAAATAGCTGTCAAGCTTATCTGAGTCTAGCCAATCATTTTAAAAATGGACAGGAAAATGGACTATGGAAAATGAAAATAAGTAAGACATTCATATATATATTCCTACTGGAATTCCTGTTAAATATAGGAATCTCCTTAGGTTATAAATATACAGTCAATTCATTTTACAGTATATTCTGTGAAGCGCTTTGAGACGTTTCAATGATATATCAAATGCAAGGATCATTATTGTCATTAAATCTTCCGAGAGAACACAAGATTTTAAACAAGTCTTCAAAAAAGAAGTAATCTACATTAATTAAGTACAGCAGATTGTTTTTGTGCTTGTGTCATCCAGCCCTTTAATTTTTTTTCTTTTGAAGTAACTATAAACAAAGTAAAGTCAGTTTTGGGGGGGGGAAAGCTATTTAAAGATAATCCATGATTAATGGTTTGTGAATAAGATTCAGCTGTAAATTAAATTTATTTTAACAATTGCTTTTCTATTTTTTCTCCTCTAACTTCACCCCTGCACCCAAGCAAAACTTTATTAAGTGAAAATCAGGGCAGTTCATTTTGTGGGCACGTGATTTCTGTTCCTTGGGCAACTGCTAAGGTGCCCGGTTTGTATGAGGGTGAAAATTAACCTTCCCTGACTTGTGTTCCTCAAGTGACCCAGCTGACTGACATATATATTTCCCCCCTTAGGGGAAGTCTGAACAAGGATGTCAGTCCAGATTGGGATTTGAACTTTATTCTGTTATTTAAGGTTGTCTGGAAGGCAAAGTGTATTTTTTTTGCATGTTTTTGCATGTGCCGAATGTCAGAAAGGACAATATACCTGTCCAAGGTATATTGACTGATGATTACCTATATTACATTATTTGGCTAAAAGGATGACGTGACAAATTTCCAAGGGTGCAGTTATTGTGAATAAATTGTCAGCGCCTGTAGATGTGCTGAATTACTTGTATGGCCCTTTTTGGGAATCTTGGTCTCCAATAATAGAGGGGAGAATAAGCGTTACATCATCTGATACATCCAAGAAGAACTTAATTTATGTTATTAGAGAAGTTGGACATAACATGTTGTATTTTATGCATTGCGTGAAAAACTCTAAATTGAATATTTGCAAACTCAAAATCTAGTCAAGTCTTTCTGCAGACTTAATAAGGTACTGCATTTTGAAATACTGGATGGGCATTCAGAAAACAACAACAAAGCGTGCCACCATTATTCATCCGCTGGTGTAAGATGATATCTGCTGAGCAGTTTTTTTTTGCATGATTTAAACTTAGACCAGCCTGATCTCTAAGACCCTGTGTAAAGGACATTAACTGTTCAATCTCTCCTGACTGTGATTTGTTAACTTTCTAATGTTCAGCATTCATTTTAAGGCAAAGTGATGAAGAGTTTTGCTCTGCATTGAATGGAATGCATAGCACTCAAGAGTATTTACAAAGATTTACCAAGAATGTACAGCACAGAAACAGGCCACTTGACCCAACCAATCCATGCTGGTGTTTGTATTCCACACGCGTCTCCACCCATTCCTTTACTCACTTCCATACACTTCTATTCTCTTCACCCTCATGTGAAGGTCGAGCTTCCTCTTGAATGCATCGACACTATCTGATTCAATCACCTCTTCAGGCTGCGAGTTCCACAATCTCGCTACCCTCTAGATGAAGTAGTCCCAATTCAATTCTCTTTTAAATCCCCTAGTCACTATCTTATACTTGTGTCCTCTGGTTACCGATTTCCCACCAATGGAAACAGCCTATTTATGTTAATCTTATTGAACCCATTTATAATTTTAAATTCTTCTAGTAGGTCCCCCCTTAAACATCACTTCTCTAGCAAAAGAGGCCTAACCTCTATCCAGTCTATCCTGGTAGCAGTAATCTGCCATCTTGTAAACCTATGGTGTACTCTTTCCATCGCTGTTATATCCTTCCTATAGTGTGCAAACCAGAATTGGACACAATACTCCAAATGTGATCTAACCAAGATTTTATATAAATTCAACATCACTGTTGGTTAGTGAAAAAAATGTTGAATGGTTAATATTTAACATTAGCTTAATATTTGTTATATTAGCATAAAAATGGTTTTAGTATACATTTCAGACTTCCAATAATAATAATAATCTTTGGATTTGGTAGAGTGCCTTATCACATTTTCTAGGTGTGTCAAAGCACTTCACAGAATATACTGTAAAGTGAATTGACTATTTTTTTGTGGCAGCCAATTACACACAGCAGTGTGCCACAAAGTGTCGAGGATTGAGTGACCAAAGTATTATTATTTTTGGAAAGGTTCCTACTTACTGCTAAGTAAATAGAGGCATATGGAGTAAGGAAATTTGCTCAATCTTTTGCACTCCGGGGAATCGAACCCAGGTCCACTTGCTTGCAAGGCGAGTGCTCTTACCAATACGCTACAGGAACTCTATTGCAGAACTACAGGACTTGCCTGAAGAACAATTAAAAGTTGCTTCAGAGTTGGAAAGTGCAAGACTTTCTTGATTTATGAATGCTTAATTTGTTCTTGTTAATGCACGTCCTCCCAACGTGATAGGCGCTCTATAAATGTAACTTTTTTGTTGTTGTCGTCGTTAATGTAATCACATACATGGGAAAAATAAGTTATGTTAACTGTATAACTATTGGCCAAATTTATTTATATGTGCCTGGTTTCTTCTCCTTTTCAGGTCTTAAGCTTTATCCGCACAGAAAATGATCCACTGGATGCGGGGTTCAGTATTAATCAACCCTATCAGATCCACACAGTTGAATGCTCTATTGGTCCAGAAAAAGAACCTATGGCAGACAGCTGCATTTATGAGTGTGCAAGGAACAGATTGCAAAGGGTGACAGTGACGAGCGTTCCATTGAAGTCCAGAGCCACTTGCTGTAGCAGAAATAATGCAGAAGACAAATTGGTCATGGGTTGCGAAAATTCTTCAGTGATTTTATATGATGCCCATCGGAGGTTGACTCTACTGGCTCAAACAGAGTTAATGCCATCTTCAATAGAGTGGCATCCAGAAGGGGCAATAATTGTGGTGAGCAGCAGTCAAGGTGAAATTCAGTGTTATGACATGGCCCTGTCGCCAGTGAAGATACAGCTGTTGGCGGAGGACATTACACCTACTATCAAACTTCAGCTTAGCCAACACTTTGCTGTCACAAGCAGATTGGCCCAGATCCAATGGACAGTTCCTCAGGTTATTTCTCCTAGCAGTAACAGCCTTAATGTGCACGATCTCATGTTTCTGAGATTTGACAAAGGACCTGTTGGAGTACTTTGCTTTAAACTTGGTGAGCTCCACGTTTGGAAAGTGGATTTTGATATTTTCTTTGTACCCTCTCCCCTCCAAATTGGAAAAATTTATGGATTTTTTTAAAAAAAATTGTATTTATCTGACGAAAGTCATGAAGGGTTATACCCTTACACTGCTCCAAATTGTTTAGCATTCTGCAAATTTTTGAAAGAGAAATCTGATCTCCTGCATTATGTGAAATATATGCCTCTATAACATAAGCTACAGAGTGTTCAGTGTTCATTTGACTTAATGTCACCATAATAGGACATATATTGACATGCATCAGAATTCCTTCTTTAGCAGTCTAGTTGTCAGGGCATATTTAAGATACTTGCTTCTAAATTCTGTGTTTTGAAGTTCGACTAGTCATTTTGATATGATATGCCAGTCATCGAATCATAGAATCTTACAGACCAGAAGGAGGCCATTCGGCCCATTGTGCCTGTGCTGGCTCTTTGAAACAGCTACCCAACTAGTCCCACTCACTGGCTCTTTCACCATAGCCTTGTAAATTTTTCTTTTTTAGAAAACAAATTCCCATGACAAATTGGACTGTTCCTCAGTCACCGGTTTATATCCCTTGAGAGGAAGTGCAGCTTTTTCACCGTTTTTTAAATTCTGTTTTTATTTATTGATTTCACACAATGGGGAATAACTTGTGTATTATGAAAAAGCAGGATGTTACAGCTAGACTGGTCTATTTGTACATGAAGAGTACTTCAGTTCAGATTTACTAACAAAAACTGCACAAAAAAGCTTTATTTCTTGTAACACGTTAGTTTCTCATACCCATCCATTTTGTTTTTAAAAAGTGCTCTATTTTAGATTCTCTTGTGTTGACGCTATTTTCTTCTTGTTCCTAGCCTGCTCCTAGCCCCCATCTGATAGCCTCTCTGTATTTGCCAAGCAAAAGGCACTTAAAAGCATTCCCATAGTGTCTTGCCCACTGTTTGTTGTTTGGGTTCCTTTCCTTCCTCTGTTCCACTTTCCTCTCGAGGTGTGGAATAGCCTCATCTCCATGTTGGTGCTCTCTTAGAAGTTCCCACTCAGATCACGTTCTCTATGTTTGAGGAAATTATGTTTCATTTTAATATTATTCTATGGCAATCATGTTGGTGGACTAAAACTCTCCATCACAATCTCTTTCTTAAATTAATTTTGAAACATTTTTTTTTAAAACTCCCACATCCCTTTTTAGCTTGCCAAAGGTAGCAGCAGGCAGCTGTATGGCTCCTGAAGCACTTCACTAATTACCACTGCATGTTCAATCCATTTTTTGATGCTGTCCATTATTTTAAAAAATCTAAATTACCTGGTTACCTATGTTCACTATACGCCTACATAGCTCTCTCTGCTATCCCCCGATGGATTGGCTTACGACAGCTTTTCAGAAATGTTCAGCTTTTACCTTCATATTGCAAACGCATTTCATTTTGCTTTTATTGCCAGCAGGCTCTCAGAGAAGGGATTTAGAGTCCTAATTGCTAGCTTGTAATTTTAATTGGACTGCTTCCCTAGGCACTGTTCTTAAATCAATTAGGCAATGAGTTAGCTGTCACCTCATTCTCCTGTGCAGGTCATTTGGAAGCTCACCACCCACAAGAGGTCAAGCACCCAGATGGAAGAGTATTGACATCCACAATTAACATCTCTCACTTTATTTTGTGATTCCTTGTAGATGTTTGCCTTAAACATTCCAAAAATGTAATGACTGAACTTTTTCTGACAATATTGGATTGTTGAGAGTCACAAGACTTATGTGACTGGGAATGGTGTGCCAGCCAGTGCTGTTCCTCTTCCACAGTTACAAGGTTAAGCAGTCGCTGATTAGTCACTTCTTGTTACCAAGATCAAATGAATCTAGAGGATCAATCGACTTCCAAATAATTAACCCCTTTTGTTAGTGATCTAGTTGTTAAGAGACAATGAATGATGTAGAATTATTTTTATACCTACAGTATTTAATGAAATGATTTGCCTAAAGCTCACGTCAGTTTCTGCCTTTTTTTAAAAAAATATATAAAATTTGTTAAAATAGACTTGGCCTCAAGACTACATTTTGTTTTCTTATACCAGGTGCCATAATGAGAGGCCAGCTGGGTCCCACTGAACTCATCCGACAGTATATTCGTCATGAACAGATTGATGAGGCGATCAATATCTTGTGTGGCATGAATTGGAATACCTTGAGCTCACAGTGCTATGCTTGCCTCATTGCCATTGTGGACCACCTTCTTAAGCAGAAGCTTACATTGGAACGAGAATGTGAGACATGCATGAGAATTTACATTGATTACAGTACTTTTAAAATGAATTTTTTTTCTATCAGTTTGTTTTTGGGTACTATAAGCCTTTAATGCATGTTGGATGAAGATCTCTCAACACTTGAAGTTTGGGGATGTAAAATGCAGGATTTCTTTTGCATGATTTGGATTCTTTATTAGAGAATCCCTCTAGAAATCCCACATGTTAACCCCATAGATTTGGGAGCCAAACAGATTATGCTCTCTAAATAGACAAAACTTACTTTAATGTAGGTAAACCTTTATAGTTTATTGTCAGCTCAACTCCTTTCTTTTTGCCCTCATATAATTGTATAGGGTATGATTTTGTAGACCTAGCAAATGGCATTGATTGTCTGCAAAATGATAAGGAAATTCAGTATTTATGACTTCAATTAACAAAATTTAAAATTATCACTTGGCATGAAATGTCTGAGTTTCCGAAAGAATAAATATAATCACATCTGTGTAAGTCATACGATTTTACCTATCTCTAATTACCACTCCTCATCCAAAATTTATTTTCTCCCTGTGCCTGCATCATCCTCTGCAAAGCAATGTATTCTTCATATTCAGTGGTTAGAGCACTCACCTCGCAAGTGAGATACCTGGATTTGATTCCCGGAAGGGCAAAACCTTGGGCAAGTTTCCTTTCTCCATACGTTTGATAATAATCTCAAGAAAAAAAATAATTTGGTCACTCAATCCACGATTATTTAGGGGGCATTGCAGTGCACAATTGGCTGCTGTGTTTTGCCCATAAATATACAGTCAATTCATTCACTTGACACTATATCCTGTGAAGCGCTTTGAGACGTCTCGAAGACATGAAAAGCGCTATATCAAGTGCAAGGATTATTATTCTGATGTTGAGTAAACTGTTAAAGAGTAAGCTGTTTGCACAAGCAAACTCTGTAAACTTGCTGTGTGGTGGTCCTGCACGTTACTCAACAACATAGCTGGAAGAGGGAATCCACATGTAAATGATGCATCACATTGGGAACATTGTTCTTTTGTGTAATATTAATATTTTTCATACCAGTCCCTAGAATTTCAGTTTTAACAAGTTGCAATCTGTCATATCATTTTCGAGTTTACTCTGTTCATGAATAGCAATACATGTTTCAAAATGTCCCATTCCAATAAAATCCCTTATCAAATGTTTAATGCACAAACTCAACAGAATATTTATTCAATAAATTAAATTCTAATGATGTATTTGGGAGTTTCTCCCACCCTCTCCTCCACCTCCCTGTCTCTCTCTATCCTCATACTAGAGACCTGCTCCTAAGGCCTCTAACCGTGCCATTCTGCAGCCAGCTGCAAATAAGTGCTTGGCACTGGCCTGGGGTGAATGGCTCCCTGTGGGAAGCACCTGACCTCTAGTTGCTTCTTACCAAAAGCAATATGGTTGCAATCGGGGGAGGAATGTGTGAGGAACGCGTGCACAAACCAGTGTCTACTGTTGCTCGGGACAACCATATTGGGTGATCCAACATACTGTGCAGCCATAGAGATTTTTAAAACAAACAGAAATTCTGCTGTTTATCGCTAGAGATCAGTGTGGCACACAAGTAACTAATAGCTTGGTTGATCGAAAGTATCATTGCAACTTTTTTTTACAGTTTAATGCACTTTTGATTGGGGCATCTTGAATTTTATTTAGGCACGAGTTGGAACAGCATTTGGTCATTGAAGTTTTTTTCTTTTTGTTCTAAATAAGATTATTAAATCCATGGCACTATTACAGGAAAAGAGGAGCGGAACTGCTTTTTCCGCTATGGTTCCTAAGTTGCACTATTGTTTTTTGTATTATTGCTGTTGCTTAGTTCCACTCCTATCCTTTAAGTTAGTAAATAGGTCCGTAACTTTGAGATCAAATACCATTCTTTGAACAGCTGATGGCAGCTGGGCAGGATGATGAAACAAGTGCCAGATCCCGAGGAGGAGGTTCATTCACCATTATCCTGCCAAGTGATATTTGTCACATACGTAGCTTGTAACCGTAGCTCAGTCTCAGACTGTCAAGGAAACTGTCAGTGCCTATCAAGCTACTGTTTTGTTTTTGCTTTAAACTACATGTTTTATTGATTCCTCCCTAAATATCATTCTGTCACTTGAAATGAATTTTCTCTATCCGCCGTCTTGTAAGTTCTAACACTGCAAATACAAGAACTGATAGTGCAGTGGATAGGTTCTGGGATTAAGAATTTCATTAATTATTTATTATTAACTGATGATGACTGCCTGGGGAAAGGAATGGATATTTTATTTTTTTAATTAGCGACCAATGGCAAAAATGTAATGTTCTTGAATTAACGTTGGCAAATATAGGGGTTTTCAAGATGCTGTTGCAGAATAGAATCCTTAAATCCCCTGTTTTGCACAGAAGACTTATTTAAAATATAATCCAATGACATTCAATAATAGACTTGATTTCTAAATCAGTCAAAGATCAAAATATACACTTTTTTTCACCCCATTTCATAATGTATTCATTCCTGTTGTCTCGTAGTGCAATAGCGCAATCAAATATTGATCCTGGTTTGAAATATTGACTGTATACCAGCGATCCATGGAACAGCATAATTATGTTAGTGATTGTACATGTTCTGAGGAGTTTTTTTTATTGTGCTCCACAGCACAGCTGGAATCAAGTCTTGGAACATTTTATGCTCCTACAAGACCTTTATCAGATATAACTGTGTTGGAATACAGGGATCCGATCAGCCGATATGCCAGACGTTTTTTCCACCATCTGCTCAGGTGAGTGAGGCCATCAATTTTCCAGTACCTTGTTAATTATATGCTTCTTGTCTGCCTTTTTAGCACTTAACTAAGTAATTTCCGCAATAGACTCTTTAAAAAACACAAGCTGAGACAGCAGAGGCGAGCAGCATTCTTTTATAATGTGGATAAGCTTCATGTTGACTTAACATTAAAGTGAGTTTTTGTTTGGGTCTAATTGAGAAAAGCTGCTGGTGGCAGAGCTGCAGAAAACTCACAGTGATTTTTACTGATGAGTGCAATTTGTGCATTTTCTCCGTCAGAGTTTTGCTGAAAAATTCATTTTGTATCACTTCCCAGTTTGGTTCTTTGCGTTGATTTGATTACATAACAAAAGCCTTTTTTTTGAGAAAAAACAATAGCAACAGCAGAAAGCATGCAAAAGTACATGCATCTGTGAAGTAGAAGCCCCAAGGTGCATCACCCTAAGAAAAATGTTTAGAAAATGATAATGGGGTTAAAACCAAATTGTACTCACATATTTACTCATTCGGATACAGTTAACTGATTTTAATGGTGAGTGCTTTCAGCTTATGCACAATAATGGGATAGGGTCTTGCATATAAAATGTTTAATCGCATCTTTGTGGTTTAGAGTGGTTGCTGTTCATTCCTACATAATCGATTTTAGCCTTTAGGACAGAATGGACAGAACAACCAACTTCTTAACAGCTGTCAATGTATTCCATTGCTGGACAAACAAAGATTCAATTCTAATGCTGTAAGTAGGGTTCTTCAGCAACCGATATTGTATATATCTGAATCAAATTAGTTTATATCAAATTATTTTTTATCTCACACCTGATAGGATATAGCAGTATTGCACAATGGATCATTCACACGTGAATGATCAAAGTCATTCATCCATTTCTAAAAACAAGCAAAACCTGTTTCATTCAACTCCTCCGTACACAATTTTACCTTAAGTACTGTTTAAACATTGTATTAATTGCATCAAAAAATGTAGCTTGAGGTGGCTCATTTTCTTCAGTACTGATGAAATTCCGTACGTCTGCAATTGCTAATGTTTTGCACAATTCCGACAGGTACCAGAGATTTGAGAAGGCATTTCTGCTCGCAGTAGACATAGGTGCCCGAGACCTGTTCATGGTGAGTCATTTCATGTAAAATTGTTGGTCTCCTGCTGGTTTCAGGTCTGCTTCTGTTGTCAGTTTTTGTGCTTCTTAGCTCAGTGTCAACTGCAGCTTTCGTCATCGAGAAAGACCTTTGCACACGCCTCGTCTTTATGAAGTTGGTTGATTGTTCTGGGTCATTTTGACTTGTTGACATTTTCTCACCACAGCCTTAAGGTTGTTTTGCATTTTGCAGGTAACAGTGCTTACATTCTTGAATTTTCCTTTGTGCCTGATGTGTACAGTTGACAACTTTCAGTCTGATGGGTTTGATATTTCTAATCCGTTCGCTAAAGAGGGTAACAGCTGCAGTAATAATAATCCTTGCAATAGCCAAAATACTGCACATGATTTGGAGGTGCTCAGCATTGCCACTCGGGCTTCTGCACGGAGTAACAAATTATAAATGCTTCTGCGGGTACCTTTAGAACAAGAAATCCAAGTACCGACCTGAAGGCTGTGACATTTAGCCCTTTTTTGGGGGTCCTCCCATTTAATTAGCTACAAAAATAAAAACTAACCTGCCCAGAATGACTTGTGTGAAGCCCAGCATGTGGTCCTTGTTTTCAAAGATCTTGCACCACAATGCCACAGTGAGGTTGGATGGACAAAGCTGATAGCACTTTCCTAAGTCTCACAGCATGTTTCTTCTGAGCAATGGCTTTGATTGTATATAAAGCCACAAAAAAGAAAGGGCCATGTTTGGCAGGAGGATTTCTGTGCAAGTGTCTGTTATATAACAAAGACGTTTCATAGCTTTTCTACAATTTAAGAAAAACGCTACTGTTATGTATATAATGTCAGGGTTTTCTCAAGGATGTCTCAATGAACTGCCTGGTTCCTAGACAAAACCATGACATTCCTGCCAATTGTTCTTTGGATATATTTAAACCTTGTCATTTGATAAATTTTGTTTTATCATAATCATTAGCTGCATTGCAGTGGTTTCCTATCCAGCATTATGGCAGCATGCAGCTGGTGTCTTCACTCCATCATCAGGTCACTATTTGAAATTCTGCATTCATTTTTTTAATGAAACTGGAGGTTATTATGATTAAAAGTAGGAAAGCTGGCAAGGAGAGTTAACAACAACAACAAAATTACATTTGTAAAGGACATTTCACATTGGGAGGATGTTGAAGGAGGAAATAAAGGTGTGAACGTAGAATCCCGTAGTGTAATGGTTAGCACGCTTAGCTCGCAAGCGAGAGGACCTATGTACAATTCCCAGGCGGGGTGAAACCTTAAGCAAGTTTCCTTACTCCATACGCCTCTGTTTATCTAACAGTAGGTAGGAACCCGGTTGTTAGCAACCTGATTAGCAGCTTGCTTTCTGGGATAATAATCCCTCAAAAAAAATTGGTCAATCTCTCCATGACTGTTTGTAGGACATTGCTGTGGCTGCTGGCTGCTGTGTTTTACTTACAAAATACAGTCAATCTACACTATATTCTGTGAAGCACTTTGAGACATCTCAACACTGTGATAAGGCGTTGTATCAAATGCAAGGATTATTATTAATGAGGGTTTTGTTTGTTTTGGGGATGAAGTAAGGTCAGACATATATGAAATTTCAAAGGTCGGGGGAAAAGAGGGAGAAATATCGTCCTTAAAACAACAAAGACAGAGAGAGAGAACTCTGTGCCACTCATACATTAATAATGGTGCAAATGCTTCCAGTAGTCGTGAGCGAAATATCAACAAAAAATTATGCTGATTTAACTATTGACAGCAATTAAAATGTACCTCGTTGATTGGGCTTTTGGTCATCTTTTTCCCTCTCCATCCCCTCGGCTCTCATCCTCAGCTCGGGTGACCATTTAGTTTTGTTGAGCGTTTTGAGAAGTCCTCTTGTGAGGCAATACTATTTACATTTATATAGTGTCTTTCATGTCATTACATGAAAGACGCTATATAAATGTAAATAGTATTGCCTCACAAGAAACTATTAGTTTATGAAATATATGAATATATAGGGCCAAATGAGCTATAATTTTGGGAGAGGCATGATTTGGAATGGCTGGATTTGGCAATGGTTGAGTTAAATCTCATGTGTCCACAGAATTCTTCTGAAAGACATGATACCAGACATTTTTGGTCTCTAGCTGAGTGCTATAACTTGTATAACTCATTGAGCAACAATTCTGTCAAAAAACATCTTTCTATAGAGGATAACAACTTGCATTTATATAGTACCCTTAACACTAGGTAGCATTCTAGAGTGCTTCAAATATAGGACCCCCCTATACCAGCCTCATTGAATCACCTTATGTGTCTCCGTAATTAATATTCACATTATAGATTAGGGCAATGCATTTGTATCATGTACTGGGTATGTACTATTCATGTATGTTATATGACACAAAATAACATTATGGGATATAGTACATAGGTAGTTCAGGACATATATGCATGCGACCGCCACAAAGGTGGGAGGCGAACTAGATGGACCTTGGTCTTTTATTCGGCTAGCATTTCTTATGTTCTTATCTTCTTGTGGAGTCCTGTAGCTCAGTGGTTAGAGCACTTGCTTTGCAAGTGAAAGACCTGAGTTCAATTCCAGCAGGGTGAAACCTTGGGCAAGTTTCCTTACTCCACACACCTAATAATAATCCCTCCAAAAAAACAAAACAATAATAAATTGGTCATTTTCAATCCATGACTGTTTGTGGAACACTGCTGTGCGCAATTGGCTGCCGCATTCGCCCACAAATATACAGTCAATTCACTTTACAGTATATTCTGTGAAGTGCTTTGGGACATCTAGAAGATGTGAAAAGCGCTATATCAAATGCAAGGATTATTATTATTATTATTATTATTATTATGTTATGCTTGGGAACACGGCTACATCATAAAAGGAGGTAGTTGTCAAATATACGTGAGTGAAAACTGTTAAATAGCGGTGATTCAAGTATTTCTCCTTAAAGATCTTATCTCTGCTTTAAGGAGAAAAACAATAAGTGTTTTTAATGCATTTAAGATTGACTGTTTCCTAATTTGCTTTGATTCCTAAAGGACATTTATTACCTGGCTTTGGATAAGGGCGAAATGGCACTGGCTGAAGTGGCTAAGAAAAAAGCTAATGAGATTGACACAGAATCAATAACAACTGAAGTTGGTAAGAATTAATTCCGTCTCTAAGACAAACCTTTTCTATTTAGATCAATCTTAACTCCAACACCTCAAACATAGGTTCAGTAAGATTGATTTAAATTGGTTCCTAGTTAATTTGAGCCTCTTTTAAAAGATTTAGATTTATTTGAATTAAATTTGTAACCCTGAAATTAGGTATTTCACAACCACAATAAAATACCATAAACAGTATCTCATTGCAAAGGCTTATAAATGTTTTGCACTTTAATTGAAGTGGAAATAAATTGAGTTCTGCACATCAAAAAGTACTTATAGTGTTTATTTATAGTGTTCAACATGTCCTGACTGCAAAATAATCCTGGAATAAAATGTTTCTGCTGTAATATAAAACCGACAAATTTCCACTTGAATACCAATGTCGTAGAAGAATAGGTTAAACTTTTGGGGTGACCGAATCCTGCAGCAGGATTAAGACATCTTGCACCTAAAATTCTCTGTCATAAGATGAGCAGGAGGCATCTGTTTGGGCACAAACAGAAATTTCCAGTGTAGCCCCATTTGTGTAACTCACTGTAACTTACTTTATTGTAGTCCTGATTCATGTATAATGTGAATGGGGTATGGATTCTATTCCCTGTGTGTATACGCAGCTGGCCGGCTCTCTTCCCACTTGCTGCTTCCCGTGCTAAATAAAACTGGCCAGCCTTAAAGTCAAGTCATTAGGTGACGTCCACAGTTTACAGGAAGTGACAGAGGCAACCTGATGATGAAAGGCGTCCATTTTTTATTTAGTGTGGAGAGCGGGCCAACCAGCCCTCCAAATGTAATGAAACTGCACTTGCGGGCTCACGACAAAAGCAGCTGAAACCCTTGTCCACACCTCCGCCACTTCCCAGCTGGACTATTCCATTGCCCTCCTCGCTGGTCTCCCCAGCTCCACCATACACAAAATTCAACTAATTCAAAACTCCGCCGCCTGGATTCTCATCCGCACAAAACTCTGTACCCCCATCACACCAGTTCTTGCCAGGCTCCACTGGCTCCCAACTACCGAATGGCTCGATATCAAGATTCTTTCATTTGTTTTCAAATCCTTTCATGCTCTCACACATCCCTACCTATCCTATTTGCTTATCCCCCACTCCCCTACCCGCTGTCACCACTTGCCTGGCTCCGGCCTCCTGTTTGTCCTTCATCCCCTCTGCTTCACCGTTGGTGGCCATACCTTCAGCCACAACGCCCCGAAACTCTTTAACTCTCTCCCTCAATTCCTCCCATACCCTTCCGTCCCCACTTTCAAAGCCCACCTAAGACCTTCCTTTTTGATTGTGCTTATGGCCACATCCCCCTGGTCCAGTGTCAGACACTGTCATGCACTCTGGGACACTATCCCGTGTGAAGTGCATTGTATAAATGCAAGTTATTGTTGTTGAGGGTTCTTATATATTTTTGTTGTTGGCTTTTGAAGGTGCTGATATTGGGGAAGTTCTTTGGTAAACATTATCAGCTATTTGTGGCTCTGTGATAATCTTTTTCTTCAAGAGGAATCGTGGATAGCTATTTAATCATAGTAATCCTTACACTTGATTTAGCGCCTTTTCACGATGGATGGATGTCTGAAAGGGCCTCACATACTGTAGAATGTAGTCGCTGTATGTTAGAGGCGAGTTTGGGCTAGAAATTAATCTTCTACCTGCTTTAATTGTAATTTGAAATTAATATTTTATTCATCAAATAAAAATCTGGATGAATAATTGTACCTTTATTTATCCTGCATTAGTACCAGTTGTCAATTGTGCAAGGCAATGTGTTGTGGATTTTTTTTAAAAAAAAGCTTGATTAATTTGTGAACCATGTAGTCAAATTAAAGCTATTCCAATATTATTCATAGATTAGAGATAAAAGTGGCTTCATAAAGAATTTGGTTATATGGCACATCATTATAATATGCCATCACTTGGACTCCAACGTCGATTTACTGACCCTAAAAATCCAAAATGCATTCGCTGGCTCCATCGGTGCTTCAAAAACTCAACCGACGCAGGAAGCCAAAAAGGTCAGCTTCCGGTTCATCAGGTCTCCACTAAAATCACTCCATGCAGCAACCTGATGATCTGCAAATTGGCCATTTTGGCTTTGCACATGTCAACTGGCTTTTTAAAGTGTTGATGAAGCTGTTTGTCTTTCTGCATGAGCGCACAGTGAATGTGGAAACACCCGTTATAGTGTTGGTTGGAAGTCTATAGACCCCGAACTATCACAATATAATGGGGCTTCACTATGATCACCACATGACCTGAGTATCAACACTGTTAATAATAATGATAATAATCCTTGCATTTGATATAGCACCTTATCAAGTCGTTGGGACATCGCGAAGCCCTTCACAGAATATACTGTAAAATAGATTGACTGTAATTTTGTGGGTGAAATAATGTTTTAAGAAAGATATCTTCATTTACAAAAAAACTTGGAACCAAGCAAGCATTTACTATAAACAATTAAACTGTGTTTTAATTGAAGACTTTGACAACAAGTGACAGGATTTTAAGATGTGTCTATGAGTAACAAGTAGTTCTTGCTGCCCCACGCCCCAACCACCATGGCGCCGGGGTGGCCCTCATATCCAATGTGTCACTTGCCCTACTCCCTACTCCACCGGCTCATTCCCCTCTTTCGAACACCTTACCCTCTGCCATCCCTCACACCTCTCTCTAAAAATCCTCCTAATTTACCGCCCCCCAAAATCCTCTCCCACCTTCATCTCTGACATCTCCACCCTTCTAGCTTCCCTCTGCCTCTGCTCCAACCACCTCATCATCCTAGGCAACTTCAACCTCCACTTCACCCCCTCTTGCTCCACTTCCTCAGACTTCTCTCTCCTCTCTCAACCTCTCCCTCCACATCCACTCTGCTACCCACACCCACGATCACCTGCTCGACCTATTGATCACCCGGGGCCTCAGTGTCACTGACAAGGTCATCTCTGACTACCATTTCATCTCCTTCAACTCCCATATTCCTCTCCCCACTGCCTCCAAACCTACCACCATGTTCTCTGCCTGTGGAAAAAGATCTCCCCGCAGTCCCTCTCCGCTGCCCTGGAGTTCTCTGAACTCCTCCCCCTCTGGCCCACCTCTCGCACTAACCCACTCGCTATGTTTACTCTTCTCCACAGCATCCTCTCCACCACACTCAACGCCCTTGCCCCCCTCACCTCCCGAACTGCCTCCTCTTCCTGATCCTCACCCTGGTTCACCAGCTACCTCCGCTCGCTTATAAGGGCCAGGTGCGGACTGCCGAACGCACTTGGCTCAAATCCGGCCTAACCGTCCACCGCCACATCTGGCTGGACCTCGTCAAAACCTACCTCTCCGCTCTCGCCTCGGCCAAATTGTCCCATTCCAGATTAATCCTGGAGGCGAAGGGCAACCCCAGGCTCCTGTTCTCAACCACCAACCGGCTCTTCTGCCCTCTCCGCCACGCCTCGCAGATTCTTTCCTCTGACTCTCACTGCAAGAAAATGCTGGACTTCCTCAAGTCCAAAATCGAGGGAATCCGCTCAGCTGCCCTCCAAACTTCCACCCCCTCCCTACCCCCACCCCACATAATTACCTATCCGAAAATTACCCATTCCTCCTTCCACCTGTCAACCCCTCCTCTGTCTTCACCCCCATAACCTCCATGAAGTTCACCACCTGCTCCCTGGACCCCATCCCCACCCCTCTCCTTAAATCCCAGTTCCAACTCCTTACCCCACTACTCGCCAACATTATTAACCTCTCCCTTTCATGTGGCACTGTTTCTTCCCCCCTCAAAACAGCCATTATCACCCCCACCTTGAAGAAACCTTCCCTCAACCCATCACAGCTATCCAGCTACCGGCCCATCTCAAACCTCCCTTTCCTATCCAAGGTCCTTGAGAGAGCCGTTGCCTCCCAGCTTCGCTCTTTTCTCTTCTCCCACTCCTTCCATGAACCCCTCCAATCGGGTTTCCGCACTGCCCACAGCACGAAAACTGCTCTGGTCAAGGTCACAATTGACATCCTGACCATGTGTGACCAGGGCTCCCTCTGCCTCCTCGTTCTCCTCGACCTCTCTGCCGCCTTTGACACCATGGACCACTCAATCCTCCTCCCCTGCCTCTCCTCCCACCTCAACCTTCAATGTTCTGTCCTTGACTGGTCCTACCTTTCACACCGCCTCCACTTCGTCGCAGCAAACAGCTTCTCCTTCAGCCCCCACAACGTTTTGTGCGATGTCCCTCAGGGCTCTGTCCTCGGTTCTCTCCTCTTCACCCTCTACATGCTCCCCCTTGGTGACATCATCCGCAGACATGGGGTAAATTTCCACATGTATGCGGATGACACCCAACTCTACCTCTCTGCCTCAACCCTCAACTCCAGGACTACTGGCGTCCTGACCGACTACCTGTCCGACATCAAGTCCTGGACAAGGGACAACTTTCTCCAAATTAACGTCAGCAAGACCGAGGCCCTCCTGATTGGCTCACGCCTCCGCACCTCAGGCGCTGATAGCATCAGCCTCCACAGCTGTACACTCAACCTCACTAAGCCAGTCAGGAACCTGTGTATAATGTTTGACCTTGAATTGTCCTTTCTCCTCCACATCCGCGCCATGACCGGCACTGCCTACCACCACCTCCGCCACATTGCCAGACTCTCCCACTGCCTCACCCCTCAGGCTGCCGAAACCCTCACCCACGCATTCGTCGCATCAAGGCTCGATTATAGAAAATCCCTCCTCATCGGCCTTCCCAACTCTTCCTTTCGCAAGCTGCAGATCATCCAAAACTCTGCAGCTAGTGTACTCTCACGCACCAGGCTCCGCGACCCCATCACTCTGACGCTCACCCGACTCCACTGGCTCCCCATCCCCCAGAGGATCGAGTTCAAGATCCTCATCCTCACTTTCAAGGCTATCCATGGCCTTGCCCCCTCCTACCTCTCTGACCTGCTGACTCTCTACCAACCTGCCCGCTCCCTCCGTTCAGCGGGCTCTGGCCTGCTCCATATCTCCTGCCCGACCCGTCCTACCATCGGTGGCCGGGCTTTCAGCCTCTCTGCCCCCACACTCTGGAACTCCATCCCACGGTCCCTTCGCCTCGCTTCCTCCCTTGCCTCCTTCAAGGCCGGTCACAAGATCCTCCTCTTCGATCGTGCCTTTGGTCGCCCTCCCACCTCTCTGCCTTCCCTCACCCCTACCCCACCCCTCCCCCATGCTCAAGCTCCAACACCTGACTGTTCAGTGCTTTGGGACGTCCTCCCGACGTGAAAGGCACCCTATAAATGTAATTTTGTTGTTGTTGTTCTGCCTGCTAGCCTATTGTTGTAGCTGTGACATGAAGACTTTAGTTGACATGTGTTTTTAAAAAAAACTCTTGCTTTGTTCTGGCCTTTAGTGTAATCATATAGAACTGGCATATTCTGCTTAGATAAAATCACTTTGAATATTCCATTCTAGCACTCCTGCCATTGTGATATCTCCTGTGATATCAGGAGGGATATTCTCAGGAGACTGGATGGGTCAGTGGATTCAAAAACCTTTCACCTCTGGGACTTGGGTTAAATTTCGACCCAGTTCCCCAAAACATTGACTATTTTTAAACTTGGATAAAAGATAACTGTCTACATTATACATGTTTTTATATGATTTTACTGTTCATATTACAAAGCACTATTAAAATAGGGTAAAACTTCTCTGTTGATTTGAGTTAGGGGGGTAGGAACAATCGGTTCAAAATGTGGAAAATATCTGAACTTCAAGGAGAAAAACATAGTATTGTTACAGTTATCACAGATGTCTTATTTCACTTTTTATATCATTTTCATGACACCATACAGTGTTCTTTGCTCCCTGTAGAGGAACATTGGAATGTACAGAACCAAATGGATCATTGCAGTTCATCTGCCCTGTTCAAATATAAATTTAAATAAGCATAAACACTACTCCACCTCTCATACCCCTCAATAGATTTCTTTGCCGTATAGCTATGTCATTTAATTTTGAATTTGACAATGCTTCTTTCCAACGCCACCCTTGGTAATTCATTCCACATATTCACCACTGTCTGTATAATAATAGCTGGCAAAAGAATATCAGAACTGAGTTGATCTTTTCTATTAGTCTGAGTAACAAAATAAACAGTCAATTCACTTTATAGTATATTCTGTGAAGCGCTGTGAGACACCTCAAAGACCTGATAAGGCACTATATTAAATGCAAGGATTATTATTATTCAGTTGTTGAGCTGGGCAGGTCCGCAGTACACTGTTGATGACAGATCAGTATGACTTGCTTGTTAGTAGGACTTGGAGGATTAGATCAGTCATTGAGAGCTGCGATTTTTCTCACTTGATGCCTGTTAATCCTGTAAGGCAAAGGCATAAAGGGTAGAGTGGTCCTATATGAATAAAGAGTTGGAAACTTGACAGACAGTGCTTGCAATTGCAAGCCATGCAGTTTTAGCTGGTTAGACTTGTACCCCAATTCGTACTCTGGGGTCTGCGAACTTTGGCTCTTGCTAACATGTGCCTAAACTCTGTTATGTGATTAGGATGAGAAAAGAGTGCCCACTTGCATACCAACCAAACAGAAATTTATAATTTATAAACGATCAGCAGTTTGGTTTGGATACTTTTAAAATATGTGATAGGTTACCGAATGTGGCAATTGATAATAAACATTTTTTTTGTGTGGTTAAATCAGTTCACTTTACCTCTGAGCTTGAGTCGATTTCTTCCCCCCTCCCTCCGCCGCCCCACAACCCCCCCTCCCCTTGTTGTAGAATTTGTGAGTATTGTAAATATATTACTAGAGTTAAGTTTACGGTTACCCTTTGGATCTTAAGTAAAATTTGCTTCTCCAGTTTGAACTTTGCCAGTTTCTGTGACCTCTCCTGTTCGATATATTCCTACCTCTCTGTTCTTAGGAGTTTTTAATGGTTTTATAACTTCTACTGTTGCAGTGGGATCAGTGGCATTTGAAGACCATATTGATATGGTTGAGAAATTGTTGGATCAGTGACTGCTATGATTTTCAATATGCAGAGCTTGACGTTACAACCTACTAAAGATTTGGCCATTTCACAGAGGTGTTTTGCTCAATTTCTTCCCTGTCAAGCTTTCAAAATGCATCTTAGGATATTTCACTATGTGTTTTGGCCTTAGGCATCTTGAAATCACTACTAGGAATACATGGAGCTTGCCCTTTGCCAGAATTGAAAATGTCCATGAACTTGCTGTAACGTATTCATTGCAGGTTATGCTGTATCTAGCCAATCTATCCCCACTTGCACTGTAAACCATCTAAAAGCACTATAGTGAATAATGAGACATGAGGCATAATAATGGTTTCTTTGATTCAGTAATTGCATCTCAGAACAAATTACAAAGAAAAGGCACCACATAGCAGTGATTATAATAATCTGATAAACAACAAAATATCATGCGACATACATAATCATGGCTTAATTTTTTTTGCCAAAATCTCTTAACCAGAAAATTTAATTATATCAAATACTTATTTGACCCTTTGTAGTTTCTAAGTATGTTACACCATTATCATATAATAATCCTTAATTTGGTAAAGCACTTTTCATCCCATCAGGATGATATCCTAAAGCGCTTCACAGGATATACTGTAAAGTGGAGTGACTGTTTCCTGGCGGAACATGGCAGCTAATTTGTGGACAACAGTGCCCCAGAAACAATCACAAAGCGAATGACCAATTTTTTTTGGCCAGAATACTGGGAGAAACTCTCTGTTCGAATAGTGCCGAGGGATCTTTAACGTCCACCAGAACAGGCAGATGGGGCTTCAGTTTCACGCCACATCCAGCAATGCAACACATCCCCAGCACAGCATTGTAATGTCAGATTGGACTATATGACCTTCAGGTCCTGATATGTGGCTCATCATCTCCAAACTGTGTGATACCATAACAAAACCCACAAATATACAGTCAATTCACTTTACAGTCTATTCTGTGAAGCGCTTTGAGACGTCTAGAAAATGTGAAAAGCACTATATCAAAATGCACGGAATATTACTATAAAACAGAATGAATGTTACGTTATCAGCTCTTGAGTTTAATCCCCCAAAGTCATATCACCACTATACAGTGATCTGGTCACTTTGAACCTGGAAGATTGCAACAACAACAACAACAACAAGATTCCATTTATTGAGCGCCTATTGAGGACGTCCCAAGGTGCTGTACAGTTAGGTCAGGACCCGAGCAAGGGGGAAATGGTCAGGGTGAGGGAAGGGAAGGGAGGGAGCGATGAGGAGGTAGAGAGTCGAGAGGGGAGCTGAAGGCACGGTCAAAGAGAAAGGTCTTGAGACCGGCCTTGAAGGAGGAAAGGGAGGAAGCGGCGAAGGCACTGGGGTTGGAGTTCCAGAGCCTCGGGGCTGAGAGGCTGAAGGCCCGGCCACCGATGATAGGGCGGTTGGGGCGGGGGATGTGGAGCAGACCGGAGCCAGAGGAACGGAGGGTACGGGCAGGTAAGTAGGGGGATAGTAGGTCGGAGAGGTAGGAGGGAGCAAGGCCGTGAATGGCCTTGTAGGTGAGGATGAGGATCTTGAAATCGATCCTCTGGGGGATGGGGAGCCAGTGGAGGCGAGCGAGGGTGGGAGTGATGTGGTCGCGAAGCCTGGTGCGGGACAGTACACGAGCTGCAGAGTTCTGAATGACCTGCAGCTTGTGGAGGGAGGTGCGGGAAGGCCGGCGAGGAGAGAGTTCCCATAGTCCAGCCTTGAGGTGATAAAGGCGTGGACCAGGGTTTCAGCAGCGTGAGGGGTGAGGTAGTGCCGTAGTCTGGCGACATTCCGGAGGTGATGGAAGGCGGTGCCAGTTGTGGTGCGGATATGAGGGAGAAAGGACAGCTCAGGGTCGAACAGAACCCGAGGTTCCTGACTGGCTTTGAGAGGTGGAGAGTGCAGCCTTGGATGCTGATGGTGTCAGCGCCTGAGGTGCGGAGGCGCTGACGTGAGCCAATCAGGAGGGCCTCAGTTTTGCGCACGTTGAGCTGAAGAAAGTTGTCTCTCGTCCAGGACTCGATGTCGGACAGGCAGCTGTCAGGACATCGGTGGTCGTGGAGTTGAGGGTAGAGGAGGAAAGGTAGAGTTGGGTGTCATCCGCATACATGTGGAAGTTAACCCCATGTCTGCGGATGATGTCACCAAGGGGGAGCATATAGAGGGTGAAGAGGAGGGGACCGAGGACAGAGCCCTGAGGGACACCGCACGAGACAGTGCGGGGGCTGGAGGAAAAACCATTTGTGGAGACAAAGTGAAGACGGTGGGAGAGGTACGACCTAAACCACTCAAGGACAGGGCCTTGAAGGTTTAGGTGGGAGGACAAGCGGTGGAGGAGGATAGCATGGTCGACCGTATCGAATGCTGCCGATAGGTCGAGGAGGACGAGGAGGCAGAGGGAGCCCTGGTCACAGATGGTCAGGATGTCATTGGTGACCTTGACCAGGGCAGTTTCTGTGCTATGGGCAGCACGGAAACCCGACTGAAGGGGTTCGAATAGTGAATGGTGGAGAGGAAAGAGCGCAGCTGGGAGGCGACAACTCGTTCCAGGACCTTGGACAGGAAAGGGAGGTTGGAGATGGGCCGGTAGCTTGATAGCTGCGACGCATCAAGGGAGGGTTTTTTAAGGTGGGAGTGATGGTGGCAGTTTTTAAGGGAATGGGAATAGAGCCAGAGGAGAGGGACAGGTTGACGATGTCTGTGATATGTGGGGCAAGGAGGTGGAGCTGGGAGATAAGGAGTGGAGTGGGGATGGGGTCAAGGGAGCAGGTGGTGGTTTCAGGGATAGGATGAGTTTGGTGACAGAGGGTGGGGAAACGGGTACGAAGGTGTGTAGGGGAGGATGGGTAGGAGTCGGAGTGTGGGAGGGAAGGGGTGGGTGGTGGGTGGATGTTGGAGGGGAAGTGACCGCGGAGCGAATTCCCTTGATCTTGGATTCAAGGAAATCCAGCATCTCCTCGCAGTGAAGGTTGGAGGAGATGACCTGCGCGGGGTGGCGGGGGGGACGGAGGAGTTGGGATGTGGTAGAGAACAGTAGCCTGGGGTTGTCCTTCGCCTCCAGGATTATCCTGGAGTAGAAGGACGATTTGGCCGAGGCTAGAGTGGAGCGGTAGATTTTGAGGAGGTCCAGCCAGATTTGTCGGTGGACCGTTAGGCCAGATTTGACCAGGTGCGTTCAGCGGCCCGCACCTGGCTCTTCAGTGAGCGGAGGTGGGTGGTGAACCAGGGGGAGGAGCGAGAGTAGGAGACAGTACGGGAGGTGATAGGGGCAAGAGTGTCGAGTGTGGAGGAGAGGGTGTTGTGGAGGAGGGTGAGAGCAGAAGAGGGGTCGGTGAGGGTTGAAGGCCAGAGGGAGAGGAGTTCAGAGGACTCCAAGGCAGCGGTTAGGGATTGAGGGGGTAACTTCTTCCAGGGGCGGTAGAAGATGGTGGTGGGTCTGGTGGGGAGTGGGGTGGAGGTGGTGAAGGAGATGAAGTGGTGGTCGGAGATGGCCTTGTCGGTGATGGTGACATCCGAGACACTGAGGCCCCGGGTGATCACCAAGTCGAGTGGGTGGCCGTGACTGTGAGTGGGGGAGTTGATGTGGAAGGAGAGGTTGAGCGAGGAGAGCAGGGAAGAGAAATCTGAGGAGATTGAGCAGGAGGGGGTGAAGTGCAGGTTAAAGTCGCCCAGGATGATGAGGCGATCAGAGCAGAGGCAGAGAGATGTGAGAAGTGTTGAGATATCAGAGATAAAGGTGGGAGAGGTTTTAGGGGGCCGGTAGAGGAGGAGGGTTTTAAGTGAGAGGAAGAAAGGGTGGGAGAGGGTGAGGTGCTCAAAAAAGGGAGAGAGCCAGAGGAGTAGGGGGATAGGGCAAGTGGTGTCCTTGAGATAAGGGCAACACCACCGCCACGGCGGTTGGGGCGAGGGATGTGGTGGGAGGTGTAGCCGGGTGGTGTGGCCTCCGTGAGGGGGAAGGTGTCGCCTGGGGTGAGCCAGGTTTCCGTTAAGGCCATGATATCAACGTTCTCATCAAGGATGAGATCGTTGATGACCAGGGCCTTGTTACAGAGGGAGCGGACGTTTTGTAGTCCGATGTGGATGGAGCGGTTGACAGAAGGGTGTGTGGGGAGGGAGGGGGGGTCCCGGTTGTGAGGCAGGGGTGGGGGAAATGGGGATAAGGGAGGAGAGGTTGGCTCCCCGGGTCTGTGTCCGGGGTGGCTGGCGAGTGTGGTGGGGAATGGGGCAGTCGGTGTGGCTGCTGCTGGACAGCCAACGCCGAGTGCCACGGTGAGCCCGGCGGAGGATTCCCAGGCTGGAGCAGAGGGAGGTTGTGGGAGGGTCAAGTGGGGATAGAAGGCGAGAGGGACGGAGAGAGAGGAGGAGCGGGAGAGATGCAGGGGGGGAGGGTTTGGGGGTAGAGAGGAGGGAGGAGGGAGGGAGGGGGTGAGGGGGCTCGGGTCATAGCGGCAGCCATATTGCGCACACGGGGACCGGGAGCGAGCGGTCAGGTGGATGGACACATTATCCCATGGGCTGGGACAGCCAACCTAACAGGACCATGGTGGGCTCTGATGTGAGCCCTGGGGGGGGAGGGTGCAGAGGATTTTTTTTTTATTTTTTTTGCGCTTGTGAAACTACAACTATGACGTCAGCGGTTCCCCCGCTCTGCCCACACCCGTTTGCATATAGTTATTGTCACGTAAAAGGGTCACTAGAGCTCTGGAGCCTGTGCAGAGGATAGCAACTCGGTTGATGCCCAATATTGGAGGCATGAGTTATGCGAACGACTCTTTAGTCTTGAAGCGATATCATTCAGCAAACTCCCTTCTACTATTTCAGTATCACGTAGGAGTTGAATTTAGTTAACATTTTTTTGTCAATGATGGGACTGGGATTATTGTGGTATGTTTCAGTGCTTTGTTGTTGAATGTTGTTACATGACTCCAACCGAAACTAGGGTTGAGGAGTTGAGAAGTTGTGGCAGTGATTGGTGTATATGTGTATGCACAGCATAGGATATCACAGGAAAAGATGTTAAAAATACCTTAAGATGTTTGGTAGAAATTCTTAAAGAGGCAGGCATACAACCTCTTGAATCAGGACTGTTGACTTGGGGCTAAATTCATGGTACATCATGGAAACTTTCATTCAGATAATGCGGATTATTCCACGATTAAATGTCCCTCCATTTCGTCCTCTTATCCGTTCTGTAACCAGCTGTAAAGCGGTACAACAACTAAAGTTGACTTTTTCACTCTCTTCGGTTTCCTGCCTGCCTGAAAATGTTTAATCTACTTAGCTTTGAGGGACGTTTTCTCAACACACTCTTTTCTCAACACATTCAAGGTATTCTGAATACCATTCATCCAACCACCCAACATTCTGGTTTGACTGTAAATTTGCCTTTGGCTTTCCATCACCTTACACATTGCTTCAAAATGTGTATCTTTCAAATTTGTTATGCTAAACACACCCAGAATCCTAGAACAAACTCCCATTAACTATTGAAGGCAATTCACTTAAAGGTTTTTTTAATTAAATTGCCATATTAGATTGTTGGAGTGATTGCACGCTATCTGCTAAATGCCTTCAGCAAAAAAAGACATAGGTTCATGAATAGGTCTGTGCAACAATAGTATTAAAGTTTTATACTAGAGTGCACTGCCTACTGCCTATTAGTAATGGTAACCACACCCTGAAATTGAAGTTCTGATCTGTCAGTCATGTTATCATGCTATATTCTTAAGTCATGTTTGTAATGAACCTTCTCTTTTATCTGTATTGCCTCTGGGTATTTCCTGTTAATTTCAAGGGCTTGAACTTCAGTTGATACATTTCCATTTTTTTCATGGTTATAGGTGAAGCAGGTTAGCTCATCTGCTTCAAACTGCTATTGGCTGCGTCACTAAATCTTGAATATCACTGCTTTCGTACAAATGTACATTCTCCAAGCAGCATGAAAATACAAAAAAGTCTAATTTCCACCTTGTTTTCAGGTTCTTCACTGCACTAATCCTGATTAATATAAAGCTCTAGTCATTGAGGGGATGGCTTGCTTTCAACTAGTTAATTCCTGGTGATTCTGGGACTCTAACATTTTACTAAATAATTGGGAATTTGAAGAAACAGAACACTTTTATTGTAAACTACTCGAAGGATGGTTTGATAGAATAGGATGTTCATAAAAGCTTGAGAGAGGTTAGATGATAAAGACCCTTCCGCCTATCTCATTCTTTCAAAAAACCAACGATATTGTATCCCTGTTACAGCATCCAGCTGTTTCTTAAATACTGTTCTACCTCAAACACCTTCTTAGTATGAACAGAATGTTAGATGCAAGTATTCCCCCGATGTTTAGATCTTTTCCCATTGCCAACACAGTCTTGCACACCTCTCAGCAGTTTTCAAATTGACAAAAGCCTGGGAGCAGACTGACAGCCCACCTGTCTGAGTGTGTGTGTGTGTGTGGGAGGGGGGAGGCGGTGAGCGTGGTGGGGTGAGGAGCGACCCAAAATAATTGGAACAATTGCAGGCAGGGGAAAAATTAAGAGTAACAAGAACATACTGCATAGAAACTTCCACCATGTCATGTTAGAAAGTGCAGGAGAGATTCATTTAAGTTGATTGGTTGCCATGTACATCAAATATAAAAATGCTCTCAAAACCAATCAATGCGTGGTGAAGCAGTGTTCACCTATAATTCCTCTCAAGACGCACAGCCCATTTTGCAGCACTGCACAGACTTGTAGCTGACATATGTTTCTTCCTGCTGTGTTGAGTGAAACGTTTTTGAAGTGTTCTAATTCTCAAATCTTTGAAGAGTAAAATCTATAAGGAAGCCTTGAGGGATACAGGTGGTTCAGCATCTTTGTGTATGCTGCCATTCACATTTAAGATAGTAAGGGAAGATTTTTTGTTCTTGGTCACCGCCTCAGAGGCGCTCCTACCTTCAGCACAACTGACAGGAGATGTATTATTGACGGACATCATAATCTAGCCATCTGCATGACAAAGTATTTTATAGTTACAACAAGGAAATATTACTGATCAGTTCAAATAAATTGCCCAACTGCTAAAAGTAATACGTACCAACAAAATATAATACAGTTGTGTTTTACTGATCTGTGTTATTTTCAGGACCATGCCATTATTTCTCTTATGGCTGATCTATACAACAACTTGTATTTATATAGAGCCCCTCACACAAGGTAGCGTCCGCCGAGTTCTTAAGTGCAACTCCTGACACTATATGTATGTTTAGATTTTCAAAATGTTCTTATTGTGTTCTATGGCCATATTCAAGATTATTTTTAAATCTGCTTCATAAAAACACGGGTCACAATCCGTGCACAGTGGCTGGGAGGACGTTAGATACACTATCTCTGTGGCCAAGTATGTGGGATTGTTTAATTGTAACCTGAGGTGTCAGGTCTGACAGCCTTTCCGTACTAAGAGGATTTTAACCCTAGTAAAGTTTAGCAAATGGTGTTACTGCTAAGCCATTTGTTCCAGAAAAATCTATTTGGTCATGTACATATTTGCACATTCCTAGCGTTTATTCCTAGACTTACCATAAGAATGAGTCAATGCCAACAAGGGTGGAGAGACCTGCTTTTTTTAATCTATGTTATTTGTCACACATGGTTACAAATGTTTATGCAATGTTTAGCTCCTTATTTTGATTACAGTGCAGAATATTCTACTCGTTCACAAAGGGTAGTGATTTGGTTGATGTCTTTTCCTATTTATAAGCACCAATTATTAAATTTGCTGCATTTTGTGAATTGAGCAGCTGAGCTCTAAATGTGCCTACAGAGAACGAAGATTTTTTTATTATCAGTGTTTTTTAATTGGATTGATTCCCATACACCTGGGTAGAGACATTTTTGTTGCCAATACTTTTCCAAAGGGTAAGTCATGCATTTGGAAATGTATTTTTTTCACCAGCGTTTGCTTAATACTTTGCAAGTTAATTATAACTTCTTACTGTAAAGTGACAATAATCTTTCCATTATTACTACTGCACTTTGCCACCTGCAGTGTTGATAAATGTATCATTCAATTTCTTGTTAATGTTATCTGGTGGTTAGTGTTGAATAGGAAAATCTATTTTCATGCTGGTTATTGTCAGAATAAATATACTGCCATAATCGAAGGAGGTGGTGGAATTCTTTGAACTATGTCCTCAGCCTGATGGGCTCCAGCCATGTATTCTAACAGTAGTAGTTAGATAGGTTTACAAAAAAGAAATTGCATTCTCCCAATACGACAGTAAAGGTTCCCACCAAGGCAAGAAACTGAATCCCAATCTCAGTCCCCACGTCGAGACTTGAATTCACATAATCTAAGGTCACACTTCATTGCGGTGCTGGGGAAGCGTTGAATTGTCAGAGGTGACGACCTTTGGATGAGACATTAAACCGAGGTCCTGTCTGCCTGTTCGGGGGGATTAGAAAGATCCCCTGAAAAACAAAAGGGAGTTTCTCCCAGTGTCCTGGCCAACAATCCCCCATAATAATATTGATTATTTATTTCATAACTGTTTGTGGGACATTGCTGTGTGGAATTGGACTGCCGCATTTGCCTACAAATACACAGTCATTCCACTTCACAATAAAATCCCGTGATACGCTTTGGGTTGTCCTCCTGAGCTGAACACCAATATACCAAATGCAGGAATTATCATCATCATCATTATTATTATTATCACTATTATCATTATTAGCATTACTATTAAATGTTCTCTGGTCTCACCTACATAGTGTGTGGATGCAAAGAGAAAGCATAGCTGTTTTTCTTAGTTTATCTAATTTACATATTGTTTTACCTTCTCCTGCTATAAGAAGGAAATGGTGGTGGATTATCCAAGGATGGATTTATTTGTAGGCCAAGATTTGTAAATATTGGTACATTTTTGTGACTCAACCAATTCAGCCAACTCCTGTGGAAAACCCTATAAAATTGCTTTCCTACTTCTCCACCATCTGAATCTGTATGTGTTCGGGGCAGAGACTCGGAACTCCAGAATTCAGCATTCTGGGCATTAGGGTAACAGGAGAGTCATTACACAAGGAACTTTACATATTAAAAAAAAGTCAGAACCTCACAAAGCAGGATTTTCATTCAACAAAATACTTGCTTCCAGTTCCAGTTCTATCTTTTCTTCCTCAATACTTTAACCACACATTTACTCTGGTATTTGTGCCACTCCAGAGAGTACCTACCTATCAATCTGGGATATTAGAAAAAGAGTGTTTTGTATTTAAAACAATCTGTGTATTTAAATAGATGAAATTAACATACCACATTATCCTTATATTACCCTTAATAGCATAACAACTATACCCTGCAAGTTGATGGCTGAGTTGTTGGTGAAAGATTATTTTCTAAATTTACTAAATTTGCCTAATACCTGCAGGCTTTGTAATATACAACTTATGTTTTTTTTAAATGAGAGAGCTAGAAGAGTACTTTGTGTACAAATATAAGTCTCCAGGTCAAAAAGAATATCTCCTTCCACGTACAAAATGTGTTGAATTGAGCAATTTATTTTATCTTTTGGAGACCCACTGTGTGGGTTTTGTTTGTATATTGCAAGCAGCTGCAAAGATGTGGGTTATGGGCAGCATTTGATATAGCGCCTTATCATGGGCAAGTTTCCTTATTCCACACGCCTTATAATAATCCCTCCAAAACAATAATAAATTGGTCATTTTCGATTGTGCACATAGTGTCCCACAAACAGTCGTAGATTGAGTGGCCAAATTATTATTATTTGAGGAAGGGTTATTATTCGCCCCGGAAAGCAATCCGCCAATTGACTAACAAAAGGGGTTCCTACTTACTGCAAGGTAAACAGAGGCGGAAGGAGTAAGAAATGTGCCTCTGGTTGTGCATTCCATTGTGCTCTATTTAACAACTGTATTTCGTGGAAGAGGGTTAATATTCCAATGATGAAGCTATTTTAATGTTTGAAGTATTTACTTTTATCATTTTTTTTCAGTGTTATTGTGCTTAAACCACAGATCAGAATGTACACAACTGGTTGGTTACAGACGAGCATCTCTGTAGACCTGAGGCAGGGGCAAGGGTTCAGAAATATTTGGGAGTCCAATCTGACTTGTTGTATTGTATAATATAAAGCAAATTTGTCAATACTTGTGCATTTGTCCCAGTTGTCTTTTCCCACCAAATTAGACACCACATTACAGGTGACTGAACAAGAACTGTGCGCAATTGGCTGCCGCGTTTCGCCCACAAATATATGGTCAATTCACTTTACAATATATTCTGTAAAGCGCTTTGAGACATCTAGAAGACGTGAAAAGCGCTATATCAAATGCAAGGATTATTATTATTAAGAAAATAAGATTGTGCACAAAGACTATTTTTATTGGATTTTATGCAAACTTGATAAGGTGCTTGCTCTTTTCAAACTCTGACCTTTTCAAAACCAGCCCATTGGAACCCGCAGGTACAGTGATTCCATAAGGATAATAATAAAATAATAATAATCCTTACATTTGATATAGCGCCTTATCATGTCTTCAAGACGTCTCAAAGAGCTTCACAGAATATACTGTGAAGAGAATTGATATTATGATGAAGACTATTGGGGAATAAAACAAATTGCCTCTGACCTGTTCCTTGTAGCATGTGAGCCTCCATCAACCCTTCTTGACTTGGCTTTATTGTACCCCAGTTGGATTCAGTGTCATGTGGTGTAATACAGTGCAGATGGTGGAGTGATTGCACTAGCATGTGTTTATTTGAACAACTTAATGTAACCTCATTTCATATCTGATATGATATTGTAGTCTAATTTATGGGATTCAGAAATATCAAATTCTGCCATGACTCGGATGTATTCATTCCATATAGATCTGTGCGCACCCTCTGCTCATTGGGTCTGGCCTGCTCCATGTTCCCCGTCCATCCAGCCCCACCATTGGTGGTCGGGCCTTCAACCTCCCTGCCCCCACCCATTGGAACTCCATCCCACAGTCCCTTCGCCTCACCATGTTCCTTGCCTCCTTCAAGGTCCGAATCACGACCCTTCTCTTCGACCGCGCTATTGGTCACCCTCCAACTGCTATACTCCCTGCCCTCCACCCCTCCTGATTCCAACCCTTAGCTCAGGTGCAAATCCCTGATTGTCCAGCGCCTTGGGACATCCTCCCGAATTGAAAGGCGTTATACAAATGTAATTGTTGCTGTGTCTCACTCCAATCTACTGGGGATGAGGGTGAATAGTGATCTGCCGGGAGCCTGGAAAATGCTTTGTGTACAGAATGACCTCAAGTCTTTCGAAACGAGACCAGTGGCTGAATGGAGTTCCACCAGATCGTTGTGAAACAGTCGGTTTTGTTCAGCATTCGACATTTCTGTTGTTTTTTTTTCAAGTCCTGCAAATTAAACCCTGTATTAACAATTCAGGTGTAGCTTAACTCGTCGTCGCACTCGCAGGACATTCTAAATGCCCGCCAGAGCCATTGAGGAGCCGCTTCTTATTAAAGTTAGCGTTGAGTTCAAAAGAAGTTTTAAAAACACCACGAGTTGGAATCCACATAATCATTCGAAAATAAGATGAATCGTAGCTTTGTACACTGGAAGGAATTTGAAAATTGAAAGGAATCTGTGATTTTTTTTGTGTGTGTGTGAATGTTTGTGCCTTCTGAAGGGGAAGAATGGTAGCGCTGGGTAACGGGATACCTTTTGCACTTTTGTCAGTATTGAACTGCCCCAGGTCAGGTATAGCACAGCCAGAAGCTCCCTTTACCCCGCGTCAACCATGTGTCCAAACCCTCAACTTCACAGAGCACTCCCTGCTGAGAATCTTTCTGCTTTACACACATGCCACTTAGTGTCAGATTATAGACAGTTTTGAGCTGTGTGTCCGTTCCTTCTAGAAACTGGGTTGAGACTGTTGCAATTTGTGCAGAATCCTTACGGCTGGCATAGAGAGGAGATTTTAATCCCATCAGTCTAGGCTCGATTCCAAACCAGGTCTTGGAGATGAAAGGACAGTGTGCACACACTGCACCACCCAGTTTCCTGTAGGTTTCCATTTAAACCTTTTCACATAAACTGCGGAGGTAGTGGAAGTATTGCACCATACTTATTATTATTAGTAGTATTATTATTAGTAGTGGTAGTATTGCACGGAATGGGTCTGTTTTTTATATCGCATACGTGACCAAATGTGTTACAAAGTGTTTATCCAACAAGAATCGCAGGTGAGTTATATTGTTTTAATGGAAATCCATATAATGCACGTAGTAGTAAATTTTTTTGTTCAATTTCTAAGTTTATGACTTACTTGCTTCATATTCATTCTTTTAAATATACCAAGAAAATAACAGCAGTGAAAAAACAACTTCTAGTTCCCATTTAACTCCTGAGATCTAGTGAGGTGACGTTTACTATCTCTTTTTACCATTAAAGTTGCCCGTTAAATATTTGTGGTATGGCTGGGTCACAAACATTGTCAACACAACCTAAATTGACATAGCTTTGAAAGATTTTTTAAAAATGTCTATTTTTAAAAGGAGTTAGCAAGATGTAATTTAAAGTATCCTCTAGTTTTGTTTGTGAATGTTGAAGTTGAGACACTGGGGCTTTCACTAAAGCTGTGCATTGTTTGGATTTCATCAGCTGCTTTAAAAACATGCTCCAATTTTTTTTGTGTGAATCCAGCAGTGTTGTCCTCCAACTTAGTTGAAATGAAGTAGTTATTTTTGCAATTTGCTTCTCTGTTTGCAGAAACTCTGAAGTCTTTAGATGGAGTGGAATCTTTGACAGGATACAATGGCAACCTGTCACTTGCAACGCTTGAACCTGATAGACCCGGGGGCAATCGCCCTTCCTCCAGGCCAGCCAGCGACACTGCTCATTTATTTCAGTCTGATGGCCAGAACAACCCTTGTGACAGGTGAGTGACTGACTGGCTAGGACTGAGCCGAGAGATGACTGTTTTCCAGGAGTCCAATAAACCCACAGTATATGAAATTACAGCTTGTCCAGTGTGTGTGAGACAGAGATAAGGTGATTACTGAGATTTTTGCACAGACAAACAGTGCGTTTACATTCAGTGTGTATTTCTTACTGCACTAAATGGTCAGATAGACACTTCTATATTGACTTCCCCTTGGTGAGATTTGTTGTTCCCTGGGTTGCACATACGTGTAGTAAATGTTCTGCTGTAACGTATATAGCATTATATGAAGACTGCTGAACAGTAATGCTGGTTTTGGGCTAAAATACAAAATACAGGATCTCAGTATAATTTCAAATAGTGTCAGTAACAACATAACAGCTGAAACTGACACAGTGCGAATTTTTTTTAGCAACTTTGTATCTCCTTCATGTTTCCCATTCTCGCTTCAGTGTTCAATAACAACAAATTACATTTATATTGCGCCTTTCACGTCGGAAGGATGTCTCAAGGCGCTGGACAGTTAAGGGTTTGTACCCGAGCTGGGAATTGGAGTTAAGAGGGTTGGAGAGTGGGTTGAAGAAAGTGGCCAAAAGTATGGTTAAAGAGGAAGGTCTTGAGACAGGCCTTGAAAGAAGTGAGGGAGGAGTGCAAGGCAGAGAGATTCAGCGATTGGGTTCCAGAGGGTGGGGAAAAATTTCACTAAAGAAATCTACAGTGCAAGTTCCAATTTTGCCAAAATATGGAGTCATTCTGCAGTGCACTTCATACTTTGGAAAAAGATCGAAGTATGCCGTGTACAATAAACTGGACATAAGTGAAGTGGTGATTAACTCTTACTTCAAGCAATGGGGTTAGCTTTTCAGCTCTGCATAAGTCCTGTAGCTTAGTGGTTAGAGTACTCGCCTTGCACCAAGAGGACCCAGGTTCAAGTCCCGGTGAGGATGAAATGTTGGATAAGTTTCCTTACTCCACTCACCTCTGTTTACCTGACAGATTGGTCACTCAATCCACGACGTTTGTGGGACACTGCTGTATGCAATTGGCTGCCATGCTTCGCCCACATAATATAGAGTATAGAGTCAATTCACTTTACAATATATTCTGTGAAGTGCTTTGAGACGTCTCGAAAAAGTGATGAGGCGCTATATAAAATGCAAGGATTATTATTTAAACAGTCTAAGATGGCTATAGAACTGAATCTTTTCTTTAATCTACAAGAAAGTTTATCTTTCAGAGAATACTGTTAGTTTTCAGCAAATAGGAATTACACTTCTGAGAGCTATTACATCTATTTTTAAATCAAATCAACAAGACATTCCTCCTCCTTTTGCAAACCAGCTAAGAACCAAGGAGACTGTAGGATGGTTGTCCTGTAGCTCAGTTTCTTAACCCTGGGATTTAAACCTGCAGATTTGCTCTTTATAACTCAACGGGACCACTTTGTATGCAAACAAATCTAATGCAGTTGACATCGGATTAATCATATTTGCATTTTCCAATCTAGAAGCATTAAAAACACCATCAAATACTGGAAAGGTCACAAGGAGGCCAAGAACTGTGGATATCTTTGCAATGCTGCAGTTTGTGTGTAAATTTAAAGTGCTTCAAACAGAACTGGAGCTTTCATGTGGGTGACCGGAGAACAGGAAAAATGTGGCTACTACAGCTTCTTTTAAGCCTTCTATCCTCGCCATCAGCCAATTTAAAAAGACACATAGAAAGAGAGGACGGACAAGCTTAAGCTGTTTCAGAACATAAAGTAAGAGGGTTAGGGCAATTTGACTGCCAAAAAAGCAGCCTCTTACAACCCTATGCAGAATTAGTAATAGTAGCTAAAAAAGCCGATCAAGATGTTGTAGGGAAGATAATGGGTTTGAGAAGAAAACAATCCTTCCATTTTTCCCAGCCTAATCTGGTCTCAGATGAAGTTTCATTGTTTCTTCTGCTGAGCCAATAAGGCTTATGGTGATGGAGTAGCTTTATTTGGCTCAAAGAAAGATGCTGAAGAACACAATCTCGTCACATTGCAAGGAGTAGAAAACCACAGCAGCATTTTCCGAGCTTCACTTTACCAGGGAGACCAATAAAAATAGTCGTATTCCTACGGGATCTTTATAATTTCCCAGCGGGCAAACCGTTAAAAATAATGTATAATATCAGTCAATATCTAGTTTCTCAATGCAATCAAAAGCTGTGACAAAGACACATGAATATGTCCTACTCACGATAAAGCAGCACAGGAAGGTTAAGATATGAGTAGCAAAACCTATAATTCGTCTATCTGTCAAACCAAGATACGGAATGCTGCCAAGTTAAACACGTGGCATTTTTGTTTACTTCATTCAGTCACATTAATACACCAACAATCTCACTCTTGATTTTTTTTAAATCTTACAAATATGACACTTATATGAATTTATCGCTTTGTGACTTTTTAAATGATATTCCTAAATATGATTTTTAGAAAAAAAACACAATTATTTTATTAAGTAGCATTTCCGTTACGCAAATGATAATGTCATTTTTCTTTTGTGGCAGATTAATCATTAATATGTCTGTATTTTAAAGGAATCCACCTAATGTCAATGATTTTAATAATTATAATAATAATCCCTACATTTGATATAGTGCCTTATCATGTCATTGAGTCACTGCTGATTAATATTAATGATTACAGTGCTGATTGTTTGACAAGTTCTTTGAGAGAAAATAATAATGTTTAATAATAATGTTTAGTCGACGATGCAATATTTTTTGACCATAAGAATTATATTAACAAATAATATTATTGTTTTGTCAACGTTTTTAAGTTCAGTTTCAGTCACTTTGTGCTTTCTAAAATAAAGACTTTTTATTTAGTTTCCTTCAAATTGTACATCAATGCATTTCTGTTTTATCTCGTTATTTTCTTACACGTCCATTGAGTTAGTTTAGAACTAATACCAAACATATTACACTGAAGTCTTTGATGCAAAGCAGAATTTATCTAAGCCAGTGAAATCCATTGCACTTACTTTCTGGCATTCCAGTGTCTGGTTGATGCGCTGTAAAAGTGTTTTTGTGAATGTTCCATTCATCTATTAGATTGTTAGAGATAAAACCTCAAGCCGTTCTGTTTGACAACATCTTTAGCTGCTGGAAAGATGAGAACCTAAGGCCAAAATGTAGAGTGACTGGGCACCTATTGAATATTTGCAAGGGTAAATGACTTTTCATACCAGAGTCAGAAAGTAAACAGAAAACCATCAGATAAAAAGAGCAACAGTTTGGAAATAGTGAATTACACAGACAGCTGTGTACTTCAGAGGATGTAAACAAACATGTCTGGCTTCAGTGCCCATTTGCGTTTCTTTCCTATTCAGGCCTTCATACCATAGCATGACAAGTGACATGGAGAGCAAACTTGGGATTGATGCCTATGCTGCAGCTTTGAGAGATGACCCCTTGTCCTGGATCCTGGAAGGTAAGAGACTCTATCAAAAGCCCCTTTGGAAGATTTGTTAACCAACATGTTCTAATCATGAAGACCTTGAATGCAAAAATGTCCAAAAGTAATCAGAGTGAGTGATCAGATAATTTGCTGTTTATTAGCCAATTATTTTTAAAAATGGCAAAAGCACACTTTTAATAATTTTTAAAGAGAAAATTAAATGCATCTTGTTTTAGATGTTCACCAGAAATGGTGATATACTTATAGAAATGCACTTTATCAGGATTGTAAGTTAAATAGCCTAAGAAGAAGCATTCACCGGGTTATTAATTTCTCTGTAATTTTGACTTAGAACTACAAAATACTATCCTCCTGAGTAGGAGTGTGGGAGGAAGAGATGAGCAAAGTCTCCTTGGGCAAAGAATTATCAGAATTGAGTCAATCCTTTGTGGTGATTGCAGTGATCTAGTTCCTCAGCCATGTGGATCTGTAGTAAACCACGACACTATTTGTGACAAACTGGCCAGCCTGGCTCGTTGACAGGACATGGAAGGACAGATCAGATCAATCACTGGAGGCAGGGAATATTCCGAGTTATCTCCTGTTAACCGTGTCCTGATGGGTAGGGTAATCCTAGCTGGACAAACAGTGTGAAGTTTGCAATGGGAAACTACATGTTTTTAGCTGGTTAAACTCCAGCAGTACACCAAACACACATTCTGAGGTTCCCAACCATTGGCTCCTGCCAACCTAAGACTAATGCTTGCTGGAATTAGGTAAGCAGGATGCATCCCTCTTGGGAGAGAGTGCATGCTCAATTCAAGACAAATGGGAAATTTACATTTGTAGCTAGCATGCTTATGTGGACTGTTAGTCCGGTTTGCATACTCTTAAGTAATGGGTTTCCACATGTGTCAGATACCTGTCTGACCCCCAAAAACCCTGTAAAATAATTCCCTTATTTTGCTCTCCCGAGATTCATTTAATCATGTTATTTTGAAGTGACAGTTACTTTAATTATCATTCACAATGTTAGTTTATTGACACTTTAGAGACTATAGCTTATTTGGAGATATGTGTACACACCATTGAATTATAATGTTATAATTGAATCTCTAAATCTCGAGTGCTTAATGGATATCATCAGAGTTCCTTGATTGCATTGCAAATTTATTACCAATATCAGTGATTCTGTATATTACACACAACACAGTATAAAAGCAAATAAGATGTCTTATGTGTGTTAAAGGTAATCCTGATGATAGCGAAGGAGAAACACAGGTAAGATGGAGAGGTTTTGTTATACACATTCAAATTTTTTACATGCAATAGTTCAGAATTACTGCGTTAAAAACCTTTATATAAACAGATTTGTATAAAACTGCACAACTGACTCCCTGAAAGTTTAAAAGGTAAAGATATTAATGTGGTATCAAGTCAGACAAACCAGAAGGTCATTGGTTTGATTCCTAGTATGCGCTGAGTTAGCTGATCTAGCCAGCGAGTCAATTGCGCTTCTGCAATTGGACTCACCTTAATGGCCCTTAGATAGGGTGAAGAATAATCAGTCAGGGTTCTTGCACCTGATTGTTATCCAGTTGACCCCTGCTGGAAGGTGCGAGAAGAGAAGTGAGCTTGACTGTGATACCTTCGGTCTTATAGTCTATTGAAGCTCACTCCCTTAGGCTTATAAATGCCCACTTGGTCAGGTCGTGGAACTTGGTAACCATTTCTGTGCAATATTCATGGTGTCTAAAGCGGAGTGTCAGCCCAGCATGATTATTTTTGACTTGCAAGCTGTGGATCACATGTTCAGGATTCACCTCACTGCCACCTCTCCTTGTTCACGGGTTCAGTTCCCACCCACCTAAACACAGCCGTCATCACCCCCATCTTGAAAAAACCTTTCTTGGATCCATCCCTCCTCTCCAGCTATTGCCTCATCTCTAACCTCCCATTCCTCTCCAAGGTCCTGGAACGAGTTGTCGCGTCCCAGCTCCGCTCCTTTCTCTCTCGCCATTCCCTCTTTGAACCCCTCCAATCCGGCTTCCTCACTGCCCACAGCACGGAAACAGCCCTGGTCAAAGTCACTAATGAGATTCTGAACATCTGTGATCAGGGCTTCCTCTGCTTCCTTGTGCTCCTCGACCTCTCTGCCTCCTTCAACACTATCGACCACTCCATCCTCATAAACCGTCTCTCCGCTTTACTCAGTCTTCACGGACCTGCCCTTGCCTGGTTCGATTCATGTTTCTCTCACCGTCTCCACTTTGTTGCCTCTAACGGTTTCTTCTCCAGCCCCCACACTGTCACATCTGGTGTCCTCTAGGGCTCTGTCCTTGGCCCTCTCTTTAATATCTACATGTCTTGGTGACATTATCCACAGACATGGGGTCAACTTCCAGACTGCCTGTCGGACATCAAGTCCTGGATGAGGACAAATTTCCTACAGTTGAATGTGAACCAAGACTGAGGCCTTCCTGATTGGCTCACACCAGCGCCTCAACCTCAGGCTCTGGCACCATCAACCTCCATGGTTGCACGCTTCAACTCGCCATGCCAGTCAGGAACCTAGGTGTCTTATTCGACCCTCAACTATCTTTTCTCCCCCACATTCAAGCCATGACCCGCTCTGCCTTCCCTCACCTCCGTAACATCGCCCGACTCCGCCACTACCTCACCCCTCAGGCCACTGAAGCTCTTGTTCATGCCTTCATCACCTCCAGGCTCGACTATGCAAACGCACTGCTTGTCAGCCTTCCAACTCCTCCCTCCTCAGGCTGCAGATAATCCAGAACTCTGTAGCCCGTGTCCTCTCCCGCACCAAACTCTGTAACCCCATCTTCCCCATTCTCACCCGACTCCATTGGCTCCCTATCCTTCAGAGGATCCAGTTCAAGATCCTGGTCCTCACGTACAAAGCCCTCCATGGCCTCACCCCACCCTATCTCTGTGACCTCCTAACCCCCTACCAACCCGTTTCCTCCGCTCAGCCGGCTCCGGCCTGCTCCACGTCCCCCGACCCACCTGCCCCACTATTGGCGGGAGAGCCTTCAGCCACTCTGCTGCCAACCTCTGGAATTCCATCTCCCAGTCACTCCGTCTCTCCCCCTCCTTAGCCTCCTTCAAATCCCGCCTCAAGACCCTCCTCTTCAACCATGTCATCGGCCACCCCCCTTCCCCACCCTTCCCCCCCCCCCCCGAGCCCAGCTCGGGTCTGAAATGCTGTACTCTGTCCAGCGCCTTGGGACGTCCTCCCGACGTGAAAGGCGCTGTACAAATGTAATCTTGTTTTTGTTGTTCTTTAATCAATTTGAGTTTTAAAAAAAGGAACAAAATAGCAATTAAACTGCAAAACACAATTGTAGTTTCAAACTACAAGTGTTCTACAGTGTTATAAAATAATTGATATTGGAATGCAGAAGGTAGGCTAAATGTGTTGCCTTTTAATTTATTCCTATATTATCAATCTGATAAGACGTCGTGTAGCTTTGTCCAATTGGTACCAGTGTACAATCATCCTAATACCTAATAGCAAAACGAAGAAAAAAAAAAGATGTTTAACGTGAAAATATTCTGGAGGAAAACGGTGAAATAACAAAATGGCTTATGATTTCAAGGTGATGGCTACAGTCCAGCACACTGCACAAGTAGCCATTATTCATGTATGAACATTGATCGTGGGTATTGGCAGCCTATGCAACCTCTGGGACACTGTGGCCAATTGTCACACACCATTGTGGACCCAGCACCACACACTCCATGCCGTATTTCATAACCACTTCCTTAAATGATTTTGCAATACAATTTTTGTTTATAAAACTATTGTTTATGCAAATATCGGTTACAAGAATACATTGTTTTGGAAAAAAAAGTTCTACAACATGTACTCTTGAAATCTGTTTTTATAGCAAAATGGTAGAATGGTGAAATAATTGATGTTGTTTGCACTGAACTAATGCACGTCCAAAAGAAACCCTTTGAGTGTCCTACGAAATCAAAAATACCAGTTGTGTTAAGATGTTTCAAATGATTTTCTTAAATATAAAATATTTGAAGCCACATAAATGACTTTATTAGATACTGTACAGAGTGAAATAATGAGATTATTCAAGCATTCCCTTTTATTAACAATTTACTATGTCAGATAACATGGTGTAATCATTGTCAATTAATTTGAGATTATTTAATTAGTTGTTGCTCTGTCATTTCAAAGACCCATTAAAAAACGTATTCTTTCTCCACAGGAAATTGGAAGCAGCAATACTCTGAAAGTGGTGCACTTTGGTCTAGTATGAGATGGCAGTCTTATTTTTGATACATAGAATTATTAATCAAGTGTTATAAAATAATTGATTTTATAATGCAGAAGGCTGGCTAAATGTGTTGCCTTGTAATTGATTCCTATGTCAAACTAATAAAGAGACATATTCTAGCTTTGTCCAATTGATCCCGTGAAATAAAAATGACACAGAAAAGAATGCTACAGTTCCAATGAATTACTGTAATGAAACCAATGTTTTCTTTCCATTAAGTCTGCTCTACAAACAACGAGATGGGCAGGAGTTAGGTGTAAACTGTGTGAATCAGGGACAGACATATTATTGACATTACAGCACAGAAGAAAAACGTAGAATCTATGCTGATTACAGTTCCTCCACTGCAGATATATCGTCTAATCTTAATTCCCTGTTCTTTCCCTGGTAACCTTTTTGTATTATTATATTGTTACTTTGCTAAGTGAGTCAAAATATACTGTATTGTAAATGGAACAGGGAGGTGGTCATTGAGTAACATTTTGTTATTCCATTACAGTTGGATAACCACAAAAAAAATCATTCCCTTCAGGGTTTATTTCCACATTGTTAAAAATAATATTTTAACTTCCCCAATGGTTTAAGTTTATACAGCCACTTCCTCGAGGGAAACTGAGCAAAGCAAACTCAGAAGGTCCTATATTCAATCCACTAATGCGTCTAATTTATCTCAGACATATCATCAGGGTGCTAGAATAGCCTTAGTCTTGGCCTGAGGGACACAAAAATAAGAAGGGGTTTTCATTCTTGTTAATAGCCCAGTGCCCAGTGACACCAACTGGAAAGTGCTCATGTGTGAACTTCAGAGGCTGAAATTTCAGTCGTTATATGATGCACCAAATCCTATTAAGAGCCGCCATCGTCAATTCTGCTGCAAGTAGCACTGGTCACCGGACCAGTGAGAACAAGATTCGCCTCTATATAGGTACTCACGGTCTAATAATAATTAATGCTTGCATTTGGTATGGTGCCTTTCATGTCAGGAGAATGTCCCAAAGTGCTTCACAGGATTTACTGTGAAGTGGAGTGACTGGATTTGTGGGTGAACGCAGCAACCAATTTGTGCACAGTAATGTCCCACTAATAGCCATCAAGCGGATGATTAATTTTATTTGGAGGAATTGTTGGCCAGGATACTGGGAGAAACAAACTTTGAACCCACATGTGAAGTCACAAGTGATGTGGGTGAAATAAAATCCAAATTCCTAATTTTGCAACAGTGCCCAACAAACTTAGAAGAGCAAAACTGGAGGTAGAACACAGCAATGTTATAATAATAATTCTTGCATTTGGTATAGCGCCTTATCATGTCTTCGAAACAAACTGCTTCACAGAATATACTGTAGAGTGAATTGACTATGTTTTATGGGTGAAATGTGGCAGCCAATTGCGCACAGCAGTGTCCACCAAGCAGGTAATTTTTTTACAAAAAAAAATTTGGGGAGGGAAACGTGATCCACCAATCGACTAACAACCGGGTTCCTACTTACTGCTAGGTAGATAGAGGCGTGTGGAGTAAGGAAACTTACCCATCATTTTGCCCTGCCAGGATTCGAACCCAAGTCCTCTTGCTTGAGAGGTAATAATAATAATAATCCTTGCATTTGATAGAGCGCGTTTCACGTCGGGAGGACGTCCCAAAGCGCTTCACAGAACACACTGTAAAGTGAATTGACTGAATATTTGTGGGCAAACGCAGCAGCCAATTGCGCACAGCAATGTCCCACAAACAGTTGTGGATTGAAAATGACCAATTTATTATTGTTTTGTTTTGGAGGGATTATTATTAGGCTCTGTGTGGAGTAAGGAAACTTGCCCAAGGTTTCGCCCTCTGCCTGGAATTGAACTCAGGTCTCTCACTTGCAAAGCGAGTGCTCTAACCACTGAGTTACAGGACTCCACAGTGGTTACAATGGTTTATGCGGCTAATTATGTCACAAATGGTTTAAACTGAATCCTCAATGAAAAAATTAGGGATATAGAATTTATTTCATATTCAAGATCACTTGTCATTTCACATGCTAGGTAAAATATGCATTCTCATCGTTCCTTGTTGTGCATCTTTTATTTGTTCAGCACAAATAATAATTGGCATTTTAGCCTTTTATTTATCCGGTGGGTTTATACAGTAACTAGAAATCCCTCAAAAATGATCTCTTCGAGTTACATCCCGATTATATTGAGACTGAACCTTTCTTTCTATGTTTCATTGTGTTTTTGTACAGAACTGTTTGTGCCACGTTGTATGGATTTAGTACACAGCCACACACATGACTTATCTCTAAGCAGAACTGTTTTGTCCATTTCTCTCCTAGCTTCTGTCGCGGCTGATGATGCCCTATATGAGGGATTAATCTAGCATCAACCAACGGTGTATAATCCTTCATGCAAGGAATTTTTCTTTACTTTGTACTTTAAGAGGATTTAAGTTTAGAATACATAAAATGATGTGGAGAATCAACATAAGATCAGAATGGCTCCATTTACTGTATTTCGTATTAATAATAATTATAATCCTTGCATTTGAACTATGGATTTGAAGATGTAAATCATACAACCGCTGTTTTTATTGTAACCTACTGAAATATTCAAATAAACCACCTAGAATATTAGATGCATTTATGTTTTTCAAGCATATTTAGCTGTTTAAACATGAACCTATAAACATGGAATATACACTCTTTACCACTTGTCTTCATTTAGTCATCTAATTAACACTTAATTCAGACCACTGAATAAATAAATATTTAAAATACACAGACTATGTAACTAATATAGAACATTCATATCTATAGCTGCACAGAACATAACAAAAATACTGAACATAGAAACAGGAGTAGGCTATTCAGCCCTTCGAGCCTGTTCCGACATTTTATAAGATCATGGCTGATCTGTAACTCAAGTCCAGTTACCCGCCCTCTCCCCATATCCCTTAATACCCTGACCAAACATATATCTGTCTACCTACGTCTTGAAAATTGTGAATGGATCCAGCATCCATAGCCTTTTGGGGCAGAGAATTCCAGATTTCCACTACCCTTTGGATGAAAAGCTGCTGCCTAATTTCACTCCTAAATGGTTTAGGTCTAATTTTAAGATTAGGCCCCCTTGTTCTGGATTACCTTATAATGTGTGCAAGAAGGCGATGGGATATTCTAAATTGGATGGACGGTACTAAATTAGTCTCTCTGTCACAGGCTATGGAAGATTGGGCCTGAGCTCCCAGTTCTGCATGTTGTCCCTTGGAGAAGGAACATTTCAAAATAATTTTCACTGATAAATCAGATTTTCACCGATCAATGGGTGAAAATCAATTGGTTTAAATTTTTTTTTCGCAAATGTCAAATTTCTACCCTTGCCCAATTGCTGCCCTTTTTGTGGCATGGAATGCAATGTCGGAATCGAACCAGCCCTCTGTGGCGGTCTTGGTAGTTTGGTTCCTAAGCCAGGCAGGTCCGCAGTAATCCAAGGCACTGCTGATGACAGCACAGCCCAGCCTGGCTCATCGGTAATAATAATAATAATAATAATCCTTGCATTTGATATAGCGTCGGGAGGACGTCCCAAAGCGCTTCAGAGAACACACTGTAAAGTGAATTGACTGTATATTTGTGGGCAAAGTCCCACAAACAGTCGTAGATTGAAAATGACCAATTTATTATTGTTTTTGGTTTTGGAGGGATTATTATTAGGCTCTGTGTGGAGTAAGGAAACTTGCCCAAGGTTTCGCCCTCTGCCTGGAATTGAACTCAGGTCTCTCACTTGCAAAGCGAGTGCTCTAACCACTGAGTTACAGGACTCCACTGGTAGCCCTTGAAAGGGCAGACCAGTCACCAGGGGTAGAGAATCATCCCACTCAGCTGCCGTTGGCCTTGCAAGCAAAGCCCTAACTGGTCGGGTGGTCCCAGTTGGACGAGCAGCGGGAAAGCTTGCCAGAGATTTGAAATTGTGTATTGAGTAAATCGACTTCAACTGGGAGTAAAACAGCAGAGTTTATTTAGATGTCATTAGACCACATTATCCAATGATTCACTTTCCAAACAAGGTCATATTAGGACAAAAAAAAGCTTTTGCTGGATCCTGTATGTACAAATTGTTTAACAAAAGAGTCAGTCAGATGAGCTAACGTGAAACCCGCCATACTGCACTGAACCGTTGCCAAGGTAAAAAGAAAACAGACAAAAATACAATAAAAATCTATGGGACTCAAATAATTAGTAATAATGGTTCAAAGACAGATCAAGAGAGTAGATTTAAGAAAGTATTAATTTGTATAAAACTTTAGGTGCATTGCTGAGAGATAACAGAACATTTTTTCCCCTCAAACATACTGTGCTCCCTTCAGTATATTTATATAGTATTCAGTGTATAGTATGCATTTTTATCCCTAATTTTTTGCATAGTTGTAGTAGTTTATTAAGCTTCAATCCACAACTGTTTGTGGGACACTGCTGTGCTCAATTGGCTGCCGTATTTCATCCACAAAATATGCAGTCAATTCACTTTGCAGTATATTCTGTGAAGCACTTTGAGACGTCTCAACAATGTGATAAAATGCTATATCAAATACAAATATTATTATTAATAAGCAACAGGCTACATGTTTATGAGATTTCCTGCTTGTTTCAGCCTGTAAAATCATATTTTCTTAAAATTTAAGATTGTGAAGAATTGTAGAAAGTTCTCACATTTAATTTTAATTTGAAAATCCACTTTTCCACTGGTCAGAAAAAAAGGGCTCCCAAATTAAGACTGATTTTAAAAAAATTCCACAATCTTATTCAGAGATCTTACATGTTAACTACTGTAGGCTAAGATTGGGTGGAATTTTAGACAGGTCTTCTCTCAAGTTCATATTAGGACTTTTTAGAAGCCTTTTCTAATAAAAAAATGAAAAATAAAAACTGCTCGGTGTTGGGTTACAAGCCCTGCGGGTTGGGTGTTCATTGAGTTGTATTGAGCCTGTATTGAATTGTTGAGTCACTTAGTGAGTTTATCCAATTCCGCCACAAGATGCAGCATTGAGCAGAAATCCGCAGTGGAGAAAAATAACAGTCAACAACTTGCACTTACGCAACAAAATGAGTACCAATAAATAGGAGAGAGAGAGAGAAGCAGATGGAGAATTGTTGACAAAAAGCAAAAACAGGTGAAAGGAATTGTAAAGAAAGTTTTGAATGAAAGGAGAGACGAAGTAAATCAGAGATTTTGGAAGAGAGTGCCAGAATGCATAATTATAACAATAATAATCCTTGCATTTTATATAGCGCCTTATCACGTCGATAAGGCGTCTCAAAGCGCTTCACATGCTATATTGTAAAGTCGATTGACTGTGTATTTTGAGGGCGAACACATAGTCAATTTGGAGGAGATTGTATAGTTAGGAAGGGGTGAAACCATGAAAGTGTTTGACATCCAGGACAAGGATATTAAACTTCAACCACTGGGCAAGCCTCCACACAGAGAGTGAATCAGTGAAACAGGCTCTTGCAGGACTCATCATGGCAAAGATAATGGTGTGGAACCTTCCCACCCATTCACTGAAAGTGGAATTGTTGCACTGGGAGGTGGCCAGGGAGGAGAATTTAATAATAATCTTTGCATTCAATATAGCACCTTGACGTCTCAAAACCATTCACAGAATATATTGTAAAGTAGCTTGATTGTATATTTTGTGGGTGAAAAGCAGCAGCCAATTGCACTCAGTAGTGTCCCACAAACTTCCTGTATTGAGTGACCAAATTTATTTAATTATTTTTTGTGAGGGATTCTTACGCCCATAAACGATTCGTCCATCGACTAACAACTGGGTTTCTAGGTAAACAGAGGCGTGTGGATTAAGGAAACTTGCCTAAGATTTCGTCCTGCCCAGAAAACAAAACCAGGTCCTCTTGTGAGTCAAGTGCTCTAACCAATACGCTACAAGACTTTTAAAATTAATGGAAAAATATCAATTAAAAAAAATTGTAAAATTTAGCATTAACATATTTGTACTTAGATTTCAGAGAAACACTCGTCTTTGTACATTTTAAATAACTTCAATGCCAGTGCTATTGTGCATAAATAATGAGATTTGCTGAAAGTTTTCAATTTTAAAAACCTCTTTTGCGAATTGAAATACTGTACAATCTGTATGAATTTATTTCATTCGTTCACGGGATACAGATCTGATTTGCTTAACGTGGTAACCATTTGGTGATACATTCAAGGTCAGTAAATGTATCACACACAAATAAGCTTTATATTTTAAATACATTTACAGTATACACGCAGGATACATTGGTAATAACATTATACACAGAGGATACAGATTAAAACAGTGATTTAGAGAACATTAGAATGGTATAGAATGGTGATCATGCAGTTTACCAGTATGAAAAACACTGGTTGTTTTCACAGATCTGGTTTATTTTGGGCCATTCGGGTCAGTTTGCAGGGAATTGTTATGTTAACTGTGTTAAGGCTGAAATTTAACATAATCAATAATATTCCTTTAGGTATTTTCTTTAGACCAATTCTACTCATTTATTTTTATGTTCATGTGTAACATGTTGCATGTTTTGTGTTTATCATTTTCATGTCATATTTTGGGTGGCCTATAGCATTAAGACCTTGGCAACATAATTCACTGGTGTTCACGAAATTTTAACATATATACATATGTATATTATATACATATATATTATACATATATATTATATACATATATATATTATATACATATATACGCGGATGTCCGTGCACACTTGTGGTCAATTGGGAGCTCTCCATTTGAAAAAGTAAGATCAGGACAGAGGAGATTGGCAATGAATAAATGGGAAAGTCTGGAAGGAAAGAATCAAAAAAAAATGAAAAAAACATGGCAGATAAAGGAACAAACCAGAGGTAGAAAAGGCATTTGGTGACTCAGAGTTAGACAACAATAGAGGAGTGACAATCAAGCTAGTTTAAAAATAAATGAAAGAAAAGCCAAGAGGAAGACAATAAAGATACAAAGAGTGAGTCAGAGTGATAAGCAACTGTGTTCTGGCCGCCCTGAACATGGTAAACGTGAGGAAGGTTATATGTGTGTTACAGTGTGATGCCAGATCCATAAAGTGATGTATTAAACCCACACCCGGTATGAACAGCGATACAACACGAGAGATGTTTTTGGCCCGTTTATGATAAAATTATAATAATCCTTTCATTTGATATAGTGCCTCATCACATCGTTGAGACGTCTCAAAGCCCTTCACAGAATATATTATAAAGCAAATTGACTGTATATTGTGCACGAAACGTGACAGCTGTGCCCCACAAACAGTTGTGGATTGAGTGACCTTTTTTTTAAATGTTTCACCTCATCTTTCTGGAATACCATCTTCCCATTACAGCATCAAGCGGTTCCTTGAACGAGGCAATAAAACTGAAGGTTGTATTCCTTTGGTATTCACGTTTTCCTCAAATGGGAATGTTCTACTTCCTTAATAACTGTATCACCCAGAAGTTGGGAGAAGCAAATCACTAAACAAATTAATATAAAATATTTCAGGACAACATTTTTAAAAAAACTGCACGTTTTGCTCGCTTCAGATTTTCTGCTTCAGATTTTAAGTTAAAAAAATCAAGTCATTAGGAACTATTAGAAATCACTTATCAATTCCCTATACAATGCCTCATTCCCTCCTGTGCCCTTCAGGTTCTGTATTACAACAGATTAATGATAAAAGTGCACAAACTTTAATGTAGAAAATGACAGTCAGGAAGCCCTGGGAGGTTACAGCAAGGGAAACACAATTATAGCCCAAACAAATGAAGGCAATTACTTTTGTTGGTTGGGTCAGATTTCTGCATCTGAATAAGGCATTTATTTATGCTTTGATTTTTTGCCAACTCAAAATATTTAAATTTTTTTAAGGAAGCAGAATTCTTCACACAGCAAATCCCTAATGTAAAGCAGTGCATTAGGACAGCATAGATTATCAATGAAATGAAATATTCAAGTCCCAACTGGTAAATATGTATCTAATGCTAATCACTAGTTCATTTCTTATCCATTTTTTGGCAAGTGGCCAATTAACTTCAGAAAAACTATGGATGGAACTCCTGCATTGTTAATTTAGAAACACAAAGAAATATTGTTCGAAGATATCTTCTTACCCGGTGTTTGTTTATAGCAACAACACCGATTAGAAGCAAGGAAAGAAATAAAAACTTTCAAAAAGGAAATATCTGCTGTGCGTCCTACTGTGGGTCTATTTTGCAAAATGTTCATTGAAACGTACTTTTCGGTTTTAAGTGGCCCAGTGATGCAACATGTTATTGCATTAACGTGTTGTGCAATGGAGCAGTAGGATGTAGGTTCATGTCTGCAATCCCCCACAGGGCTTGTTTCTAATCTAGGATGGTGAAGCAAGGGAAGGAAAATATTATGCGAGTCAATCTAGACTAAATTTTGCTCACCTTTCACTAGTTTTGACAGATGATTGGGACACAAGGTGGAGCGCAGAAGCAGAAAAAAAAAGTGCCAGACAAGTTTTCTAGTCTTATAGTTGTGATCCAAAAACAAATTGTTCTCAATCCCACTGGAGAACTTTGTCCCTTTGTTGACCTGTCCTGAGATTGGGAACTTGGAGGGAGGGTTGGGAAAGAAACATTGTGAAATGCACTCCTTTGGAATAGAACATTCATGCAGCAACTTGATGCAGAACAATTAACTACCTCTTAACTAACCGTATTTAATGGAACACAATTTATTTTCAACTGTCTCCAAAAATGGAATTGAGAATATTTGGCCAACAAGTGTAAACTAAACAGAGCTAGATACCTTCCTCCATTGTTCCCGATGCAAACAAGTGCTCTCTTGTTGGACTTCTCTGTCACTTTTAGGAATAGTGTGATGGAAACAAAAGGAAACAGAACCAATAGAAAATGGATGAAGTCTGAATCTTAAAAGGTTTGTTAAATATCTTGGTATTAGATTTATTTGTGTTAGTGGCTTGAAATTGATGCATAGAATAGCCAAGAAATGGGAGTATTTCAATAAATGTTTTCTTTTCTACAAATTACTGCAAATCAAGCACTGCTTAAAAATGAAGAGAATTTTTTCTTTGTCCCACAATCAAAGAACAACTTGCATTTATATAGTAATAACACAGGATCAGTGTTTTACAATAATAATTCTAATAGTAGCATTTGATAAAGCACCTTATCACGTTGTTGAGACGTCTCAAAGCGCTTCACTGTGAAGTATACTATGAATAAGAGAAAGTTTTCAGCAATGGCAATTTTGGCTAATCAAATGAAGAGGGAGATTGTAATGAAAGATGACCATAGGCGCAGTGAGCAGGTTTGAAAGACAGATAGTGAAGGGGTGAGAGAAAGGGGTAGGTGGAGAGCGCTCCAGATGTTAGTGGCATAGTAGTAATCAGATAAGATTCCTAGAGCCACATTTGCCTTCAAGCTGGATTCAGTCAGTATGTCAGTACAGTGCACCAATCTCTGGGAGTTTCTCTTCCGCAACATGATTAAGTGTGCTTAACACTTAGTCAGGGAACCTACCCCCTTGTATAAGAAAAACAAATCATCAAATATTTAAGCATCAGTCTTTGAGAGGTAGTTATACCTATGAGATGTATATTGAAGTAGCCTCATTTTGGAGAAAGCTGGTAGCTTCTTGGCTCCATCCTTTGCCTTGGTTGGTGGACAAAGTTGACCTCTTAAGTTTGCATATCCAGCTGTATGAAAAAAACGTCTTAAAAACAGCCTATTTCAGATGAATGGCCTGCCTGCAGGTATAACACACAGACAGTCTGACTGACAGGTGTTGAACTGGCCTGAAGGAGCACACCATTCATCCAAGCTCTGTTCATTAATGCAAGAAAGCGAGGTTCATAGTTTTTATGAAATCAAATGATGGTGAAACTTCACCTCCTTTCAAAAGGAATTTTCATGCATATAAACTTTGCAACCATTTCAGATAACACGATAGAGGATGGTGATAGTAGTGGGGGGGAGGGACAGAAGGGAAAGGAGAGAATTTGATAGTTGGAATAATTTGGTCTAAGGGTTCTGTCGAGTAGGAACACAGAGTGTGATAACATCTGAATGGACTTGCAGACTCATAAATGGTTATACCTTAAATTAACTGACCTTTCATTTTCACAAGTGGATTGACTTGCTGTGGATTTCACACATTTTTTTTAAGTTCAAACTCAATTAACGCAGTGCAGCAGCCAAATCATCCCCATTTTGGATTTAGTTTAGGCTTCTGTAAAATTAAGCTAATTCACAATACATACATGGCATCAGGGTAACAGCATGAGATTTCATTGATTAATTAAGATGCTATTTGAAAGAAAAAAAAATTGGACTTTGCTTCATTTGCAACAAAACCAAACCTGGAAAATTCAGCAGATTAAAAAAGTTACTCTGGATTTCTAACCAATAATAAGCAGCAAATAAAACAAACAATCTGAATTGCTGTAATTAACAGAGGATAAACATCACAATCTGACACTTATAATCCGTTAAATGGAGCAAATTGGTATTTTCCTCATTTGTTTTCTGCTTGTAAGCCAGTATTAGAATGAACCCATTTAAGAATAAAGATGCCCCAAAGAATTGAAAAGGAACCAATGCCTTGGTTTCCCTTGTGAAAAACTGTGCTTCAAATTCAGTTCCTGCTCGACACTTAGCCCCACAAGATAGGTTCAGCAATAAATCCTTGCATTTGATATAGCGCCTTATCCTGTTGTTTGGACGTCTCGAAGTGCTTCAGAGTATATTGTAAAGTATATTTGTGGGTGAAACTCAGCAGCCAATTGTGCACAGCGGTGTCCCACAAACAGTCGGGGATAGAGTGACCATTTTTTTTGAGGGATTATTGCACTTGGAAAGCGATCTCGCCAATCAACCGGGTTTCTATTTACTGCAAGGTAAACACAGGCATGTGGTGTAAGGAAATTTCCCTGAGGGTTCGCCCCACCCAGGAATCAAACCCGGGTCCATTCACCTGCGAGGTAAGCATGATAACCACCACCCAATAGGACTCCAAAACACTACGAAGTAAAAGGTCTCACAGCACCTGTTTGTCTATAATAGCATTCCTCTGGAAATTTGCATGGATTCAGAATTACAACTAATAATGCAGACTTTTGATGTGGAAAAATATTCCCAAACAGCTCACTGTTGGGCGAACTTCCATCTGCCCAAGACACAAAAATAGTGCTCCTGCCCCGACTCCCCCAATCGAGCACAACATAAAAGTGTTGGATACTACAATTGCTGATAATGTCAAATGATGAAACAACACTACTCTCTAAACACTCAATGGCACAGTATTTTGCAGCAAACGATGTAAATACCAAACACACACCATTGCAAATAAAGGACCAAACATTTGCCCCTCAAAAAACAATTTATCAGTCTAATTGTTATAGGGATCCGAACTGGTGCCGTTTAATGTAGGTCAGTAATCAGCTAAAAGGATTTTCAAAATTAGACAGCCACAAGGAATAAATTGTTCTGGCATCTATATTTCCCTGATGTAAAACACTGTGCAAATAGCAAACATAATATTCTAACGAAATCTGTGTGATGACTGGTGGGAAATTAATAAAAATAACAATCCTTGCATTTGATACTGTGCTTTATCATGTCATTGAGATATCTCAATGCGCTTCACAGAATATACTACATATTGTGAAGTGGATTGACTGTGTGTTTCGTGGGTGAAAAATCTACACAAATATAAATTATTTGATCTGCTGTTTTGTTTTTGTTCCTAAACACATCCTTTGCTTTGATCATTTGTAGTTAGTTATAAATTATTAAATCGATGTTTATAAATTACAGAGTCAATTTAGGCTGAAGCAAGTCACATATCCCTGGACCAGGGGAAAAGATTAAAGTACGAGGAAGGAGGAAAAAGAAACGGGTGGTAGTCAAAAAAAAAAGAAAGAAAAGGGTAATCATTAACGTCGCAACCAATTAGATTCCTAAATAGATCCTGAAAGTGTTTGGTCATTTTAGAAATAGTAATTTGACGATTTTGTAACGAAATAACAAGCAACTCAAGAGTTTGAGACGCCCAATGAGAAGGTAAAATTCATTCAGGGGTATTAATCGGTGTATTTCTGATAAGGATTCCAAATATATTTAGGACCCCCACCCTCCACATTGCAGAAATACATCATCCGAACAGAGGTACAGATCAACAGAACTGAAATCCGGTGCTCATTTCGTACCATTCGCATTATTAGGGAATCCGATTAAAACAAGACTGCAACAGAGACCTCATCCAGACTTGTCCCCACGCTGCGAGTCCCACATTTTATTTAAACGTCCCTCTCTATGGCAAACCGAGATTCCTTTACCTGTGCATCACCTTCCCACCTCTACAATAAAAAAAATCAATGGGGGAAAAGGCCATCCCTGGATTCGTCCTTCAGTAACACAGGAACAAGTTATTATTGCGATTACTTTTGGACCAGGCGGTGCGGTTTTTAATCCGTTAAAGTATTCGTTAGTCACCATCGTTTTGATCAGGAGCAACCACGCACTCATTTCTTTCTTTCATAGTCCCCCCCCTCTTGTAACCTAGAACGGTGTTTTGCAAATTAAAAGGATATCAGGTCAGTTTGCTGTAGGAGCTCATCAGAAAGCTTTCATACGAATCTTTTTTTAACTTCCCCCCCCCCCCCCGTTTAAAAAAAAATGTTCCAAATGATACACCTTGCCTGGTCCTGCCTCCCACCCTCACACCACTTTATTCTTGGCTCATTTTGTCGTTTTTAGGGAGAAGTTGACTAGTTTGCTGTAATGCGCCTCTGCTGGTTTGCTTGTTGCAGTTCTAGGATTAAAAAAAATATATATATTCTGCGAGAAAGATTCACCTCTGATGGAAAACGGTATGTTGTTAAAGCCAACTCTTACGAATGCAAAGATAGCAAAGGAAACATCGCCCCCAAATTGACGTTTGTGTGTGTTTTGCTGTGCGCTGGGGGGGGGGGGGGGGGGGGGGGAGAGAGAGAGAGAGAGAGAGAGTACACAGATGTCCAAACCTGGTTTTCCCAATGGCAAAATTGCCTGCACCGGGATTTACCTGGAATCGAAGCTAGAGAGTCAGTCGGGATGCTCAGGGGAGCGGCATCTTGCCAGAGCAAGTTGTTTTAAAAAATATATATATATTAAACTAAAAGGAAACCCCTTCCTGGGGAAAGGGTAACCCAAAGACAGGTCACATTCTTAACAAGTAATGATCAAAACCTCAGCTTTATTCCAGGTGGACGTTTATATAAACTGTATATATATATATAGGTATAAAAAAGAAAATCGGTCATTGAAGTTATTCTAACTGCATCCCAACCCCAATGAGGCAAAACATTTTCGATTATTACTGAGCAGTAGTTTAGTTTAGTGGCCTGGATTTGCATACGAGAAACTGCCCCCCCACCCCACCCTACACCCTTACTATAGCCACAACGTTATATAATCTTTTCAGTTGTTGAGAGACATTTGGCTCCTGTCTGTCTCACTGGCAGATTAGTAAAAACCGTGTTCGCTACGGAAAGTTTTAAAAAAAAACACAGAATTAAGATGCCAAGATTTGTGAAAATGCAAAACAGCCAAAAGCGACCGAAGTCTGCAAATGCCAACGCTTTCGGAATCCGTTCGGGAATCGATGGAAATTAAACTGCGACCAAACCCCTCAGTTGTCCTTCAAACTGTCACATCCTGACAACTTTTGGAAAAAAAAGCCTGAACTGTTTCACCCCCCCCCCCCCCCCCCACCCACACACACACTGGAAAAGGTCAGAAATCCGTGTACCCCCCAAAAAATGTGAAAGCTTTCTTCACTCTCACCGTCTATTAAAACGTAACATAACAATAGTAATGTTTGCATTTGATACAGTGCACTATCCCATCGTTGAGACGTCTCGAAGCGCTTCACAGAAAAATGGTGTAACTGTTAATTGACCGTATTTTGTGGGCAAATTGCGCACAGCAGTGAAACAATCTCAAATGAGACAGCAATTGCACGCAGACACTGGGTTTTATCCTTAATTGAATTTAATTATATTGATGTATATAACGGCGGTGCCTTAAATAACTTTCAAAACACTGTATTTGATAGTAAAAGATCTAATCCGCAAAATAATTTCATTTTTTTTAATTAAGCGAGCGACAAAAAAATATCAGAGCGCGGCCATAGGTTTTTTTTACACACGCAAATGTGCAAAAGTGCTACTCTCTAGTTGAAATATGGTATTCCACTACAATACTACTGTACACAGACAATATGCTTCAGTTTACTATACCGAGGATTAGATCTAAATACCTTCGGGGGGGGGGGGGGAGGGGTATGACAACGACATTCATCACCTTTTTATATATATATATATATAAAACGTGGCTTTACCGCACTCTTATAACACACTTGGCAACGAAAATTAATCCGGGTAGAATTCGTTTTATTTCTGGGTTTTGTTCTCCCCTCTTTCTCTCCCTCTCTCTCTCCTCTAAAATGCTTTTAAAATTGGACGAATTCAATCAACAACTAAAATATTTTGTTGTTTTTTTAAAAAAAAAGGTCAGTGCACCCGAACCCCGTTATTATATGTATAGTCTTTACGAAAGGAAGAGAGGGAGACGAGTTTCTGTGCGTGTAACGAACGGAGCTCGCGTGTTGGTTAGAGATTTCGCAGCGGATTCGATGCAGAAGTCGCCTCAACGTCGAGTTGAACACATTTTTTTTTAATGGGGAAGGAGGGAGGGAGTTCTGTAAAGAGTTGCTGTTCTGGGCAGCACTGTGGAGCTCTGTGTCCCGGGATCCAACCAATATTGAATGGAATTGGATGCCGTCTCTACTTTTATAGACACTTTAGAAACAGTCCACAACACATACACCCACCAACCAACCAACCAACCAACCCACCAGCCTCAATATCCAACTTCTGCTGCTGTGTTTTTTTTTGGTGGGAAAAAAAAAGACACGACCTTGATTGTCACACCTAAGATTGCCTCCGAAGAGACAGAGGGGAGAGAGAGAGAGAGGGGAGGGGGGGGGGGGGGAGAGGGGTAAAAAGAGGAGATTTGGGGCTAAAATCAGAGTCTTTATAAAAACAGTACAAGTCTGTGAAGTTTCAAGACTCGGGGTTGCCATCACAGCTGAGAGGAGAGGAGAGAGGACCGCTTCACGACAGCTTCTTGGGGATTTTTGTGTGTGTTGTGTGTATGTGTGTGTGTGTTTTCCTTCTCTTCTTCAGCCCACCCCCCCACCCCCGCCAACCCCACCAAAACCCCGACCAAACCCCGACCAAACCCCCCCCCCCGCCCCTTCCCCCCGTGCGTAAATTTTCAAATTCATTTAAAAAGTGGCCGCCCGCAGGAGTAGTCACTGCGCACTCTGCAGAGATGGATGGCAGCGGCTCCAATCTCACAAGACTTGAAACTTCCAGGACGGCGGGGTCTGGTCCTTGTAATCCAAGCAGTCCGTGGTGTTGAAGTTGAGTTTCCAAGAGGTGGTTTGCTCTTTGTAATCCAGGCAGTCGGGCGAGTTGAAGGCCAGACCTGCTGCTCCCGTGTAGCCCTGGTGAGGGTGGTGGTGGTGGTGGTGGTGATGGTGAGCCGCGGCGCTCTGGCTCAGGTGGTGGTGGTGGTGGTGGTGGTGGCCGGACAGCGAGGACCCGCTCATGGGGCTGCTGAGAGCGGCGGCGCCGTGAGCCGACAGCTGGTGCGGGTGGTGAGAGTGCATGGGCGCCAGGTAGGAGCCGCAGTCCACGCCGCCGAAGTAGGAGGAGGCGGACGCCGGGTAGCCCTGGCTGTAGCCGGCCGCTTGGCTGTAGGCCATCGGGTAGGGGCTGGAGGAGGCGGTGGCCGACGAGCAGCGTTGCATGCAGGAGGCGCTGGGGGGCAGGGGCTCCCCGACCGCCGCTCCGGGGGAGATGGAAGCCGGGCTCCAGATGGAGGCGGGGGCGCTGAGGCCGGCGCTGTTGCTGGCGGAGGTGGAGTTGGAGTTGGAGTTGGCGCCGCTGGAGGAGTTGGAGGAGCCGGAGGAGGAGGAGGAGGAGACGGCGGGCGGTGTGAACTGGCCGCTGCTCTCCGAGCCGCTGCTCTCCCGGGCCGGCGAGGACTTCTTCTTGGTGGGTCGGGCTTTGGCGTTGCCTCCGCTCTGCTGCTGCTGCTGTTGGCGGCATTTGGCTCGGCGGTTCTTGAACCACACCTGCAAACCGCAAACACAACATACAACACACAAAATAATTGGGGCACATAAAGTCTTCTTCCCCCCACTCCCCCCCCACCACAACCACCACCACCGCCGCCAGTCAGTCACACCCCGCCCTCCCACCCGGAAAATACAACTGCATTCCGAGTCACAAAGTTATTTGCTGCTCGAGTGAGTGAGAAGTGAATGAAACTGCTCCCCCTCCCCCCCGCATTGCAGTTATAAGTTTGCAAAGTGCAATGTCACGTCTCCCTCTCTCTCTCTCTCTCTCCCCCCCCCCCCCCCCCCCCCCCCCCCCGTGTTATGGAAGTCACATTGATCTCGGGCTAAAACGCGCCTTTCGTTTGCAATAAATTGTTGGATTGCGCACTGACACTCCACACCCCTCACCATCCCCCAAAATTAAGTCCGGCAAATAAGTGACCCTGATATTCGCTGTGGCTACACTTTGAGGATAAGTTCTCCCCCCCCCCACCACCCCCACCAACACCCATTTAAAAAAAATATAAGAAATAAAAATGCGTTTCGTTCAGTACGATTTCACTTTTGTGCAGTACTCGAACCCGACATTAAAGCTGAGGCTGGAACCCCTTTTTTAATTAATTTTTTTAATATTAAAAAAAAACCCATAACGGATTGAGAGGCAAAAAGCGATCAACTGCTATTCACACAAACAAAAAAAAATGTCCATTTGAAATTCGCCTATAATCGCACCAACGCGAGGCAAAATGTTGGCAGTAAAGCTTCCAATATCGCAAGAAGTTTTCCCAAGAGAAGAGCGACGAGATCAGGAAGTACAGTATATAAATGAAATGCATCACAAACAATGGATCCCACTTTTCCCCTCGTTAACCAGAGGGAAGGAGGGGGGGTGGGGGGGGGGAATCGTTTTTTTTTCGCCCAATGCACATTTCAAATCTAACATCATTTCTCATCATCGATGCAATGACCACGTTACGAAATCTCATCCGTTAATTTCATTTTCCCAATGTCCCTGGTTCGACAGCAAAGTCTTGCAATATGTTTTCTGGGGTTATTGTCGTGGAGCTCCAGTCCATGTGTTTCATTACATCAGATGTTTATCCGCTGACCTCAAATACAGCTACTTGTGTATTGATCAAACCGCGTTATCCCAAAACACATTTGCTCATCTGCCGACGGTTCACTTGTTTACCCCACGTGCTAATCTGTATTAAATTTAAATCGGCGTGATATTTATTTTAGAAAGTGAGTGTCTGCCCAAATACTGAGTGTGACCTGGAAATTAATTCCATTAGTGCGCGCGGTCTAAATTGAATTAATTCACATTTTTTTCTTCCGCTCAAAAACATATATACAGTGGCAACATGGGTGCAGAGATTTGCAAATCAGATACAGGGAAAACCCGGACTATGCTTTTTTTTTTTGCACGGCACCAGCGAATGATTGCATTTTTTTCTCAAAAAAAAGTCTATACAGAGAGGGGGAAAAGCAGCCTAGAAATCAAACAGGAGGCCAACTATTTCACACGCCATAAATTCAGGCGGGGTTACCCAATTTTACGTGTTTGTAGGGTTGCACATTGGCCGCGTTGCTCGTGGGGATGAACTGAAGTGTTATTACTGTAGTTGCAAATGTATTTTAATCGGCACTAAAAGATCGGCTGCTTGTACAGCAGCTTGTGATGGAACATGATGCGTTGCATTGCGATCACAGCGTCCTTCCTCCAGTCTTGGGCAACAAACAGTGAATTGCCCAGCAAAGACTGACTGGTGCAAAACACCGTTAAAGGATTGAGCCAGGACTGTGGAAAAGGAACAGACTCGACCTGTTGCGGCTCCACTAGGGGGCGCGGTGATCCCCCCCCCTCCCCCCCCCCCCCACACACACACACACACACACCCCCCCACCCCTTCGCAGCTCCCAGCACTCAACCAGCAACTGCAAAAAAAAGTTCCACTTTTTTTTTCTTCAAAATATTTCACGCGAATTTTTTTTTTAAAAAAAACCCCCCACACACCCTGCCCTTCCCACCCAGAAAAATACAACTTCATTCCGAGTGATAAAGTTATTTCCTGCGTGAGTGAGGCGCCGGGCATTGCTCTTTTGGTAGATGTGGGTCAGTGGTTAATGCGAGCATCTCACTGTCCCAGTCTGGACAGCAAGTCCTGCATCACTCAGACAGACACTGTGTCACTGCCGCAAGGATGGCCGGGGGGGGGGGGGGGGGGGGGGGGCAGATTGGTAGCACTTAGGGTAATTAAAAAAACATACCTGCACTCTGGATTCCGGCAGATTGATTTTCAAAGCGACTTCTTCCCTCATGAAGATATCTGGATACCGGGTTTTTGCAAATAGCGACTCCAACACGTCCAGCTGGGATCGGGTGAAAGTGGTTCGCTCTCTCCTTTGCTTCCTGGGAGTCGCTGAAAGTAGTCAGAAAGGGAGATAGACACAAATATAAATACTATGTAGCCGTAGTCTCCCCCCCCTCCACCCCAACCCCCACTCTCCCCTCAAATTAGTTTGTTTTAAAAAAAGTCACCAGGAATATTCTCGCTATTTTACCGTCTTCGATACTTTCGCCCACAAAATACAGTTAGTTCACTTTACAGTATATGCTGTGAAGCGCTTTGAGACGTCTCAATGACGTGTTATGCACTAAATCAAATGCAACGATTATTGTTATTATATTATTATTACCACAAGTCCAGTATATCATGAACAGAGCAGTGCTCGGATGCAAGTCCACAGCAGCATCACATTGTGTAAAAAGAAAGGAATAAATGTCTGAATACCGTCTGCACGAAATTACAGCGGAGTTAGTTTGGGATCGAATGAATAAACTTGCTTCAGCGTGGAACATTTTGCTATTTCGAGTTAGAGCTTAACTCCAAAAACGGCACTAACCATCGAGGCACTTTGCTAAAGTAAGCTCTTTTTTTTTAAAAAAAAAGAGAGAGAGAGGTATGAAGTTTGCTTCGATGAAGGACATTTTGCTATCTCGAGTTAGATAGCAAAACGCGCTAACGTTGCTCGGGTGGCCCGAGGCCAACCTGGAGTCTGCTTACCCGGGTAGCCCACTGAGGGGTGCAGGAGGTCCATGCCAGGCGCTGTCAGGCTGAGCCCGTTCATGCCGTAGGGAGGTTGTTTGAGGTATGACATCATGCTAAAAGCTTCGCCGAGTGTCGCCCAAATCTTCACCACACAAAAAAAAACCCCGAGGAAATGATGTGCGTTTTCTGCTCTTGAAAATTTCAGGCTTTATCCAAATCCAAATCCAGCCTTTGGCGGCCTCGGCAGACACTGGTGGGGAAGGAGGGAAGAGATCAGAGTTGAGTGGAAAGCGGTAATAACGCGGTGGAGTATAATTCGGCCTTTTAGTTTTAATTCGTGGCGTTGTTGCAGAACCACTCTCTCTCTCTACCGTGACAGCGAAGGGAAGAAACGCCGTCAATTCGGACCCGAAGGAACTCGATCCGGTGTTAAACGTTGCGGTCTTATTCCCAACAGAACCAGGATTATTCAGACAGGTTTAAACTATTCTTCAAACCAAGTGTGTAACTATTGCCGAGGCTTTCGTTCACACAATATACAAGATGTAGTTAAAAAAAAACTAAATTCGGTACTGGGACATAGATGAAACTTCAACTCTTTTTAAAAAATATATATACACACATATCTATCTATATATATATATACACACACACACACATTGAGTCTCCCCCCAGCACTTTAAAGTTACACGAGTTATTTGGTATTAGAGGGAAAAACATACGTTGACATTAAATGCGGTCCTTTTTTTTTGAATGAGGTTTGTTTAAAAAAAAACCATCTTATTGCAAATTTCTAAAGTATCCAATTCAAAAAAAAATTGCGAGTCGAGCAAAATGGCCGAATTGTCATGTCCTGTATAATTACACAGCTCTGTCCATCATAAAAAGCTGTCAATGTTCAGTTACCAGTTGAAGAATGTTGTCAGACGAGCGCACACGAGGCCAAATCTCAGTCAGACCAGTTGCACATCCAATTTCTGCAGTGTAAGGAACTCGTGGGGTGTTTTTTTTTTTAAAAAAAACTCACTCACAAACTAGTTTCAAAAACAATGGGAGGGGGAAAAAAAATGACTCTTGAAAATCTTCTCAAGACGATTAGAGCCGGGACCCAACCACACACACACGCACACACCAAAACCCACCCACACAAATCCTGTGCTCTTCAGATGGGCAGATTGTACTTTAAAAAAAACAGATGAGTTGTTTCTCTGGCCTGGCAGGGATTAAACAATTAAGATCTTGCAAGAGAGAGAGAGAGAGAGAGAGGGAGAGAGACAGGGAAATCCTTGTTGGGAGTTAAGTGTGACAGAGAGGGTAGAGGCAGAGGTCTGGACTTCCAATTCCAAGTCCCACCATCACCGCCAATATGAGAGACATTTGTGGATGTGAAGATGTGTGTGTGTGTGTGTGTGTGTCTGTGTGTGTCTGTGTGTGTCTGTGTGTGTCTGTGTGTTGTACAATCTGAGTCCGGTTTTCCGTCTGGCGATTGAAAAGGCACCATTCACAGGATTGAGAATTCATTATTGGAGATGTCCTGATGAACTAATGAGATAATCTGACGGACGCGCGTTCTTCAATTACATCCGAGACTCACTCGTTCGTTCCGAGCATTTTTTTTTCAAAAAAAAGATATTGGTTTCTAACCTCGATAGAGAATATTTTTTTTTGTCGCATCGAGAAATGCCTCTTTCTCTCGCTTCTCACACACTTCCTAAATCCGCATCGTTATTATTGCTATGAAAGCGACGCGATGGGGCAACTTTTGAAAAAAGAATGAAACAGGAAGATTTCCTCTGCCCCTCCACACATCCCCGAAATGCTGGACGAAAAGGCGCAACAAGTGCATCGCAAAAGAACATAATACAAATCCCTTTAATCCCGGACCTCAACTGTGACTTGCGAGTCTTAAACCTTTATAAACAACAACTCGCTGAACTGGAGCTAAACGCTGTGTACAGTATGTGAGTCCTGCACTTTGCAATTTTGGAAACCTGTACATACTAACGTTAACAACTGTATTCTGGACCATTTATCCTCTGCGTCCTTCCTCGTTCATTTTTTTAATTTTAGTATTTATTCAACATTTGAATCTTTTTTTTTTAAAAAATGAACACTAGTTTGGACATAACCCGCGTACAGATATACTCAGTCACAGGATTTCAGTTTAGGCTGTTGAGTAAAGTTCATTTCGACGTCTGTCACTTTTATTTCACACAAAATAAACCAAGTCAAGTTTTGATGTTTGTAAGCCGTCGGGATAATTAACACACAACTACAGTTTACTAATATATATATATATATATATATATATATATATCGTGTTAACCGTTTTCCTTTCACACGTACCACAAACCTGTTGCGTAAACGTCGACATTTACAATATTACAGACAACCAAAAACGCCACACACACACAAAAAAAAAAAGATTTTTCTCCCCTCCACAAAAATACATCATTTGTATTTTAAAATAAAAAACAAAAAAACATCGAAACCGGCGACGAGGAGGTGCACTCGTAAATAAATACGAATCTTTAAACAAAACACTCAAAAAATAGCCTCGTGATAGAAAGTGGCTGAGAAAATAAACCCAGAGCCAAAGCTGCAGTTATTCTCGATCAACAGTGTCCTGAACCAAATTTTCACCTCCGCGGGACCCAGATACAACCCGTGCTCTCATTTAAAAGGCGATGGCTGTGTGCAAATTAAGTCAATTACAATTTAGATTGAACCTCGGGGGAGACAATTTAAAGGGAAGTCTTATCAGCAATATAAATTAACAAAAAAAACCCAAACACGCCTCTCCAATTAGCCGGTAAGTGGATTCAAGGTTTTTTTTTTGATTCGACCCTTGGACGCCACACAGTTGTAAATTTCCGTGAGAAATTAAGCACATTTACACCGTCCATAGGGTTTTTTTTTAAAAAAAAAAGAAACGAAAACAGCGTCGGCTGAAATGCTATTTTGCGCAGTAACGTAAACACGACTTCGGTTTTACAAATCACAGGAATCATATTGTAACAGCGGTAACTTTTATTTCTTTTAAATGCCGCAGAAATTAATTTCAGTTACTCTTTTTCTCTCTCTCTCTATATATATTATATTTATAATTATATGTGAGAAGTCCCAAACATCTCTTGAGTTACGAATATATAGATATACACATATGTCAAAAAATAAAGTGCACTGTTAGATGGCTCCAGAGCAGACTCCTATGTATATAATAAAACACGGCTGTACGCTCACACTTACCTGGACAGTTTGGGGACCACAAACAAACTCAGCAACAACTGGATACAGAGGACACTTCTCTCGCCTACAAAACATGACACAAAATCGGATTACGACTAACAACTAAAAGTAATGAATTGCCTCCCTTCTCCTATCTGTGCCTCCCCTCCCCTCCCCTCCCCCTGCAACATAGACACACATATACATATATATATGCGCACACACACACACATATATATATATATAATCTCAAACTTTTTCTTTCGAAAGAATAAACTGGATGTGAGTTTTGAAGTGTGGCTCTGGTGTGAGGCGGGGGGGGGGGGGGGTAGTGGGGGGGGGAGTGTGTGTGTGTGGGGGGGGGGGGTGGGGGAGGCAGACAGGAGGGAGGGGGAGAGAGAGAGACAGAGAGAGAGAGAGGGGCGAAGAGATAAAGTAAGGTTTATATAAAGTTGAGGAGGAAAGCAAAAGAGAGAGAAAGGAAAAAAAAAGCGGCGGCTGCGTGTGAGTGTGTGAGTGAGTGGTGAGTGAGTGAGTGTGTACCTGTGTGTGTGAGTGACTGCTGGCGATGTAAATGGAGACTGATGGAGATTGATCCCTCGCCGCCGCCGCTCGGCCTTCTCTATGTGAGCGCGAGCCGCGCGGAGCGGAGCCGCCTCTGACGCGCCGCGGCCCGCGGCCAATCAGCGCCGCCGCCTGCCCCGGACTGGCAGCCCCGTTGCCGGGTGACGCGGGCGGGGGACCCGCGCTCGCGCCCGCGCCCGCGCGCGGCGCACTACTTTTCCAGGCGGAGCGCTACCCCGCCGCCGCCACCCAGGACGGGAGCCGCGGTGACGCCGCCCGCACTCTCACTCACTCCCTCTCCTCGCGTCGGGAGGAGCCGCCGCCGAAGGAAAAAGGGGCGCGACTACTGGCAATGTCTCCCCGGAGCCGCGGAGCCGCGGAGCCGCCGCTCTGCGCACTGTAATCCATCCACAACACCACTCATATTAAAGCGCCCCAAATGGTTTCCTGCTTTTTTTTTTTGCAAAACCGTCGTCGCCGCCGACGTGCAAATGGTTGCAATTCGAGAGACTTTGAACGAATAGAGAGACCGGAGGGCAGTTTCTGCCGCTCCCACCACCGGCGACCCGATTTGCTCGGGGTGGGGGGGGGGGGGGAGGAGGAGGAGGAGGAGGGGGTCAAATGTTTGCCCAAATTCAGGAAAACATCAATGGGAAATTATTCTCTGTACACGTCCCCCTTTTACGTGTGCAATTGCCGACGACCCGTTTACCGAAGCGCTGAGAAACGTGTGGAAGGAAAGCGCGCGGGACCTGGAACAGCTGCTTGAAGTTTGCAGGGCTTTGGGGTGGGGGGGGGGGGGTGGGGGGGTGTGGGGGGGGAGCAACACTCACCGGTGATCCTCTGACAGTCACGACTCTTCTGCTGATCTGCGGTCAAACAAGTGATGCTCAACCCCTCTGGTCCCGTCTGCACTTCCAAACCTCTCCTGACGTTAAAGCCAAAGTTACTTTTTTTTACACACACACTCACACACACACATATATATATATATATATAACTATCTCTGTCCCTCTCTGACCCGTTTCCAAACGCAGACGATAGGGCCCCACAACCTCCCACCGGTTGGGGACAGCGACAGCATTTAAACACGTTGTAGAATTTCGATGCTTTTCTTTTTAATTTTCTTTTTTTTAAAAAGAAGACAACAACAACAACAAGAGTCGCGACAACATAATGGCTGGAAATATTTTGTGCGTTCAGATTTTATTGTGGGGGTGGGGTGGGTGTGGGGGTGTGGGGGGGGAGAGGAGAGGAGAGGAGGGGAAGGGAGAGAGGGGTATTTTTGTTTGAAATTGTACGTTCTCATGAATATTGATGACGGCCCCTAATCCCCACTTAGAATTACATTTCAGAATAGTCAGAGTAAAGTTTAATGAGACTCTCCTTAATGGAAATCTCTGAAAAAAAAGTGTGTGTGTGTGTGTGTGAGAGAGAGAGAGAGAGAGAGAGAAGGGGGAGAATAGGCCGATAGGTGGAAAATAAATGAATCAGACAATGTCGCTGGGAACCCCCCCCCAAAAAAAAAAAGAAGTATTTTTTTTTCTGAAGTGTGACTTTTTTCCCCCCTTTTCTCCTGTTTTTTTTTTGTTGTTGAACCGAACGAATAAAACAGGGGAACAGAACATCCCTGGAAGTCGCGCACTGTGTCCCTGAACCGGTTTTCTTTTGAGAAAAAGTGTTCGGCGAGTTCTGAGGGTCGGGAATAAGGGCTTTGGTCGCCCTTTTGTGGCTCTGCTCAGAAAATCAACTCATTTTAATTGAAGCGGGTGGTGGGGGTGAGGGGGAGGAGGGGGAGGGGGGGAGGGGGGGGTGAAAGCGACCCCAAAATGTTCAAAGAAAAATGTTCGCTCACTCACTCCCTTCACTTATTCACTCACTCACTTTCCGAAATTACATTTTTTTTTCCACACACCCCCTTCCCCTCCAAAAAAAAACTTTATATACTTTATATATATATATATGTGTGTGTGTGTGTGTCTGTGTGTGTGTGTGTGTGGAACAGCTCATCAGAGAGACGACGTCCTTTCCAAGACTTTCCCTCCAGTTCGGAAAAGTCATCCACACGAACACCTTTTTTTTTCTCTTCTCTCTCTCTCTCTCTCTCACTCTCTCTCTCACACATCACAATTCAGCAAAAAATAATGCTACTTTTTCTCAAGATGTTTTATTTTGAAGGGGGTGAGGGGGTGGGTGAGGGGGTGAAGGGGGGTGAGGGGAGTGGGGAGGGGAGTGGAGGAGGAGGAGAAGGAGGAGAGAGAGAGAGAGAGAGAGAGAGAGAAAAGAGAGCTTTTTTTCCCCGCTGTGTTTGAAAAGTGAAAACTTCAAGGGACATCATTTTTTTTTCTCTCTCTGGGGGCTGAAAGCAGGAGGATCTGCATGATAATAATCATTAAAAAAAAAACCTTTGTCGCCAGAAACATGGCCAAAAAAAAAAAAAAAAAAAAAAAACTCCCCCGACCTTTTCGAAATAGTAGTTAGGAATTGTTGGGGGGGATTAACATTGGTGATTTGCTATAAACATGCCAAAGAATTGTTAATTTCTTAACGGGGTGGGGAGGGGCGGAAATACACGCTCGTTAGTTACCACATAAGATACTGCTGATGGATTATGCGCGCAGTTACACTCATTTTGGGTCATTCTTGTTATTGTCCATATGCACATTATGCATTGGGGTCGTTCCGTTTCAGTTATCATTCACCAGATTCTTCTATACAGTATTTTTGATACGACAACAGTAAAGCAGAATGCATTTATCACCCAAGCTTATTCCACATCACACTCCCCACCCCCCCCCCCCCCCACACACACACCCCACACCCCCACCTTATTTATTGCACCAGATTTTAAGGAAACGGTCTGTCCCTCTTCCCTTAAAATCGTATTTTATGCGGATTTTTCTTGTTTGAAATAAAAAAAAGTTTGGATATGAATCCAAATGCAAACACACGAAACATAATGCTAATTCAGGTGGCGAAGTACAACTGAGTGTTTGAGTGAATCTATCGTCTTAGCATAGCCACTGATTTACTGGTCGGGGTATTCCCCCCCCCCCCCCCCCCATTCTGAGGACCCTCTGTTTAAGATGAGCCGATCAAGGCCCGGGTTAAGTATCAAGGTATCAAATAGCACTAACCTTTGTAATCAGAGTATTTTGTCTAATCCGAAATTGCAGGCGGTTTTTTTTTGTCCCCCCCCCCCCCCCCCCTTAAAGCCGGAGCTCAAACCCTGGAATGCATAGTCCAAAAAAAAGTTTGTCTCTCGCTCCTTCCAAAGGTTTTTTCTTTTTCTTTTTTTTTCCCGTTTCCACCCCCCCCCCCCCACCCCAAAAAAAAGCCAACCAGAAGATTGTGTGGCAGGAGTCAGAACGATGCTGAACGATGCTGAGGCAAGAAATAAGTGCAATATGTGAGGGGGTGGGGGTGGGGGGGGGGGATTGAAAAATGTTGCAGGTCGGAAACGGCGATGATGTTAAATCTGTCTCTGGATAAATTCTCCTGCAGACTGCAAAGGCTGTACATGCATACACTCGATTTTTTTTTTTTGGTTGTCTTTTAACAGAGGAGGGAATCATATCAAGGACTGTGGGACAGACTTGCCCTCCGTGAAAAAGAGGATTGGAAATCGCGGTGATTAACAACAACACCTAAAGCCACATCTGAGGCACTTCAAACAACACCAGATGTAACAATTTCACCAGAGACTTTTTTTTGGGGGTCTCGAACCGCAACCACAACCTCTCCACCAACTCCTGCAACACAGCAAGTCAAGCACCGAAAAAAAAAGTTTTGCAAAACTCCGTCTCTGAGCTTTGTTGTTTTTTTTAAAATATATATATGTAATATATATATATACACAGCAGAGAAAGGCGTTTTTTTTTTTTTGGGGGGGGGGGGTGTTGTGGAGTTCCACGTTACCGTGTGTGCACCCAGTTACTGACAGGTAAGAGCCTGCAAACGTGACTACAGCTCATTGCAAATTAAATGTTACATTTACAATCCGCATCGGAAACGCAAGCGTTATTATGGATATTAATTTAGAGATTGCTCTGAAATAATTTACAGCAGGAAACCTTTTTGTTACATCAACCTAACCGCCCCCCCCCCCCCCCCCCCCACACCACCCCCCCCCACCAATTAAAATCGCTTGTGAATGTCTTTTAAAAAATAAACCAACACCTAGTTTGTTGAAGCGGCAGGTAAATAATTGCACTAAGTTTGGAAATGCCGTATATTTACACCCCACAGCGCGATCAAACTGCAACCTGCAGCTCCAGAGGGTAACAGGGATCTAAGCGTCGAATGGTTTTTTGCACGCTGCTAAATTTTATTTCATTTTTCGGAAAAAGTGGGAGAGGAAATCTTTCCCTTTCATAACTCGTTAACACAGCCTGTTACAGTTTTGTTTTGTTGAGACCGATAGACTGAGAGGGGGGGTGGGGGGTGGGGGGACCTTGCAGATCAAACACAGCGCAAGCTTGCAAGATGTGACTTATTTGTGCAGCAAATAGAAAAGGATCCTTGTTGAAGGGGGTTTGGGGGGAATGGATTTAAACGAGATCTTGTTTCGAAATGACATCCGTGTAAAAAGGGAGACAGACAGACAGTGGGGTCCAAAGGTGCGCAGCGGACGGTGGGGAATATTGGGGGACAGCGCAAACTGAGCGCAGATCAGCGAATGGATTTGAAAGTACTGTATTAAAGAGGAGGGGAACCGTAGAGGACGTCAGCTGTCAAAAGTTATTTTTCACTCTTTAACCAGAGAGCAGTGCTGGTGTCATTAGTCAGCTCCCCATCGAACACATTGCAAACAGATGTTCCCCAGAAAATTGTTTCTTCTTAATCTCCCTCTAAGGAATGAATGGCCTACATTAATCTAAATTAAACAAACATATATATATATATACGGTTATTACCAAGGGCGTTTGGAAGGGTGTATGTAGTACATGTTACAACCCTCCAAGTATGTCAATTATATACCCACAGTCTAACTTCCATGAAATATTCTGTGTGCTGCTCAGGTAATGTGTTCAGCGTGGAATAATTTTCAAAGTTCAGGTTTAAAACGATTGCCAACTGAATGGCCAACAGTATTATACGAATTATTTCCCTGTATCCAACTCGTCTATAATTGTTAATGCGGTGACTATCATCACCAGGGGATGGTTTGAAAATGTAAATTTCAGAATGGAAGTATATGATAAAATTCGATGTCAGATTGCAGTCTACACGTGAACACGATTTTAAACCAAACTGCAACCTACATCTTATCCACGGGATAAATTCTGAAAATCGCTCCCCGCAATGCAGAATGTACACTGTTTATAGAAAGGACTCAAACGTGTTTTCTTCTAAAAAAAAACACTGAACGAGTTCTGTTTAAGCGTTAAGAAGCTTATCGCCAACAAAATATTAAAACTTTGCGAACTGCTATCGTGTTAGTTGGTGATTTGTTTTGGGGTTGGGCGTCTTACTTCATTTCAGCTTCCCATGGCAAGTAACCATGTGGTGTGGCTATTATTTAATCTGGATTTATTCACTCTGACTTCACATTCATTCACATCCGATCTCAATACACGAATATTGGCGCATCTTTTGAAAGGGCAAAAAAAAAAGTTTTTTTGTCTCACTTCAAATAATCCGAATGCTTTTTTTTTTCAAGCGACATGGATAGAATTTTTTTTAACACCCAAGATAACAATTTACTGCGCGACTTAAAAAAAAGGGGAGGGGGGGGGGAGAAGAATATTACAAATTCAGTAAGTTTTCACGCAAAACGTATCGATTCCTGATCGATATATCCAAATAGCCCGTTACAAAGAAGGCGGTGTTACGTTTAAGGTTTAATGCTTCACAGTTGAATCAGTTTGTCTGGATGTTTATTCAGTGGTTGATTGATAAGAAGTGTGTACAGTAAACGAATCTGAAAATGTAAACGACAAGGGACACGTCGGGTTTAGTTGGTCAGGTGCTATTTGCAAATTAGTCTCACATTTTCTGGAATGGGATTAATTTACGATTATTCTTTTTTGAATCAGATTTGTGAATTTATATTTTGAGCAATTTATCAGTGCTTATATATATATATGTGTGTGTGTGTATATATATATATATATACATTGCTGTGACTGGTGTGATCACGAACGAGTTAACATCAAAACCTGGTCCGGGGGAAGAGCACCATTTACCGCAAGAGATTAGCAGCTAAAAGCAGTGGGTTTCAGCTTTATCTGCCGTGTAAATCTGCCGACATTTCAGAAAGATTGTATTTGTTTATAATTAAATCGAAACCCTGACCTTTACCAGCCCGATGTAATTGCTTATGTATAACTCTTGAAACTTAAGTTTATTGGTTCAACAAGGAATCAAGGTCACAAACAGTTTGGAATACGAATTATTGTTAATACATATAAGATATAAAATGGGTCCCATTCAAAGCAAATTGTGCATCAATAATTGCAGGTACCTTTACTTCAGTCAAACTTAAAACGGATCGGATGGAGGAGTAAAATGTTGGGCATGGGAACAGTTTGGGAACACGTTTTTGTGTGTGTACTATCTACAGTGCAAGGTAACAGGCACAACACAAAAGCAGCGTGCNAAAAAAAACTTATTCAGGTAACAATACCAACACCAAACACTTTTTTTTTCGTGAATCAAACAAACATTGAACGTTCACTTTTTTTTTATTGAGGATTCGTAGACGACCCCGGAATAAATAAAACAGAGAAGTGCGTGTGTGTGTGTGTGTGTATGTGTTTTTTTTTCCCCACACAAACAGCAGCTGCACCGGGACTTGTGCAGGAAAAATAACGACAACTTGACAAGGGAATTGGTTGCTTTGCAGAGTATAAATAACAACAGCGATCTCTGAGCTAAAGACACAACAAAGGAAAGATGTTTCAGCAAAAATACCTGTAGCTCAAGCAATGGGATTGCGTTGTTGCCATAATAAATAAACCCCTTAATAAAACACCAGGCAGGCAAGTTTACCAACTGGTGAAAGTATTTTTTTTTTATCAGCCCTTTTTAAAAAGTTCAAATCAACTTCAGAGAACATCATTTACAACAACAACACGACAGTCCTCTGCCAATTAAAATAAGTTTTTGAGATTTCACCGGATCTCACGCCTCCAACGCATCTCAATAACTCCTCAATGAAATAAAACCAGACCTAACACAACACAGAACAACAACAACAAAAAAAAAATCGATGAAATGAAATGCAGCGCTACAGCGGTTCCACAGCATTCCACCTTTTTTATATTCTTTTTCTGCAGAATGGTTTTTTTTTATAAAAAAAATGATGAAGCAGCAATAATGAAAATCACAATCCGGTGTGGTTTGTTTTTGTTGTTGTTTTTTTTTTGTTTTAAAGACCAAGGCGATCAGGTTAGTCGGTCTCACTTCCGACCTGGACCTGTAGATTCAAGCGTGGCTCTGGTTCTGAATGAATACATGATTCGGGTTTTTTTTTGTGTGTGTGTGTGTGTGTGTAAAATTCCCAGTCCAGGAGGAGGAGAGGAGAACAAATGAGGATGGCAGTTAATCGGTCCTCCTTCCATTCTTTTTTTTTTCCCTGCTACAGTATTTGAAAACTTGGATGTATGTAATCGGTTCCAAAGCAAATCTGTCCCACAGGACCGACTGAAAGTCACATTAAGCCTCAAATCCCGCGTTACATAAAAGAAACATCAATCTGACCACATTTGTAACAGTTTTCTTCGTGATGAACGGGTTCCTCCAAACTATATGGGGGTGAGGTGGTGGTGGTGGGAGGGGGGGGGGGGGGGGGGGGGGGGGAGACCTCCTTTAATCATCACTGCTTTGCGATGCAAACCGAGAATTACACTCCTGGCTCTTTCTTTTTCTTTGTAACAAAACATAATTTCTTTAGAACAATTAATGCCGCCAAGTACATGGATGTAAGGCAGAGATATAAAATCCTGCCGACATAAAACATCACACACACAGTTTACAACCCTACACAGTTACACATCATCCCAATTCCATCGCATACGTTTATTACTATTATTATTATTATTAAAATATGACAGTTAAAAGCTTTTCTATATGACGTCTGTGTGTTTGTGGGTGGGAGGGGAGGGGGGGGAGATGGGGTTCAAAGTCTTTGTGCAGCTCACTGGAGTACACATTTATCTTCTTTCTTGACAATTTTGCCCTTGTTTTGTTCAAGAGTTCGTTCCAAATGTTCGTCCTCCTCCTCGGCCCTTTAAAGAAAGAACATAAAACACAGACTGTTAGCAGCGATTAGTACTGTAATTACTGGAACAAGCAAAGGGAAACGTGGAGGTATAATGAGGTATAATATTCGGCGAGCCGGGGAGATCAGTCAACTCGGATTTCTTCAAATGCAACGTTTTTTTTTCCAAGAAAAAAATCAAAATGAATTATGAGAAAATTAACAGGTGCGTTAATTCGGTGTAGGTTTGTAACGAAGGGGACTGACAACACTTACTGCTTTTCCTGGGCGTCCAAATCCCTGACCAGGGCATCCCGCTTGTTTACCAGGATAACGAGTTCGTCCAGCAAAAGCTGTTCACGTCTTTTCTGGGCCTCTGTTTTCTGCCAGTCTAAAAAGAGCAAATAGTAAGAGGATACGGTAAATGTCTCTGCATGTTACCACGATTTTTGTGTGCGTTGTTTTTTTTTTAGTAACATCCCTCCACCCCCACCCGCCCCCTCTCCCCCATCCACCTTAATGCAACCCACCTCTTTAACAAACTATTGCGAATACTGTACTTTCAGGTGAATGGACCACACTTACACTTAGTCAATTACATCTCCATAGACACCTGACTGAGACGCCACGGAGTTGAGCACATTCACCCACTCACATATTCCAATCTTCCAAGTTGACTGAATCGGGTTAGTAAAGGACACTGAGCTGTGTGTTTACACACACCACATACATACTGTTTAATAAGGTTCCAAGAGCAATATTTTAGCACTGAGAACTTGCACAGCCCATTCTCCTTTATGGGTTAAAAAGGAACCACTTTAGAAAGAGATTAACTTTACTGGTGCCCAGCTAAAGACTCGGTGAAATCAAACATTTTTTTTTTTTTTGCCTTTCAGCGTTCCCTGATTTAACGCTACAGATGTATATTACTGCATAGGAGCAAAAAATAGCACACAGGGAATTAGCTCTCTGTTGACGTCTTGGTAGAAATAGTATTAGAACCTCCTTTGGTGGGTCGAACCAGATCATATTCGGAGGCCAATCATCAATACATACACCAAATCTATAATCCCGAAACGATCCCTATTTATTCCAGAACATTTCAGACATAATGGTAAATCGATAGCAGCGAACCCACAGGTAGGATCCTGCTTTCAACAAGGTCTGTGTGTCTTGATGTACACTTTACAATTTACAGTAAGAGAGAGAGAGAGAGAGGAATGAATCATTGGAGATGGACGATGAGGATTAATGGTACTTTATGCATTTGCCATCACTGCATGTCAAAGATAATTTTTGCTAAACTTAAGAGATTTGTTGCTTTGCATTTGTGTAATCCCTTCCTAAAATACCTGAAGCAATTTATAAAACGTCTGCCTGGTTTGTTCAAACATACACATTTCAGCTGCAAATTTCATTTCAGCAAATCATCAGCAAACGTCCCCAAACTCTTTTTTTTTTAAAAACCAAGTAACAAGTAATTTCCGGCTCAGCGCCGTCTTTCATGTTGATTATAAGCAACTCATTTTTCCAAAAAAAAAAGAAAAAAATGTAAGTCGCCAGACCAAACAAATACAGAATGCAACAAACACACTCCTGTGGTTCAAAACAATATCAGGCCCATTCTTTAATAAAGCAACACTGAAATGCTAAATTATTAAACGATGCAGATTTTGATCAATTTGATCACTTGACCAACTAACTATCCGGGGGGAGGGGGGGAGGGGGATTGACAGGCAGTTATAGATTGTGCATCTGGGACATTAGAAAACACACACACACAAAAAAAAACACACTCGAGGTTGTGAATAAGGTTAATTCGTGTAAACGAGGAGGCGAATTGAAGGCTCCTCTTTCGGGTTTCTGGGGAAGGCTGACAACCTGGATTTTGCAAAATGCGCTAATTTGCGGACGCTGGCCTTGTGTGGGCAGGTTGCAGGGGAGGGAGGGAGGGGAGGGAGGGATGGGTTGGGAGGGGAAGGTAAACCAGTGGGGGTTGGCCAAGCCACCGAGCCCTGCAGCTTGTAGCTGTCACTCAGCGGCCGCCCGGACCCGCCCGGACCCGCCCAGGTCGTTACAAGTGTAAACAATGGAGGAGGACGAGTGTCTGGGAAAGAGAGAGAGGGAGAGGGAGAGGGAGAGAGATACCTGCACCAGCCGCAGCCCAGGCAAATCCACACCAACCCCTCCAAAACCCACAGCCACAAAAGTAACGAAACAAGGCCCTTTCTCCTTCCCAAACAGAGTGTGCAATCTGCTCGGGTTTATCCCTCCTCCGCCGCCCTGGGCTTTCACGTTAAACTCACACGGCTGTTGCATTCAGATAAATACAACAATGCACATCAACCGTTACCATGTGAATCTTCATAAGCAACACAAGAATGCGCCATTACAACCACGGCTAACCCCCCCCCCCCCCCCCCCTCTCCCTCCCTCCCTCCCCTCTAAAGCAAAAAAAAAACCCTCACCGCAGACAACAAACAGGCTCAGCAACTTTGCACATGCCAGAGGTTCTTGAGGCGCTGATGCTTTCATACGTATTTGCAAGGGCAGCATTTAAGCACATCTCCCCACAAAATTTATCAAGGCGACCAGATCGAGAGTCTTGCAGCAATTGTACGAATTCACTTGAAATGTCCTTAATCCACACACACACCCCCACACACACACCCACACACACACACACACACGTTGCAGGAGCAAAGCGAATTCTAAAAACAAATTGCAAGTGAAGTCCTTTCGTATGAATACGCCAAACTAATGTTTTGGATGGTTAATGAGATATTAGTTCAGGCAACTACTGGATCGACAGCAATCGCAGTGGCTTGAAGGAGAGAGAATGTGGTTAGATCTCATCAGAGGGGCTCACTTGTAAACCACTATGTGTTCATGCCTCGGTTTTGCTGCACCTGAGTATTGCACCTTTAATAGTATTACCTCCTGTCCACTCATTTTTGCTATTTTTGTAAGGTGGAGGATAAGAGAAGTAGAGCACTGGCCACAACCCCAAACACACTCAGATTTCTACCGATGGACCACAGCTCCTCAGTGTACCCACAGCCGCAAATGCACCGATGCATTCACCATGTCATGAAATCGAACGGTGACTTAGCGAAACGTGCATTTTTCCTGAACAAAACTGTGGAAAAAGCTGATGGGATCGTTGTCGCTTATCCAACCATCAGAAACACACTGCACGGGGACAGCGCGTTGCTGTGCTCGTTTCTTCTGCTGTGGTGAGACGTGTTGCCAGCAACAAGAACCACCTTTTCCAAGTAGTCTTAAACTGTCACTGTAAATACCAGTGTAACATTGTGGGTCTTGTGGGAGTTACTGAAACGACTTTGCAGCTTTGGTGTTCGACAGGTAGTGGAACTGGGGGAAATATATTCAAATTTTAATTGAAAATGCTTTTAATAATAATAATAATAATCTTTGCATTTGATATAGTTAGTGCCCTTCATGTTGTCGAGATGTCTCCAACGCTTCACAGGATATACTGTTAAGTGGATTGACTGTATTTTAAGAGCAAAACGTGCGGCCAGTGGAACGCGGCAATGTCCCACAAATAGCCATGGACCGCCGAGTGACCAATTTTTTTATTGGGGGACTGTTGGTCAGGACACCTGGAGAAACTCCCCTCTCTTTTCAAATTGTGGCATGGGATCTTTCATGTCCACCTAAACAGGCAGATGAGACCTAGGTTTAACGACTCATCCGAAGGGATGGCACCTTCGACAATGCAACCTCCTTCCCCCCCCCCAACCCCCACCAACAACACTTTGTTGCCGTGTCATCTTAAGACTGTGCGATTCCAAGTCCCAACATGGGGCTTCAACCTACAACTTTGTGACTCAGAGGCGAGAGTGCCCCCACTGTACCAGGCTGTCACACACTATTTGGACTCAACTGCTCACAATGTCCCCTTCGCCCGCTCGCTGTACAGCTGGAAAGTGTGACCCTCACAATTGAGGAATGACCACTTGCACAAGGTATTGGAAGGCAATTAGTGGTCGTGAAACTGTGTTCCAGTTTTACTCACTCTCTTAAGAGATTTCAGAGCAAAAAAAATCAAATGTTAGGGTGCCTGGAATTACTGGGATAAAAGAAAATCGTAGACACCAGAAATCAGTTACATTTAAGGGGAAATTATTGGGGGTTGCAAATATTTGCACTGCAGGCTTTTTCAGTGACCCACAGAGCTTGCGCTAAGTTTTGCTTTTACTTCTTTCTAATTTGGCAAATTATAATGGTCACAAGCAGTCTACTGAAGGCTCATCATGTCAGGTTTCCCAGGCAGAGAACAGCTGCTCAACTGACATATGGGAAGGGTTGTCAGCAGACGGCTTTCACTGCATTGACATCCTCCCTGATCCTGGATGCAAATCCCAGAGCTCAACCGACATTTAATAAAGAAGGTACCCGCGGAACCCGGCCCCACTGTACACATTAGCAGAGTGGTTTGCCTCTGGTCGGGAGACCCAGTGTGGCAAGTTTCCAGCAACACGTCCCAGAATTGTAAGAATCTCTCTTGAAAAAAGGAAGCAAAGTGTTTTTTTTCTAATTTATTTATATATATGGGGGTGTGGCTTACATTGAAAGTGCTTCTTTCCCCCCTCCCTTTGCCCCCTCACACAAAAGAGTATTATTTTCCTTTAACCTGGCCACAACAACAATTTACATTTATATAGCACCTTTCACAAATACCTTGAAGCACTTTACAGAATGAGTTTAATTAGAAATGAAGTGAATGTTATGTAGCCAATTTGGGCAGCAGCATCTGACAAACAATGAGCTAAACAGACAATTAATTTTAATTTGGGGTGACTGGCTGAGGAGGGAATGCAAGACAAGATAACCAGCAGAAAAACTCCACATTTCTTAGAAATAGCAGCAAGAAATCCCTTTCCAACCACCAGAATCATAAATGCGATATACCACAACAATTTGCATAGTGCCCTTCACATAGGTAGCATCTTGAAGCGCTTCAGAATGATAGGACTTAATAATATATTCTGTGAAACACTTTGAGACATCCTCTTGATGTGAAAGGCACTGTATCAAATGTAAAGCTTACTATTAAATAATAAACTTCTTTATAATGTAGAATGCTGAACTACTGTACAACCAGTCTGATATTTAGTACTAATGAAAAATATACTGTGATACATTACATTGTGAGTTATATAGTGTGTCTTATAATGTGGAAATAAAAATCAGGTTTGCATATTTAATTAGTGATCAGATATGCATATCAAAGCAATAGAAACCCAGATAAATACTCTGTTGAATATGTTCAGCGAAGAAACCAATATCACGTTTAGCACTGTTTGTAATGAACAGGGGAAATTTACACTCCAGTGGGTCTAACATCCTCACTATTCCAAGTGCAAATTCATACAATGCAAAACATTTGTACTGGAAACAAAACCAGAATCTTTGCTTTCCAGCACGTCATCAAGTTAGAAGTCTTCACTGATTTTGCTCTGTGCTGTGGCCATGTAAATGAAATAACAATAATCCTTGCAATTGATTTAGTGCCTCATCATGCCATAATGTCTCAAAGCTCTTCAGAATTTTTGGTATTTGTAGATAAATGTAGCAGCCAGTTTTCCCTCTGCAATGCCTCAGGAAGTGGTGAACCATTTTTTTTAAATCAGGGGGATTGTTGGCCAGGACATCAGGACAAACACCATTCTCTTTTCAAATAATGCCACACAATCTTTAGTGTCTTCCTGAACAGGTTGATGGAACCTCAGTTTAACATATCATGTGAAGGAAGACATCCCCGACAATACAGCACTCCCCCAGCACTCCATTGGAGTGTCAGCCTAACCAGTGATCTTAAAGTCCTGATGCGGGGTTTGAACCCACAACCTTCTGACTCAGAGGAGAGCGTGTGCTACCACCCGAGTCAGGCTGACAAACAAAAAAATTCATTGAATCAGAGTAACAAAAGTAAGGCAGGTGGAGAAATTGGGAACAAAAGCTGCAAGATGAAATGTCCATAAATTACATTTTGGGGGATTCAGAATAATAAGTCTGCAATGAATTCCAGTTGTGCAGAAGCAAAGTTAATTCTAAAATGAAAGCAAAGTGAACTCAAGTTCTGACACTTGCAGTATTTGGAGCACACACACTGCACCAGCGCCATATACCAGCTATATCAGCACGTTATGTGGTGAGAAACTTTTTAACCATTATGTGAAATAAGTGTAAAGCAAACAAATAACAAATAAGATAAAAGCAATCAAAGTTACAAACTTTTACATTCCACCTGTTTCCATTGTGGCTTAATTAGTTTAATTATTATCAAACTGCCTTAATCAAATGCAAATGTTCCAAACACTGTTTAAAACTATTTACTCTGTCATTTCATTAAACATTGTACAGTATTCTGAATCCAACCATTTCTTTAACTCCATTGTATGAGTTTTAATTAACGGGATAGATATAACCTGCGGTATAATATAAAAGTTTATTTTTATTATATAATATAATAATAATAATCCTTGCATTTGATATAGGGCTTTTCACGTCGGGAGGACGTCCCAAAGCACTTCACAGAACACACTGTAAAGTGAATTGACTGTATATTTGTGGGCGAACGCGGCAGCCAATTGCGCACAGCAATGTCCCACAAACAGTCATAGATTGAAAATGACCAATTTATTATTGTTTTGGGTTTTGGAGGGATTATTATTAGGCTCTGTGTGGAGTAAGGAAACTTGCCCAAGGTTTTGCCTGCCTGGAATTGAAATCAGGTCTCTCGCTTGCAAAGCGAGTGCTCTAACCACTAAGCTACAGGACTCCAAACTACTATTACTACTAAATATACAGGATTGTTGAGTAGCTCATCTTATGGTCACACCATTATGTTCTCTTTGTCCCGATATCAGTTGATTGTTTTGCTCACAAAATATACAGTCAGTTCACTTTATTGTATATTCCGTGAAGTGCTTTGAGATGTTTTGAAGACGTGGTAAGGCGCTATATCAAATGCAAGTATTATTATTATTATTATTATTGCTGTGGGACATCCTAAGTAGTTATCAGGTCACTGTCCCATAAAGATGGAGAAAATATCGGAGGTGAGAGTGGTCACTGAACTGCTGGCACATAACATGTCCTGGCCCTTCATGGCGGCCTGAAAACAAGACATTGTGTAGCTCACTTGATAGCCAATGTTAACCAGGGTAAACCTGAGTGAAGAAGATTGGGTTGATACCCTTTGTAAAAAAAAAACCAGCAAAGATTTGAATGTAGTTACGTTACAGATAGTGAAAGAACACAGTTATATTCAGTTTTCAAAGATCCCTTTTATATAAATACCAGGTGGTAATGCATTAGTGGATTAATTTCAAGAGCTGGTAAAGCTCTGGTAAAGCTGAGAAAATATGCTATGGCTATTATATATTCTTTAAAGTCAAGCCATTTACATTATAATATTAGCTTTGTTGATTTTTTACACAGAAGGGAACCAGTAGGGCAGGCCTGATGGCTCAGTGGGCAAACAAACATTCCGGTGCAGCATTAACCATACCAACACACCACAACTCTGCTTTCCAGACTCTCCTCTGAGGTCATTGGGGTAAATATCCAGGGTAAGAGCGGGGGAAGTTACAATTGGCCCAAGTTCCCTCGGGCTAGCCTGCTCCTTATCCCTATACAATGATGTCTGCTGGAAAGTGGGTTTATGAGGATGTTGACTGAGAGAATAGGATTGGAGTGAGCTGCCGTGTCCACCAGTGAAATCAGATTTGCTCACTGTGTAGATTCAGACATGAAGAATGGCCAGTTGGACAAGACACTGGAAGGGCTGTTGGTGCCCTTAGGATTGCACCCTAGCAAGAGTCAGATTCTTCAAGCAAGAAGAAAATTGGCAAAATAAAGGTGGCGAGCATCCAGAGCTTCCCAGGATAACGCAGCCAATTCCCTGCTGGGACAGTGGTTGAAACACAATCCACATTAGCTTTCAAAAGGGATCTAGATAAATCCCTCGAAAAGTCACCTATAGGGCATGGGGAAAGGGCAGGAAATTGGGGCTGAGAGGATTGCTCTTAATTGAGCCTGCACAGGTATGATGGGCCAAATGGGCTTCTTCTGTGCTGTAAAATGTGGTTCTAGGATCTTTGTTGTTACTGTTTGCAGCCTGTTCTTGGATTGTCAATGGAATTCCACTATTGAAAGGGTATTCAATAGTAATAATCAGATATCTAAAGTTCCTCCTCGCTCCCTCCCTTCCCTCCCCTCCCCTCACCCTGACCATTTCCCCACTCCTCGCTCCCTCCTTTCCCTCCCCTCACCCTGACCATTTCCCCCCTGCTCAGGTCCTGACCCAACTGTGCAGCGCCTTGGGACGTCCTCCTGACGTGAAAGGCGCTTTATAAATGGAATCTTGTTGTTGTTGTTGTTGTTCCTAAGTTTGAAACAGCAGTGTGTGTGTGCATGGGGTGGGTGGTGGGGGAGGGGGGGGAGGAGGGAGAGAGAGAAAGTGGGATAACGAGAGTTACTGAAGATATGAAGATATCAACTGGCTTTAGAGAATAAATAGATTTTTGGTTCAGTCGAGAGTGTGAATAATTCATCTGATCCCCAGTATAAGATAATTGCCTTCAAATTACAAAACAAATACAGGTGGATTGGATGGGGAGTTTTTTTTCTCGCAATAGCGTGTGTGTCACAACAGACATTAGTGGCCATCATGTTGCATGTGTTGTTCCAACATTTATAATGATGGATTAATGACAGACATAATCACAGCGTTTTATTGAGTGATAATCTATAATTAATTAGCTGGAAGTGCAAGTTGTCATAAACAGCATTCTATTCCGTGGTAATCGATAATTTCACTCGCCAGTGAGATCGTTTATGGCAATTTATTGCAGATATTCACCTTGTGCCCCAAACAAGCAAATTACATTTCCAAAACAGTATTTCTGCACTTTGAAAGAAATCACACACTTGATAAACACCACACTAGTCCTACTCATTCCCTCAAAAAGTGCCATAAGATAGCACATCACCATGATTGTTACACATGCCTTACCCAAATTCAATTCCTGACAAAGCCAATATATTCTATGAAGACATTTAGGAATTTTTCCCAAATCTTTAATCTCATGATGTAAATATTTATATAGCATTTATTGTTCTGCTTTTGCTGCTTATGTGGCAGTGGACATAATATGTACATGAATATCACTAAGCAATCTGTCAGCAGTGAATGGTTTGCGCTGCATGCCTGTTGTAATTGCGTTTCATTGAGCTTTGGAATCAAATGGATTTTCTTCTTTCCTTCGATTTGCTCCCCTTTGCTCTCCCCAGACCACAGTGATTCATGTTGGGGGACAGTTCTTTGGTATCGTTCTCTGCGTGCAAGCTTAGAGAGTGAGCATGAGTGATCGGTAGAACACAAGGAACATAAGGAATGGGAGGGTAGAAGGGAAGACACGCTGAGCCATCACCTGGCATCCACATTTCTAAAAAGCTTGCTGGATCCTGACACCTTGGTTGATTGCAAACCTGGGAATAAGGAAACCATTTTATGATTCCGCCCCCACTCCTAACTTGAACACGCCGGTATGTACAGCTCAGTGCCATTCCACCAAGCTCACTGACCATGGAGAAGGTTTCTGAGTCCAATTGTTTACATATATATATATATATTGAATTGAAATTTTATTTGGGTGGAAAGAGGCAGAGAAAGAGCAATTGATGAGCTGATTAACATATGTCCCCAAATCAGTCTGAGCAAAAAATGTAGATGGAAGTAAAAAGACCCAGCATAAGATTTCAAGAAAACTGGTCAGAGTAAGTATTATAATAATAATAAGCTTTGCATTTGCACCTTATCATGTTTTCGAGACCTCTTAAAGCACTTCACAGAATACACTGTAAAGTGGATTGACTGTATATTTTGGGGGCAAAACACAGCAGCTAATTGCACACAGCACTGTCCTGCAAACAGCGCCTTGGGACGTCCTCCTGACGTGAAAGGCGCTCTATAAATGGAATCTTGCTGTTGTTGTTGTTGCAGTAGATTGAGTGACCAATTTTTTTAAAGGAATTATTACCCCCGGAAAAGCAATCTGCCAATCGACTAACAACCAGGTTCCTACTTATTGCTAGTAAACAGAGGTGTGTGGAGTAAGGAAACTTGCCCAGGGTTTCGCCCTGCCAGGAACTATTTCACATGAACAAGAGCTGAGGCCTCTGTTTTATCCATAATTAGATGCCTATGGTTACTACGCTCTGACTTGTTTGGACAACTGTACTAACAAGTGAGACACTCCAGTGTTTTTGTTTAAAAAGCTTGATCCAATGGTTTCCCATTTTTGTGCAACCTCTGTGAATCTCTCTGCACACACATGGAATGTGTACTGCTGGATTTAAAATTTTAGTTATTAATATTTCCATTATTTAAGATCAAGGATATGGTTTTCGTCTGTACTAATTTTTAAAAGGATACAGTGCATGCTTGAGCTCAGGCAGAAGTCTATATTATCTTAACAGCCTAGTGAATGTTTAAGAAAGGATGTACCCCTGGAATATTTCTTGGAATATTTTCTGTCTGAACATGAAACCAACCCAAATAATGGCCCATGCTTTCATTTGAATGGATTGTATTACTGTAAAAGTTACAGAAAATCTATAATATTATCTCACTAGATCATACTGTTCATGATGAAGGACACAGTTACTACACTTCACAGTAAAAAAGTGATAAGGTGCTACATGAAGGATTATTATTCTAAGGATTATTAACTGTGTTTGCTTTGTAAACATATTATAAACCACTAAGAAAGACTGAAGCAGAAATGGAGCGAAGGAGGAATTGAATGCATTCATTTGAAGTTTTGCAGTAAGGCAAATGATCAGATTATTGAAGTACACGCAGCTCTTTCAATCTGAGACAATCTGCAAGTTTATTTTAGAAGACAAAAACTATTGCACTGTAACAACTTATTTTACAACCAAATTTTAAATGTCACAATCAAAACAGTTAATTTAATCTTTACTGTTGCCATAAGAGGGATGGGCACAGCTGGGCTAAGCCATGCTTTTGTTGTCCTACAATATCAATTCATACTTGAGTGCTCAGCTTCATATAAAAGGAGAGAGCGATCGCAACCACTAACAATTCATACTTTCAGCAAAAGATTATACCAGCAGCAGCATGCATTCCAGGCACCTAGGTTTTTTGGATCCTCAATTCAAGTAAAATGTTTAATAATTTGGATAAACACATAAAGAAAATACGATTCATAAATGGTATTCTGTAAATACAGCACAAGAATCAATAGGGTGTTAATTCATACAAAGTGCTTAATTCGTCAATTAATTCCTTTAAAGCTGCTTTTTCAAATTGACTAAAATCTAGTTACGTTTTGATCAAAAACCATATATATTTTAATGCTACCTTGCAGAATGACGTGGACTGTACCCTGCTCGGTACTAACAAAAAATCCAAACACACGGGTGGTGTACCTATCGAAGTCGTCTCTTCAATGAATTAGGCTGTACATTTCTGAAAATTAACATTTTGTTGTGAATGATGCACTGGGGATTGTAATCTAGTCTTATCTCCAATCCCAGTCAACTGGCATTCCTGAAAGAGTGTGCAACATCATCAGAGCGACCATTTGATAGGATTCTACTGCTGGACCTAATCAATCTTTGGAATACTGTGGCTGCACGGTGCAACAAAGCTAAAATAGATTTACAAATGGGGTTTTAGGGGATAAGCTCCTTCACAGGATTACATATTGATTTTAAATATAAAAAAGCTTATCATATAAACCGTAACTACAAAAATAGTGAACCTATGCATAAATCCTTTTAGAAGAGCTTGCACTTCAAACTACAAACCAAGAGTGAATAAAGGAGTGCAAAATCCTGAGTAAGATCCATTTTGTGGGTTAACAATAAAAACAGAATGTTTTAGAGACTACCCTTAGGCCATGTATAAACAAAACATGAGCAGGTACTCGAGACCAGTGGCAGGTATTTCACCAATGCACAAAACTGCTGAAACATACATTTGACACCGACTTGGTATAATTAGGGAGATAATAATATCTTTTCAATTGTGGCAATTTTTTAAAAAATCTTCCAGATACCATGTTTTTTTATGCTAAAATATGATTAAGAGAAGGTTTTAAAATCAGCACCCAGTAGAGCATTTCATTTTTATTTCAATCCAGTCACTTTAAAATCCTGACCTGACACTAAAATTTGCAATTAAATGAATGCTGCCAGCAAAACCTGATCTACAATTGAAATGTCTACAAGCTCATTAACATTCACTATTTTATACCTCACTAATTTAACTCCCCAATGTAAAAATAATACAAAACTACTGCAAATTATTTATTGACCAAACAATAATAATAATAATCTTTGCATTTTATACAGTGCCTTATCAAGTCTCAAAGCGCTTCACGGGATTTAATGTAATGTGTAGTGATTGTGGATTTTGAAGCGACAGTTTAAGCAGAAACAAAGTAAGAGAAGGGAGTTTATTGTTGAATGATGAATATAATAGAAGTTGATGTACATACCTATGTGAAACATTACAAACAACTGGAGTTTGTAACAAACGACTTATATTCTATATGTGCAATATAGATGTGAAAAATATCTAACGTTTTAAAGTAATGATTTCAACTACTGTATTTCCTTCAGGAAAAGTTGTTGTGGAAAAATAAGAGATCTGGTCAAGAATGTATTAAACTGCCCCAATATTTCCATGCATTGGCCACACTTGTCTAATCCAATTCAAATGTTATTTCATTTTTACAGTATTGTATGGACTGGTGTGACACACTTCGAGGATTATTCGGTACTTTGAAAGTTTCACTACGAAGATTGCACTGAAAAACACGAGCCTAAGTGTCCTAGGCTTTAATGCCACCTGTAACTGGATCGAGTGATATGAAAGTGATTCGGCTTTAAAGATAAGCTTACTGCATCTGCAACTTTCTTTGTTAGCTATGCCTGCTGATCCTACAACAACCCACACACTGAACTGCTATATATGTTTCTGCACTGTCCAGCTTTCAAACCTGGTATCTCAATTGCCACACTGCATGGTGAACACTGCCCTTTCAGATTGCTGAGCAGCCACATGACCGTTTTGTCAAGTGGTCAAGGAGAAACTGTCTGCACATCACAATGGCTAGCAACTCCACACTGAAGGCTCCACGTGCCACTGACATCAATGGGTCAAGAAAAGTTTGATAAACTGCCTTCAAACCCCCCCATCAATGGGCCCTACGCAGTCCACTGAACTGTCTACTCCACTCTGTCATCAACAGAACAAGAAATCAGTTTATCTGTCTGCAAAAACACTGCTATGAATGGGGCCACTGACTGCGCAATGTTTCACTGTCATTCACTGTATTGGTAGCGAACTATCCGCAGAATTAGATGCTCTCCCATCCACTCCCCGGGTATGAAATCTGGAAGACTGCTAATTATTTGCCACAATAAATATTAGTTATTTTTAACTGTGAAAACAGCAAACAAGGTGATATATTCCTATGGCTCCAAAGGCAATGGAACACAACAGATTTTTCAGAAAATATTCTGCGACAGAAATAAATGCTTTTTGAATGTGCGAGAAATCTATTGATTAAATAATTCATGCTTTTATTTTAAAGTCGTTACTGTTTGCTAAATTAAAGATTAGAAATGCCATATTCAAACATATATTTAGATTTTAATAATTCTCTAAGCCTGTACCACACAGTGTCTGTCTGTCAGTGTCTAGTCTGTCTGTATTAAACAGTTTGGGGCAGTGTGATCTGAATCGTTTTCCCTCAGGATTTATATACTTAAGGCTTACCTGAAGTTGTTCACGCATGAGGCAATAAAATTACTGTACAATTATGAATGTTTGAGTATCCCAAGCATGTTTGCCTGAGTGTTTTCAGGTAAAATAAATTCTGCTTATAAAGAGTCAGCACTTGAGGAGCACAAAGTATTCAGACCTGCTCTGAGCTCAGTCTATTCTCAGATCCCAATTTTGCTCAGTCACATTCTTGGCTCAGGAATTTTTGTGCTAAATTTAAATTCACAGTGTCATGAATATAGAAACACAAATTTATCACAAAAACTAAATCTGTTTTCCAATTGTACCTAATGCACACAGCAACAGTTTTATGAGATTAAACCCTCTTGAAGATTCAGATCTGACTTTTGCTCTGTACTGTACACCTTATAAAATGTAAATCCAGAGAAGTACTTTGATACGTACTTCCGACATGAAAGGTGGTGTTATGTCAAATGCAGGATAATTATTTATTATAACCAAACATAACTTTGTAAATACTTTTATCAGTAACTAAGTAGAATATCCTGTATTTTTCATTTATTTCACGAGAAAGCAAGACACTAATATGCATCAATCCTGAGCAGATGTTTTCAGACTACTGTATAACCTTTGCGATTTACACTTTTTCCTCTGCAAAGAAACTTCTACAAAAACAATTTGTTCTGCTTGAGTCGCCACCTGCTACAAGCACAGGCAGTGGCAATATAAACCAGTGCAATACAGAAGTGAGCCAATTGTCGTTTAATTCAAGTCTGATTATGCTGGTGGCAGATTCTGCGAAATAAATTAGAATTGATTTATAATGGCTCAGGTATCTTATCAGGTGAAGAAAGACATAATTGTGGCCAGTCAAAGGTTAACAAGGTCAATACACAACAGCAAAATCAATTTGCATTGATTGCAATTGTTTTATTTTGCAGACAATGTCACTGTGAAAAGGATTAAAGCTCAGCTGAAAACTCTGATACCAGATGCCGTCTGTTCAAAAAAACATTTCCAGCAGCACAGCTTCAATATTTTTAAAATATGCATTTTCTTTTTGAGTAAATACAAGTCTAGAGTACCTGGAACATAAACACTACTTAAGAGACAGATACAGCCAACATAGACATGAATACATCTAGACTATCAGTGTCTTATTCAAGGTTTTTATGTATATCATGCAAGAATTTCTTTCCAAATAAAGGCAGGTCATAGTTTTTTTTGCTTTAAAAAAAGGTTAGATGTCTTCATATGTAATGATTAATGCAAATACATGTCTAGTTTTAAGGGCTCTGAGACGCCGTCCGGCGTGGAGGGGCTATATAAATCCAAGTTGTTGTTGTAGTTATTATCTTGAAGAATTCATGAACAGATTTATTTCTAAAACAATTAAACACTTAGATCTTTGTAAAGACAATTTAGATAATTTTGACAGAAATGCTGCTGTCACTGATCTCTTACCTTCAATTGCCAGCATCGCTCGTAATTCTCGATTTAGCAGTTCAAAACGTCTCTCAAGATCATGTTCTTTTTCCCTAGGCAAGTTACAAAAGTTCATCAATACGTTAATTAACAAATCATTACTGACTAAAAGCAACCTTTAAGATACATTGATTACTGAGCTGACCATTGTCTTTTCTTCCACCTTTAATCTACTCCAAACAACTGATACACAAACCTTCAATGACTACACTTTCCAGTTACGGCCATTTTTAAAAAAAAAGTAGTACACAACAGAGTTTAACATCACTATTATTGCTGCAATCGGGGTAGAAGGGAGACACTAAATGAGACTTTGGTCCGATTGCCTTTTGATTTTTCTTGGTTCTGAACTCTAGCTTTCAGAAATCAAACTTCATATAATTGAATGCATTCCCAGGCTGAGGTATTCTCTCAAAATAAAAAGTTGTGATCTCTTATTAATTTTTTTGCCGTTGCAAAGTCTGTTGGTGCATAAGTTTAAATGGAAAAAGGGACTTGGTAATACTTGGTAAAGTAATATATCACACTAGAAATTTAATTCCACCTTGTTCAAATGAGGAATGCGTCAAATCATAAATGAAATAATTAACCACCCGTCGGCGTGTCAGGTCACTGGCATATGGTAATGTTGAAGGACTGGTGGGCTGAACGCTCGATCTCAAACTCCTGATGCTGAAAGGGGAAAAGAAGTAACTGCAAATGGAGATGGATTGGGTTGTTCTCGTGCATCTCCAATTGATAGGTAAGATTAGCATTGATATTGCCTTGAAGCAGGCTGCCTGCCCTACATACACAGCAGCTTGGGAAGCCATTAAAGTGAGATTACAACAAAGGTGGTACCTTTACACAAAGTCAACATGAATTTAAAAAAAGACAAGAGAGATAGCGTTATAATGAAAGCGTGTGACTTGAAATGATAAATGACATAATAAATATTAAATTAAGTTAAATTAAGTCTCCCATACAGACGATGAAGGTTCTGGAATACGTTTGCTCTTAGTGGGCCAGCAGGAAGGGACGTCACAATTGTTTTTCATGGCCCAGGTGAGTTAAAGGTAATATTGGTAAGAGTTGCTGTTCCGGATCAATAACTGTGCAGTGGCTTCTGCTGAAAGGCACGTTTGTGTGGACATTGGATAAGGACAGGTTTTGGGCTCGACTGCGATGTCTCTGTGGTTGAAGAGCTTTCTTACACAAACCAAGAAACCATATTACATTGCTTCCCAGCTAAAGCTACAGAATTTAACAAACACTTCTAACAGTAACAGGAATGATGCATTTTGTCACGTTGCTGAGTTTTATCTTGTAAATAACTGTTCACAATTTGTGGTGGGAACGTCGTGCCGTTGAAGTAAAAAAAAATAAAGATTTGAATTCAAAATAAAAAGTACAGCACAAACGAAAGGACAGAAAAATCCCATTTCAGATATACAGAATTGTTGGGATCTTCAAAAGACAGTTATTTGTGTAATTCTGGCTGTGCACTTACAATAGTGAAAGCTGGTTCTGTCGTCTTATCAGGGCATTCTTCTTGTTGACCAACACAAACCACTCTTGCATCATTGCTTCCTCCTCCTCTTTGTTGTTCCCTGAAAAAGAAAAGAAACCCGTTGAAATAAACAGCGGCTTCAAATCCTGCAGGACAGTGGACCGGTTACTTGTAACGTGCAGCCAGGTTGATATTTTTTACCTGTTGATTGCACATCAACAGGTAAAAAATAGGGCAGCTTCACAAAGGTAGAATTATACAGTAATTGGGGATTCGCAAAACATTATAACAGTGTGTACTCACAAACTGTTGCCTCATTGCTAATCTCGTGTTCAGTCATCTAATTTTTAACTGATTGTCACTCTTCATATTCCCCACAATTGCCAGCCAGCACTATTCCCTCCTCGCTTCTTTGGCTGACAAGTCAAGACGGTCTTTGGTTGCAAACATTTTTATGATGGTCACCAATACTAGTCTGGTTAGGTTACAGAGAATTTATTCTGAGCAGGACTGAACCAATTAGTATTTGGTACCACAAATGATACCACCTATACCACCTATGAGCTTGAGGCTACATGTAGTTGTAGAAGAAACAGCATCCCCTGAGCTTTCAGTGAGCTGAAATAGATCTTTAAACAGAATGTTCCAACCCGTGCTCCAGTTGACCAAGTATCCTATTTTCTAGTTAAACGCATGACTATCAGGGAGACTTTGTGTAACCTATGGCAGATCTGCAGTATATCCTTGCATAGGAAAATTCATGGGAACTCTCCCTTCACCCCCCATCATGAAAACAAAAGTCTCTAAGATGTTAAATCAGGATTCGGCACAAACTGGAAAGTCTGGGGGTAAATCAAAATATTTATACTTTCTAACTGGAATATGGAACAGCAGGCAGAGTATGGAAACGGTATTGACAAACATAGCAACAGAACAGCAACACAGCTGTTGCCAATGGGAGGGAAATGAGTGAAATAGCTAAGATGAGATGATGTATAAAGGCCTGGGAGGCAAAATGATCAGCTGTAATTTGATTGCAAAGTGTTCTCACAGAAGCATGCACCGGAAACATTAACTTGTCTGGTGACTAAAGTTGAATTATATCTTATTTAGTTATATTTCTTTCCTATAGTGTAATATGAGTACATCTTTGAAGTGCAGCATTTCAATTTCCTGGATGTTGCCACTCAGCTTCTAACCCAACGAGAATCGTAGAAATTCCAACATCGGGAGGACATCTCAAGGCGTTGGACAGTTGAGGGTTGGCACCTGGGCTGGGAGTGGAGCATAGGAGGGGGGTATTTGGTTTATTGAACCTAAAGGCCAACCCCACTACAATGCACTGATTTAGGTTCATAAAGTCAAACCCCATAGTATATCGGGGCTCGCTGTAAAAATAGCCAGTGACAAGCACTTCTGTGTCACCCACCAGATTGGTGTTGATGTCACTGACATCTCCAGGGAGGGGCCTATGAAAACGCCTTGAAAAGCACCACAAACCATCAGAAACTCTGACAATCATGTCCAGCAGTTGCTGAGCTGCTGAGAGACCCTGTGTTGGATGTGTAGCGCACCTGTGGTCTGACAACTGAGGGTTTACAGTGCAGCCTGTGCTATACAAGGTCTGTGTTATAAAATAGCTCATGCTATAATGAAGATTGCCTACAGTTGGTGCACTGGAACTCACAACTCCAATCCTAATTTTCTGCTCGTTCTATGTAACTTTTTATATTCTTATGCTTCAAATAGTTGTCAAAACTGTTCTTCCAAGTATTGTTCTTGGGACCTATTTAGAAGTATAATAATAGTTGCACTTGATATAGTGCTTTATTATGCTGTTGAGACGTCTCAAAGCGCTTCACCGGATATACTGTAAAATAGATTGACTGTATGTTTTATGGGCGAAATGCAAGTAACTATAATCTTACATATAAATAAAATATATATAAATATGAAACATCTACATATTAAAAATGCTGCCGTTGAAACCATGAGCAAGAAACATCCTCGGAAAAAATGTTTGAAGCACAGCCAAAATCAGGAACAGGAAGCAGGTGAACTCCACAGCATTAGTTTGCAACCATAACCACCCCTTTCTTTCCCTTTTGGCAAATCACCCAGCAGCAATTAAAGATGTAGTTTCAAGCATGCAGGAGAACGTGAATCTTCTGAGCAGTTTTCCCCCATATTCTGGCACAATAGAATGCAATACTGGACCTTGCAGTGCCTAGTGCAGTAAATACCTTTATGTTTTAAATAATAATCTTGCATTTGATATAGAGCCTTATCACATCGTTGAGACGTCTCAAAGCGCTTCACAGAATATACTGTGAAGTGAATTGACAGTGTATTTTGTGGGCAAAAGTAATTTTCAGAAGTTTACACGTAATGAGCAAAAAGGAAGGAAATCAAGCAGTATATCTGGTAAGGAATAGTTGACTGGAGCAAAGATCAAAAAAATTGGTGGAAAGGATTTTTTTCGAAAAAAAATCAGAATTTAATCCTTAGAGCAGAGCTCTGATTAATCACATTGGAAAATCAGCTAAGTTTACTGCTGGTGCGTCTGTAAATTTTACAATCTTCTGCAGCTCTGATGATATAGTGAGAAGCCTCCTGCTCTTTGAATTATGTTGTAGTAATCCATGTAGATCTTGGTCTTGTATAAAATAGCATTTTTGCACCTCTCCAGATGCATTTCTGTGATAAGATAACAATTTCGTGACAATTCGGTAGGATTAAATAATTTCGCTACCACTCCTATGACATAAAATCAGATTTTCCAGCCCAGAAAAAAGCAAAATGGTGACCGACATCCTCCACATAGAGACCTAACATTACAGGGGGGAGGAAAGCTGCCGAGTACAGTACTACCTGATATCTTGCAATAATAATAATCCTTCCATTTGATATAGCGTTTTCTCACATCTTCGAGACGTCTCAAAGCGCTTCACAAAATATACTGTAAAGTGAACTGACTGTATTTTGTGGGCGAAAAAGCGCAGCCAATTGCACACAGTAATGTCCCACAAGCAGTCGTGGATTGAGTGACCAAATTATTATTACCTTTTTTGAAGGGAATTATTATCCCCGGAAAAGCAATTGACTAACAACCAGGTTCCTACTTACTGCTAGGTAAATAGAGGCGTGTGGAGCAAGGAAACCTGCCCAATGTTTCGCCCTGCCGGGAATCGAACCCAGGTCTCTCGCTTGTAGCATGACCGGGGTGGACTGGCTATAGGCGAAATTTGCCGAGTGCGCCATCAATGGTTTCCATTACTTTCCACCCCAAAGCCTGACATCTGGGTGAGTGATAGCTCGGTGTCCCCCGTTTTACTCAGCCCTTTTGGGGAGCCAGTCTGCGACTTGAACTTCTATCACTTTCTTCTTATAATTTTTTGGGCCTTTTCTGGGTTTATCAAATTGAAGAACATCACTTTTTCCATTCTAAGCATCCAGTTTCCACACCAAGCACTTTTGGGGACAGACATAAGACACACAGAACACAATCAAATGCACAGTAAAGTTCCCTCTTCCCATCTCAAATCTCTTTTGAGAAATGTTTCTTCCTCCACCAATCCGGCTTTTTCATGCCAAAATCCGTACACAGAGAAATGGTTTATTTGTACGGTGCCTTTCATCAGGACGATGTCCCAAGGTGCTGGACAATCAGGCTTTTGGACCTGAACTGAGGGTCGGGATCGGGGAGGGCGGGGCAGGGAAAGAGAGTGACTGAAGGCACGGTCGAAGAAGAGGGTCTTGAGATGGGTCTTGAAGGAGGCAAAGAAGGGCGTGAGGCACAGGAACTGTGGGATGGAGTTCCAGAGGGTGGAGACAGAGTGGCTGAAGGCCCGCCTGCCAATGGTGGGCGAGCGAGGCGGGGGACGCGAAGGAGGCCGGAGCTCACTGCGCGAAGGTAGCGAGCAGGTTGGTAGGAGGTTGCAGACGTAGGGGGGAAGCAAGGCTGTGGAGGGCTTTGAAGATGAGGGCCAGGATCTTGAACTGTATCCTCTGTGTGACGGGATGCCAGTGGAGTCGGGCGAGGATGGGGGTGATGGGGTCGCAGAGCCTGGTGTGGGGGAGGACAGGGGCTGTAGAGTTCTGGATGATCTGTAGCCAATGGAGAGAGGAGTCGGGGAGACCGACAAGCAGGGAGTTTGCGTAATCGAGCCTAGATGTTACGAAAGCATGTATGAGGATCTCGGTGTCCTCCTGTGTGAGACAGTGGCAGAGCTGGGCGATGTTGCAGAGGTAGGGGAAGGCAGAGCACAGATGTGGGGTAGAAAAGATAGTTGAGTGTCAAACAAGACTCCAAGGTTCCGGACTGACTTAGTAAGGTGGAGTGTGCAACCCTGGATGGTGATGCTGTCAGCGCCTGAGCTGTGGAGGTGCTGACGGGAGCCAATCAGGAGAGCCTCCGTCTTGTTATCGTTCAAATGAAGAAAGTTAGCTCTCATCCAGGACTTGATGTCTGACAGACATTCTGTCAGGACAGCAGTGGTCCTGGAGTCGAGGGTGAAGACAGAGAGATACAGTTGGGTCTCATCCGCATACAAGTGGAAGTTGACCCCATGTCTGCGGATGATGTCACCAAGAGGGAGCATATAGGTATTGAAGAGAACAGAGCACCAAGGACAGAGCCCTGAGCAACACCGCACGAGATGGAGATGAAGTGGAGATGGTGTGAGAGGCAGGATCTGAACCATGAAGGTTGAGGTGAGAGGAGAGGTGGTCGAGGAGGATAGAGTGGTCAACAGTATCGAAGGCAGCAGAGAGGTCAAGGAGGATAAGGAGGTAGAGGGAGCCCTGGTCGCAGATGGACAAAATGTTGTTTGTCAGTTTGACCAAAGGTGTTTCTGTTTTGTGCAATAAGAGCGCAATATTGCTGCCCATTAGTGGGTCTGTGTCAACGAGGTACTGCACACTGGCAGAAAGGGACTTCATTCCATCAATCTGGAAAAGATTTAATCTTGGTATTGGATAGTGTTCCAATCTACATCCTTCCACCATCCCATTACAAACCATTTTTACAAAAAAAACACAAAAACAAAAATCAATTTTGAAAAAATAAAAAATGTTTTTAAAATTGATAGGTTAAGGACAAACGTAATAGGCTGAAATTTACCTCTGCTATTATATCGTAACTTTTCTAAGTGTAGGTGTGAATGATACATTGCAAATTCCAAATGTACACAAAAATACAATTCCTATATTTTATATGACTAACCCTTCTTTATTTCCATAATATCCAATTGAAGCACTGTAACAATCGGGTTTTACCCACAGCCTCTTTACAATATCTTCCAAATAAATTAGGCAAAGAAAATTAAGCTTTACAGCAATAAAAGTACTGAAAATAATCAATTCTAAATAGATTTTTCTTTCCCAAGATGCTGAAAAAATGTTTTGACCCGAGAGAGTATTTTGGTTCAGTACCCATTAGGTAATTAATACATTTTATTTATGGCAGATCCCCTTTAAGCTTGAAAATATTATCCAAATACTTCACAGTAGGCTTCATAAATTGCGAATAATCCACTTTAAGACAAAGAATGAATTAAATAAATTGTTGAAATATTGACACAGAGTAGATACCTTTGACTAAAGCAGCATGTTTAAATGTGAGACACATTATTGCCATGAAATACTATGAAAAACTAAAAGATATGAAGCTATGGCAGATTATTTTATCAGGAAAAGAGACTGCTCTGCACATTGAAGGTATTTTAAACGAGCTAAGCATCTTTTTATGTTATTTTAAAATGTACTATAGAAAAAAATTAAGTATTTCAAATAAATGATTGAAAGGAAGGAGGTCTCCAGAATTCACCAACATTCTCTGTTGGTGGGTCACAAAGGAGTTCGCATGCTACATAAATCTAAATTAAGATGGGTTTGTGTTTTTAAAATTTTATTCTAGACCAGCCAACCGTAACTTTAAAAAATATATTTTGAAGACACCTGTATAATATTGAGCAAAGTCAACAATTATTTTTTTAAAACCAATGCACAAGAACCAGAATACTGCAGTCAAAATTGGTCAACGGCAGAGATACAGAATTAGGACAAAGTTCAGCAAGACCATTTTAATGCACAGTTACCTTAAAATATTCTTTCCTCAATAGTGCATCTCAGCGGATACAAAGTTAACAAGTTTTTCTTTGAATTGAATAAAAGGTTACTGTGATTTACGCTGAAACTAAATCCAGCATCTAGGTAGCAGAAATTGTATTCATATACAGCCGGGTGACAAACTGACACCAGTCACGTGAGTCTGGTTGCGATAGGCACAAATCCCTGGACAACAACAAAAGAAGAAATATCCAAGAAAAATAGGGCAGGAGATCCCAACCCCGAGAAAACGGCAGTTGTACGGCTCTGAATCCCTTCTTCTTCTTCTTCTTCTTCAATAAAATAGTATGTGCATTCAGTATTTTACTGCTATAAATCTGTAGCAAGAAAACTCTAGATTTTACAATTCACTGTATGGATATAATGGTAATAGCGGCACTGTGCAAAGTTGTATTAAACAATTATTCAGGATTTTTTAAAAAAAACCTTTCTGGTTTAGAAATTGATATACTCATTTGAGTCTTTGTTTCAAAATAAAAAGGCTTAAAGAAGGTAACTAACACCATGAGAGATAAATTAATCCTGTTATTCATAATTCCAATTGAGGGCCTAGACAGTATTATCAAATTACAGAAATATTAATGTCTCTGATCACAACAAGCTGCTCTCATTTCATCTCAAACCGTTTGGTATTTAATCCAATAGTATTAATCCAATTTGTTGATCAGACTTTTATGGAGCAGAAGGCAACTTAGCAGGCTTTTGCACATTTAAAAGAACAATATTTTGCAGATGAATGCCCTATGTTTCATTTTTGCTCGACTGTTCCTACCTCTAATGTCTGAGGGAAAAAAAGAACAAGATGGACATTGTTCCTACTGATTAAGTAAGAGCTCATTAAAGAGCTGTCAGCATCACACTTTGAATATGCATGAAGCATATAATCAGATCTAGCACTGTCACTAGAGGAGAAAATGGCAAGTACAAAGGATTGATTTAATTACGTTGAGTGGGCTATGGTGGCAGACCAGTCTTGTTAGGGAGAGCGAGAGAGAGAAAAAGAGGTTGTATTCTGGCACCATAAAAAGACAGTTTAGCTTCTGTCACAATACCTAATCTCAAGATTAGATATGAAAGCAAATTGCTTTTGTGGTTTAAAACTAGTGCTGTTGGCGTTTAAGAAAAACAAGAACCGTATAACAATTTTTTGCTTGTTTAACTTTACATGGCTAGATATGCCAATCTGTGGGGAAAATCCACAGTCAAATTCTAGGATTCTTTACTTAAGCTCTCTAAACTGTGTATTTTCACAGAGAATTGGGTTACGTTTACAGGAAATACCAACAGCTAGTCAAATTTGTATTTTACAGTATCCATCACACTGCACTACATAATTAATTCCCCTCAGCAAACACCATTCTTTCTGCATGTGGAGGGATAACACCGTTCAACTAATAACATCAGCTAGAACAAACAATTTGTGGCTTTAAGAGATTTGGAAGACGGTGCTAATTTAATTTCACTTCACATGTTGTCAAGCTCCACAAATCACTTCTGTAACTCTTCTTTATCTGTAGATTTACCCTATGGAAACTAAAGAGAATCCTGTGCTCCTTAATTATATTTCAGTCAACAACATTCAGGTTCAATATATATAAGGAACATTTCCTACATAATTATGCTTACCTAAAGAAGCATTCCTTCTCTTCACTGAGCAGAAACGGTTACTGGAACACACAATCTGATGCTTCTATTTGTATGTGTTTATTTATTCGATCTGAAGTTAAAGTTAATAATTTCAAAACATGAAATTATTCTACTCGTGGCACTTTAAATAGAGCTGCCCAGCTCATTTCATGCAAACTGCGAGTGTCCAACTAGGTGTTAATAACATTCATGCCATGGTTCGAACAGAAGATTTTTATGATTAGGTAGTCTGTTGCCTTTTGGTAACTATCTTGAAAATGTTCAATAAGAATAAAAGTTCACAAAATAAATTGTTGGGCCAATCAAATTTTAATACGTTTTTTGACAGCTATTGTGAACTAATCACTTATATTCAATTTTATAATTATTTTTTAATAATGAAGCTAATATTTCAGTTCCACCCCATTTGTGCTAATATTGTTAATATTGGACAGATTATATATAATATATATATATTTAAATGGTTATGAGGAATGATCTACTGTCACATAAACAAAATGCAGTATAATCATTTTAATTCTACTGAAGTGCACTGGACACTAATTCTCAATCATCCAATAGTCACTTGAGTAAAAGTGGTGAAGCTTAATATTGCTATATAAATGCTGACAAGTTATGGGCAATGGCTTGGCCTGCTTGAGGCTTGTTCTTCCACTTTGTATATACAGACAACATCAAGGGGCTTGTGAAAAGCAGAACACTTCAAGTAATTAATACAGCAAGAGAAGCAGATGAGAGATCAATGACAAAATCACCTGGTAAAGCTGTAAAAGGTGTTGCATTAAAAGGCTTTTACTATACACAGAAACAGTACTGAGAAACCTGTATTTTAGCACTTATGCACAACAGGCTCTTAAAACTGTGGAATGATGAGACAGAAAACCTATCCTTCCTAATAATCTTGTAACAAAAGCTAAAAGAGATCATCCTATTAACTACTGATCTCAACTGCTAATGCAGAGTACTTCCTGGTGCCTTTATATAGTACGTTGCTATTAAAAAACCACTAAACATTCACTGTGAAGAACACAAGGCTCCATTCACTCTTTATCAGCTTCTCTTGTAGGAGAACCATAAGTGGAACTAAAGGTGTCATTGATATTATGAAGTGGAAATTAATCAGAATTTTTTCTCATATTTTTCTCTGTCACACTCATTTACTTTTGTACAAATTTTAGCCAGTTAAAAAGTTCATACCTAACCCCCTGTTGCAGTCTTTTTAGCTCAGAATATTCAATGAGCAAGTCAACTGAAAAGCACCAAGACCGAACACAAAAAGTGTTCGAAATTCTCATTTAGTTGTCTTTATTTTCCTAGCGCCATGTGGTCCTTGAAGATGTAGAAAACACGGGAAGCCGAGTAAAGATCAGAGCTGGCTCATTAGCATTCTGACAAAATTGGAGCGGCCGAGATGTATAGTTTGCCTAGTTTGTCGTTTTGAAAGCTGCCGGTGGTAAGCTCTCTATTTCATTGTGCCTTTGTCTTTTGGGGGTTTTCAACGCAGCAGGGTGTTTGTTAGCCCTGGTTTATACACTGCATTATGGGAAGCTTTTCCTGCACATTCAGGCTATGGGTGTCTCTCCTCTGTTAAACTTTGAACAAGTTCCTGTATTCAACAGCATCTGCACCGAGGACAACTTTACGCAGAGAATCGTCCTGCACTTTTTTTTTTAAGAAACGATAAAACCTTTAAGGATAAAAACAAATGTCTGACAAGTCAAGTTACAAAAGCATCGATTAACCTTCCTTATCGCACACTCGTTTCACCTCATCGTTTAACTGGAGCTATTTTAAGGTATCAAGCAGCATCAATTTGTACTTAATATTTTCATGAAATTCATATATTCAGTATTTTACTTTAAACTATACACACCAATAATGAAAGGGGAGTAAACAGCAAGGGAAAAAAAAGAGAGTTGCTGTTATGCTGGCCATTCAAATCTCAAATGGGGTTTCCTTTGATAAACTAAATGCCATTACTGATTCTGCTATCATGCAAAAACCTTTCAAAATAGTAGTGAAATGGATAAAGGTCTTGTTGGATGAATTTATCTGCTAAATCCCTGCAGTTGCCCTCCTGTCTTGGATGATGACCTGCAAGAATGTCAACAGCTCATTGCCCAGAGAGCTGGAAGGAGTCACCAGGCAAGCCATAATCTGCTCATTCTCAAAGCACGGTTTCAAAGTTACATTTCACAAGCTGTTTAAAAGGATTTTTCTCTCATCTCTTCTCTGCTGTCAGCATTCAAAACATCACTCATTCTGAAACGTTACTGTACGCAAGTTATCAAAAGCTGAGGAAAACTTACTTTTATGCCAACTTACAAATGTAAGAAATCACAAAATAGAAACACGCACATAGTTCGGACTGTGATACAGTATAGAAAATTAATTTAAAAAAAACACACCAGGTCAAACTATCTAAATTGTAGCAGCTGGCGTTGATCCGCCAAGGATATGGTTAAAGTAAATGCTTCTGCTCTACTTATATTTGGCTTCCAAAGACTTCGGGGACAGATGTTTTAAAAATGATCAACAATCGAGGGGAAGAATAAATTAATGACTGATTTTTGAGCTTTGATGGCATTAAGATGCACTTCTTTTCTTGCTGTGCCATGTGAATGTTCTCCTGTAAACGGGGTCTTGACAAGTGAGGCCACCCAGCTGAAAACAACTGATGCAAAACCCAGGAGTAATCCCCCTGTTTAGCTCAGTACCATGGATAGCCCTAACACTGCCTCTATTATTTGATGGATTTAGGCAAACTTTCATTTATTTGTTGGCCCCTGTCTTCAACTTACTTGCCTTTTTAAAGACCCCCAAATTCTATTCCTATGTGAGTAGATTTGCATATGGTTACAATGCAGCGTGCAAGGCTTCAACTAGCCTTGTGCCAATAAGTCGCCACTGTGTGCATTTTTGGAGCTTGCTGTTGGGTTACCTTAAGAAGAGAATGATGCAGAAACATCTTAAAATTTGTTGGCCAAAGAATTCACTGATCGGTCTCTCATTAAACCTTTCACATTACAAAAAAAAAGGCTAAATGATCATATTAGCACAAGTGAATTAATTAAATCAATTTTAGAAGGAATTTCAATCAGCAACAGAAACTCCTGAAATCTTAACACTGAGAAGTTGTCACTTTCAATTCCCTTGCTCACAATTTAATGACGTTCTGTTAAATGCTTTGATGCACACCTTAAGTACAGGCAAAAATAACTATCTGAAGCATGGGTCTCAATGTTTTCACTTTAATGTTTCCTTAGTCCTTAAATTAAAAAGTAAAGCAAAATGCAGCCATTCATACCCACAACAACTTCAGCAAACACAACTGGTTCAAGTGAGAAAACACCAAAAGCACTTCACAAAAGAAATGCCAATGTCTGTTGACAGTCCCAATTTTCTCTGCATAATTCTCCCCACCTCTTCCATTAACTACTGGTTGCTGTCTCACCAGGATGTGTTGTGTAACAAATTTACGAAGTATCGCATTACTCTGGATACATTAACACACTTTTATCAGTCAACACTGGAAAGCAAGAATGAGGAAACTAACTCAAGATATACAATGATATGACAAGTTACAGATTTGTGCCGGTGTTAAAAACTGCAATTCAATTGCAGATAAAATTAAACTTGGCTCATTTCATTTGTCCCGTCAGTACAAAAAGTGATAACGTTTTAAGTGGGCTATATCAATAAAAAGACCAATTAAAAACCAGATGTTGCCAATGCATCTAGATTTGCAAAACATGTTTTTGTCATTTGGGTGTCTGACACATGTGGGAACCCATCCCCATGCCTAAGAGCTTTCGAAACAGACTTGAGTTCTAGATTTGCAAATGAATGCAAGTACAGTATTAAAAAATTGTCACCAACATGAAAGTCATTGAAATGAATCCTGTGGTAAAGTATATTTGGTTAATGTTTCAATAGGTCAACACTATGACAAGATATTCTGTTAACGTTAAAAATGGGAACTAATAACCATCTATTTTTCTACGTATCCATGTATCCACTATAAAAGGTAATTACATAAGTGATTGATACTCAGAATAATTACAAAACAATAATCTCATCAAGGGGTTCAGATAATAATACCATAAATTAGAAGAGTTGAGATAACAGTCACCGAACCCTTAGATTAAATTATAGCATTTAAATCACTCCTATTAATTTTCTAATTCTCTATCGTGTACTGTGAAGCCTGAGTCTAAATCACTTTCAGCCGTTGTGTTTCATTTGTGGCAGGTGCCGTGGGATGCTGATGACCGAAATGTCCGTAGTCCCATCCGCATTGAAGGATTAAGGATATGCAAAGACTGCAAGTTTATTGAGTTATTTCCCATAATTGATCACTAAGAAACAGAATCATCAGTACACATAAAATCCATTCCCCCTTAGGTCACATATTATTTTGTTTCAATGCACATGGTAAACTTACTCCAATTTGCAATTCTCTCTACGAGAGTCTTATTTGTAATCAACTGCTTACAAATAAACAGTCACCTCACTTGAAAGAAAAGCACAAGTGTTTTGAGATGTTTCTATGTGAGAAGGAGCTATAGTTTTAGAAGAAAAATTGCTGGTGTTGAATATATCAGTTTAGATCTAGTAGTACAATTTTTATTATTGAATATTAAAACTCAAGTAAATAAAAAGCAATTTAAATACAGATCACATTATGCCCTCTTTGTTCTCTGCTAAACTATCTGCAAACGATGCAACAGGGACTAATTACAACTTTTACAGCGATTACCAAACATGTGATGATTCATTTCTGAACACTGTTTTTCACAGTATTTTAAGAGTTTGAATATAATAAATTCAAATATTATTTTACTTCCAGAGTACTTAAAAGGATCAGCAATTATTAATCTCTCTCTCTCCCTGTATTTAAACATGTTTTGCCTCTCCCACTTCTGATCATTTTGTCGTGTTATAACATTTAATAAAGCAGCAGTTTGTGGATTATACATTTTCGAAACCGAACTTACAACAGTGCGGGCAAAGAACTGCAAGGAAAGCAAACGGTTTGATCTAGGAAACATTCTCTTAAGAATGTTAATCTGGTGGATCACATGCTGGTACAACATGGCACATACAATCTCTTACTCAGTTTAACAATTAGAGATGCGGATTTCTTAAAAATATGTATATAAATAGGCCCCCATTATAGTTCCACTTTGCTGATGTAAGAATCTTAGCAAATTAATTCTGAAAATAAAATTGATTTAAATTGTCAATTAGTTCCTACCTTTATAGATGTAGTGCATCTCTAAATGCAGTGACAATGCCTTCAGCATCCCTTCCACTAATCTTCTAAAATCCCTTTTCATCTGATTGTTAAAGAATGCTTGAAGCCTGACACCATGTCTAAGATGGCTACACATTTTGGGGATGAGAAGGCAGTTTTTTTTTGTTACATTACTTGCTTTGGAATTTAAAGCAAAAGCTAAATTAAATTATACTGTATGCATTTGTCCACTTTAGTCAGAACAAATTATAAAGTTTAAAGGGCATGTATGCACATGAAAGTAGAAATATATGTTATGCAGGATTCACATTTTTACATATTTGATAGATAGACAGACATCTGGTACTTCTGAAAATAAAAGTTGCTCGTTTTTTTTCAGATCAAAGCTGGATTAATTTTGTCATTTAATAATTTATCTGTTAAAAGTCATTCACCATTCTAACTTAGAGCAAGACAGTGAGAATACAAGAATCGTCGTGTTTCAACATTTCTGGCTCCAAGTTGCATAGGCAGAAACAATGAGGATCAAATCTTTTTTTTGTCTGTGTGTGCATGTGCTTGTGTGTTTGGGGGTGGGGGTCTGTAAAGAGAATACTTTATTGATCTGAAGTAGGAGTAAATCTCAGGTTTCTGAAGGTATGTTAGTTGGCAGACATAAGTTCATTGCTGGAGCCCACTGGAATAAATCTGGCCAAGAATGAAAAAAATGGAGTCTACAGAGAGCTTAAGTCATGCAGGTCCTGCCTCGAGACTGAGCAGTTAAAGCTGTCAGCCAAGAACCAAACTGGGAAGGCTGGGAGGTTTTCAGCAGAATTCTGGTCAGATTTTTAAATGCAGAAGTGCAGACAAATGCAGCATGATCACCACAGACATCACGGGCAGCTTCTATCAGAACTCAGAAGGGTATTATGCTTGGAACACTTTTTCTTCCCTTACTGCTGAAAGATTATACTGGTTATCCCATTAAAGTTGGTAAAATGCCATTCTTATGTCTTAAAGCTGTAGCATTTGAGGTCAAGAAGTGTATGCTGCTTCTTACAAGGCTAGTGTGGATGTAATCTTCCCAAAGTTACAATAATTAATGTTAAGCTTCTTTAGCAATACGTTTCTGAAAGAACTTGCCTGATAATATACTTAGAGCCTGTCTATGCTGTTTGTATTTCTAAGCAGGAAACATTTTTATGCACCTCACGTACTTTGGTTTAAATCTTCAGTCAGACTACGATGAGAATGAGTGTTTCCTTGGGTTATGAAAAACCAACAAAAAAATTCACACCATCCGAGATCTTAAGGGAAAAATAAATAGAAAGACGTTATACAGCGTAACGCTAGAATAGGCGAATAAACATTTGTAATGGAAGCCTGGTTATTATGTCACCGGTGAGGTGTTCAAAATATGTCATCGTATAAATGAAATCTAAAAACTAGCGTATCAAATATATTTTTAGGAACTTTCCCATAAGCTTGCAAATGATATGAGTTTGAAATGTGCGTACAAATCCAACTGTGATATTCAGAAATGATAGACAATATTATCGAAGTTGCCTATAAACAATTGCACAAATTAAGTGATTTATATTGAAAGATTCTGCTGCAAAATTCCTTATTGTATAGCTTCAGATCCGAAATGAAAGTGGATGGAGCTACATTATTCCAGGATTTGACAAACTACTACAATTACTAAGGTCATTCACCTTGTTCCGTTGTTATACTTTATCTCTAGATGACCAGAGTACTCCTACAAGACTAGTTCCTCTCCATATAGAGGGAAGACTTGCCTTTGCTTACTCAGTGGAAAGACAAGCTCTGGTTAACTAGAGGTTAATTCTTTCATGTCAAAGTTACACAATAAAAGGGATACATTACTCCAAATGACTGTCTTCCCATTGTAATAACTACTCCCGTGAAGTTGGCTTTCAAATTCATTCGAGGACCCCTCTGTGCCAACTGGTAACAATGCAATTACAGTTGCAAACACTGAGCTCCTTGGTTTGGCAGACGCATCTGATCTACACTGAGCCAAACATGTGGCAAAGAAGGATAGAAAAGTTTGTACAAGAGTAGGAATCCTCACAAAAAAATCAGCCTCGCTTGTCATCATCAACAACCTCAGTGCTTACCTGCCCATTGATGGACATGGTATCCTTGCTTGGCAGGCTGCAGACAAAAAACACCTCTTCCTGGACTCAGATGAGTTCACGTCAAGCAGGCTGCTAGACTTGATACAGATGGCCTACTACACACTAAAGTCCACCTTCTGAGAGCTGTCGCTTTTTACTGGGGTACGATTAGAGCAGTAGCTAGTCCCTTCACATTTATATCAGAACCAGCACCCTCCAGTAGTTCAGTAGTAGGTATTGGCATCACTCGGTGCAGCAATGCAGAGAAAAGGCTGAAATGCTAATTCACTGAACTCACAGTTGGGATGATACCATTGTCGTTAGCAGTCCGAGGTTGGAGAGAGGGGATAAGCTAAAGGTTTTGATATGATTGCTATCCACAGACCTCTGCTGGAAGGAATGCTTGTGTGAATGTCAAATGAAGATGAGTTTTACACTCAGCAGTTGTGCTCTCTGATAGTCTGGCAACATTCACTACCGAGACTCTCAAATAAATAATGGCCACTTGGGAGAGGCAATAGTGACTGATGTCCATGGAAATGTACCACAGCAGAAGCAAAAGAGAAGTAAAAGTTTGGAAAAAAGCCTTTGAGAATGGAAGGAGGGAGAAAAATTGTCAGAAAAATTATCAGAACAAATCCAGCAAGAAAACATCAAGAAGTATTTGTCCTCATTATAACTCTCTCAGAAATGGCGTTGTCAGGAACTCCATGTTCAGAAATTCAAATGAAGAGTTAACCAGCGACTAATGCAAAGCTGGAGAATGATGCAGTCCAGTAATGAATGGGAAATCCACTGACTAGTTTTGCCAAATATCCTAATGCAGTATTAATATAATGAAAGCTCTATCTCCCTTCAGGTTTATAAATTGAATTGTTGTAGTTGTAGCTATATCTGCCAAAGACATGTCCTGTATCAATAACTCTTTTCCAAGTCAGGACTTAATAAATAATAATAATAATAATCCTTGCATTTGATATAGCGCTTTTCACGTCGGGAGGACGTCCCAAAGCGCTTCACAGAACATACTGCAAAGTGAATTGACTGTATATTTGTGGGCGAACGCGGCAGCCAATTGCGCACAGCAATGTCCCACAAACAGTCGTAGATTGAAAATGACCAATTAATTATTGTTTTTGGTTTTTGAAGGGATTATTATTAGGCGTGTGGAGTAAGGAAATTTGCCCAAGGTTTCGCCCTCTGCCTGGAATTGAACTCAGGTCTCTCACTTGCAAAGCGAGTGCTCTAACCACTGAGCTACAGGACTCCACATAATTATTGAGCTCAAAAGAAAGGCTCATAAGCAGGTAAGGGATTACATTTATAAACTTGGGACACAAATTAAATAGAGATCTGAACCAACCAAGTTCAGTTCTACAATTAAAAACCAATATGCCGATTAATAGAATTAAGGTTTAACTTTCTCATTCAACATGCACTGAAACAGGACAGGAGGAATAGTAGTGTCAGTTATGTCCTGCCCTAAATTCAGAAGACACAGCACAAACTGCCTTCATTTGTTAATGACAGGCAACTATG